>NW_027411644.1:300419502-300741492 GCF_047663935.1 Musca autumnalis | reverse complement strand
TTAAAAATCCACGAGCCCTGATAATTGCTGAAAAAATATTCTTTAAAAATCCCCGAGCCTGATAATTGCTGAAAAAATATCTTTAAAAATCCACGAGCCCTGATAAATTGCTGAAAAAATATTCTTTAAAAATCCACGAGCCCTGATAATTGCTAAAAATATTCTTTAAAAATCCACGAGCCCTGATAATTGCTGAAAAAATATTCTTTAAAATCCACGAGCCCTGATAATTGCTGAAAAAATATTCTTAAAATCCACGAGCCCTGATAATTGCTGAAAAAATATTCTTAAAAATCCACGAGCCCTGATAATTGCTAAAAAAATATTCTTTAAAAATCCACGAGCCCTGATAATTGCTGAAAAATATTCTTTAAAAATCCACGAGCCCTGATAATTGCTGAAAAATATTCCTTAAAAATCCACGAGCCCTGATAATTGCTGAAAAAATATTCTTTAAAAATCCACGAGCCCTGATAATTGCTAAAAAAATATTCTTTAAAAATCCACGAGCCCTGATAATTGCTGAAAAAATATTCTTTAAAAATCCACGAGCCCTGATAATTGCTGAAAAAATATTCTTTAAAAATCCACGAGCCCTGATAATTGCTGAAAAAATATTCTTTAAAAATCCACGAGCCCTGATAATTGCTGAAAAAATATTCTTTAAAAATCCACGAGCCCTGATAATTGCTGAAAAAATATTCTTTAAAAATCCACGAGCCCTGATAATTGCTGAAAAAATATTCTTTAAAAATCCACGAGCCCTGATAATTGCTGAAAAAATATTCTTTAAAAATCCACGAGCCCTGATAATTGCTGAAAAAATATTCTTTAAAAATCCACGAGCCCTGATAATTGCTGAAAAAATATTCTTTAAAAATCCACGAGCCCTGATAATTGCTGAAAAAATATTCTTTAAAAATCCACGAGCCCTGATAATTGCTGAAAAAATATTCTTTAAAAATCCACGAGCCCTGATAATTGCTAAAAAAATATTCTTTAAAAATCCACGAGCCCTGATAATTGCTGAAAAAATATTCTTTAAAAATCCACGAGCCCTGATAATTGCTGAAAAAATATTCTTTAAAAATCCACGAGCCCTGATAATTGCTGAAAAAATATTCTTTAAAAATCCACGAGCCCTGATAATTGCTGAAAAAATATTCTTTAAAAATCCACGAGCCCTGATAATTGCTGAAAAAATATTCTTTAAAAATCCACGAGCCCTGATAATTGCTGAAAAAATATTCTTTAAAAATCCACGAGCCCTGATAATTGCTGAAAAAATATTCTTTAAAAATCCACGAGCCCTGATAATTGCTGAAAAAATATTCTTTAAAAATCCACGAGCCCTGATAATTGCTGAAAAAATATTCTTTAAAAATCCACGAGCCCTGATAATTGCTGAAAAAATATTCTTTAAAAATCCACGAGCCCTGATAATTGCTGAAAAAATATTCTTTAAAAATCCACGAGCCCTGATAATTGCTGAAAAAATATTCTTTAAAAATCCACGAGCCCTGATAATTGCTGAAAAAATATTCTTTAAAAATCCACGAGCCCTGATAATTGCTGAAAAAATATTCTTTAAAAATCCACGAGCCCTGATAATTGCTGAAAAAATATTCTTTAAAAATCCACGAGCCCTGATAATTGCTGAAAAAATATTCTTTAAAAATCCACGAGCCCTGATAATTGCTGAAAAAATATTCTTTAAAAATCCACGAGCCCTGATAATTGCTGAAAAAATATTCTTTAAAAATCCACGAGCCCTGATAATTGCTGAAAAAATATTCTTTAAAAATCCACGAGCCCTGATAATTGCTGAAAAAATATTCTTTAAAAATCCACGAGCCCTGATAATTGCTGAAAAAATATTCTTTAAAAATCCACGAGCCCTGATAATTGCTGAAAAAATATTCTTTAAAAATCCACGAGCCCTGATAATTGCTGAAAAAATATTCTTTAAAAATCCACGAGCCCTGATAATTGCTGAAAAAATATTCTTTAAAAATCCACGAGCCCTGATAATTGCTGAAAAAATATTCTTTAAAAATCCACGAGCCCTGATAATTGCTGAAAAAATATTCTTTAAAAATCCACGAGCCCTGATAATTGCTGAAAAAATATTCTTTAAAAATCCACGAGCCCTGATAATTGCTGAAAAAATATTCTTTAAAAATCCACGAGCCCTGATAATTGCTGAAAAAATATTCTTTAAAAATCCACGAGCCCTGATAATTGCTGAAAAAATATTCTTTAAAAATCCACGAGCCCTGATAATTGCTGAAAAAATATTCTTTAAAAATCCACGAGCCCTGATAATTGCTGAAAAAATATTCTTTAAAAATCCACGAGCCCTGATAATTGCTGAAAAAATATTCTTTAAAAATCCACGAGCCCTGATAATTGCTGAAAAAATATTCTTTAAAAATCCACGAGCCCTGATAATTGCTGAAAAAATATTCTTTAAAAATCCACGAGCCCTGATAATTGCTGAAAAAATATTCTTTAAAAATCCACGAGCCCTGATAATTGCTGAAAAAATATTCTTTAAAAATCCACGAGCCCTGATAATTGCTGAAAAAATATTCTTTAAAAATCCACGAGCCCTGATAATTGCTGAAAAAATATTCTTTAAAAATCCACGAGCCCTGATAATTGCTGAAAAAATATTCTTTAAAAATCCACGAGCCCTGATAATTGCTGAAAAAATATTCTTTAAAAATCCACGAGCCCTGATAATTGCTGAAAAAATATTCTTTAAAAATCCACGAGCCCTGATAATTGCTGAAAAAATATTCTTTAAAAATCCACGAGCCCTGATAATTGCTGAAAAAATATTCTTTAAAAATCCACGAGCCCTGATAATTGCTGAAAAAATATTCTTTAAAAATCCACGAGCCCTGATAATTGCTGAAAAAATATTCTTTAAAAATCCACGAGCCCTGATAATTGCTGAAAAAATATTCTTTAAAAATCCACGAGCCCTGATAATTGCTGAAAAAATATTCTTTAAAAATCCACGAGCCCTGATAATTGCTGAAAAAATATTCTTTAAAAATCCACGAGCCCTGATAATTGCTGAAAAAATATTCTTTAAAAATCCACGAGCCCTGATAATTGCTGAAAAAATATTCTTTAAAAATCCACGAGCCCTGATAATTGCTGAAAAAATATTCTTTAAAAATCCACGAGCCCTGATAATTGCTGAAAAAATATTCTTTAAAAATCCACGAGCCCTGATAATTGCTGAAAAAATATTCTTTAAAAATCCACGAGCCCTGATAATTGCTGAAAAAATATTCTTTAAAAATCCACGAGCCCTGATAATTGCTGAAAAAATATTCTTTAAAAATCCACGAGCCCTGATAATTGCTGAAAAAATATTCTTTAAAAATCCACGAGCCCTGATAATTGCTGAAAAAATATTCTTTAAAAATCCACGAGCCCTGATAATTGCTGAAAAAATATTCTTTAAAAATCCACGAGCCCTGATAATTGCTGAAAAAATATTCTTTAAAAATCCACGAGCCCTGATAATTGCTGAAAAAATATTCTTTAAAAATCCACGAGCCCTGATAATTGCTGAAAAAATATTCTTTAAAAATCCACGAGCCCTGATAATTGCTGAAAAAATATTCTTTAAAAATCCACGAGCCCTGATAATTGCTGAAAAAATATTCTTTAAAAATCCACGAGCCCTGATAATTGCTGAAAAAATATTCTTTAAAAATCCACGAGCCCTGATAATTGCTGAAAAAATATTCTTTAAAAATCCACGAGCCCTGATAATTGCTGAAAAAATATTCTTTAAAAATCCACGAGCCCTGATAATTGCTGAAAAAATATTCTTTAAAAATCCACGAGCCCTGATAATTGCTGAAAAAATATTCTTTAAAAATCCACGAGCCCTGATAATTGCTGAAAAAATATTCTTTAAAAATCCACGAGCCCTGATAATTGCTGAAAAAATATTCTTTAAAAATCCACGAGCCCTGATAATTGCTGAAAAAATATTCTTTAAAAATCCACGAGCCCTGATAATTGCTGAAAAAATATTCTTTAAAAATCCACGAGCCCTGATAATTGCTGAAAAAATATTCTTTAAAAATCCACGAGCCCTGATAATTGCTGAAAAAATATTCTTTAAAAATCCACGAGCCCTGATAATTGCTGAAAAAATATTCTTTAAAAATCCACGAGCCCTGATAATTGCTGAAAAAATATTCTTTAAAAATCCACGAGCCCTGATAATTGCTGAAAAAATATTCTTTAAAAATCCACGAGCCCTGATAATTGCTGAAAAAATATTCTTTAAAAATCCACGAGCCCTGATAATTGCTGAAAAAATATTCTTTAAAAATCCACGAGCCCTGATAATTGCTGAAAAAATATTCTTTAAAAATCCACGAGCCCTGATAATTGCTGAAAAAATATTCTTTAAAAATCCACGAGCCCTGATAATTGCTGAAAAAATATTCTTTAAAAATCCACGAGCCCTGATAATTGCTGAAAAAATATTCTTTAAAAATCCACGAGCCCTGATAATTGCTGAAAAAATATTCTTTAAAAATCCACGAGCCCTGATAATTGCTGAAAAAATATTCTTTAAAAATCCACGAGCCCTGATAATTGCTGAAAAAATATTCTTTAAAAATCCACGAGCCCTGATAATTGCTGAAAAAATATTCTTTAAAAATCCACGAGCCCTGATAATTGCTGAAAAAATATTCTTTAAAAATCCACGAGCCCTGATAATTGCTGAAAAAATATTCTTTAAAAATCCACGAGCCCTGATAATTGCTGAAAAAATATTCTTTAAAAATCCACGAGCCCTGATAATTGCTGAAAAAATATTCTTTAAAAATCCACGAGCCCTGATAATTGCTGAAAAAATATTCTTTAAAAATCCACGAGCCCTGATAATTGCTGAAAAAATATTCTTTAAAAATCCACGAGCCCTGATAATTGCTGAAAAAATATTCTTTAAAAATCCACGAGCCCTGATAATTGCTGAAAAAATATTCTTTAAAAATCCACGAGCCCTGATAATTGCTGAAAAAATATTCTTTAAAAATCCACGAGCCCTGATAATTGCTGAAAAAATATTCTTTAAAAATCCACGAGCCCTGATAATTGCTGAAAAAATATTCTTTAAAAATCTACGAGCCCTGATAATTGCTGAAAAAATATTCTTTAAAAATCCACGAGCCCTGATAATTGCTGAAAAAATATTCTTTAAAAATCCACGAGCCCTTATAATTGCTGAAAAAATATTCTTTAAAAATCCACAAGCCCTTATAATTGCTGAAAAAATATTCTTTAAAAATCCACGAGCCCTGATAATTGCTGAAAAAATATTCTTTAAAAATCCACGAGCCCTGATAATTGCTGAAAAAATATTCTTTAAAAATCCACGAGCCCTGATAATTGCTGAAAAAATATTCTTTAAAAATCCACGAGCCCTGATAATTGCTGAAAAAATATTCTTTAAAAATCCACGAGCCTTAATAGTCGCCGGAAAAATATTCTTTAAAAATCCACGACTCCTGATGGTCGCTGAAAAAATATTCTTTAAAAATCCACGAGCCCTGATAATTGCTGAAAAAATATTCTTTAAAAATCCACGAGCCCTGATAATTGCTGAAAAAATATTCTTTAAAAATCCACGAGCCCTGATAATTGCTGAAAAAATATTCTTTAAAAATCCACGAGCCCTGATAATTGCTGAAAAAATATTCTTTAAAAATCCACGAGCCCTGATAATTGCTGAAAAAATATTCTTTAAAAATCCACGAGCCCTGATAATTGCTGAAAAAATATTCTTTAAAAATCCACGAGCCCTGATAATTGCTGAAAAAATATTCTTTAAAAATCCACGAGCCCTGATAATTGCTGAAAAAATATTCTTTAAAAATCCACGAGCCCTGATAATTGCTGAAAAAATATTCTTTAAAAATCCACGAGCCCTGATAATTGCTGAAAAAATATTCTTTAAAAATCCACGAGCCCTGATAATTGCTGAAAAAATATTCTTTAAAAATCCACGAGCCCTGATAATTGCTGAAAAAATATTCTTTAAAAATCCACGAGCCCTGATAATTGCTGAAAAAATATTCTTTAAAAATCCACGAGCCCTGATAATTGCTGAAAAAATATTCTTTAAAAATCCACGAGCCCTGATAATTGCTGAAAAAATATTCTTTAAAAATCCACGAGCCCTGATAATTGCTGAAAAAATATTCTTTAAAAATCCACGAGCCCTGATAATTGCTGAAAAAATATTCTTTAAAAATCCACGAGCCCTGATAATTGCTGAAAAAATATTCTTTAAAAATCCACGAGCCCTGATAATTGCTGAAAAAATATTCTTTAAAAATCCACGAGCCCTGATAATTGCTGAAAAAATATTCTTTAAAAATCCACGAGCCCTGATAATTGCTGAAAAAATATTCTTTAAAAATCCACGAGCCCTGATAATTGCTGAAAAAATATTCTTTAAAAATCCACGAGCCCTGATAATTGCTGAAAAAATATTCTTTAAAAATCCACGAGCCCTGATAATTGCTGAAAAAATATTCTTTAAAAATCCACGAGCCCTGATAATTGCTGAAAAAATATTCTTTAAAAATCCACGAGCCCTGATAATTGCTGAAAAAATATTCTTTAAAAATCCACGAGCCCTGATAATTGCTGAAAAAATATTCTTTAAAAATCCACGAGCCCTGATAATTGCTGAAAAAATATTCTTTAAAAATCCACGAGCCCTGATAATTGCTGAAAAAATATTCTTTAAAAATCCACGAGCCCTGATAATTGCTGAAAAAATATTCTTTAAAAATCCACGAGCCCTGATAATTGCTGAAAAAATATTCTTTAAAAATCCACGAGCCCTGATAATTGCTGAAAAAATATTCTTTAAAAATCCACGAGCCCTGATAATTGCTGAAAAAATATTCTTTAAAAATCCACGAGCCCTGATAATTGCTGAAAAAATATTCTTTAAAAATCCACGAGCCCTGATAATTGCTGAAAAAATATTCTTTAAAAATCCACGAGCCCTGATAATTGCTGAAAAAATATTCTTTAAAAATCCACGAGCCCTGATAATTGCTGAAAAAATATTCTTTAAAAATCCACGAGCCCTGATAATTGCTGAAAAAATATTCTTTAAAAATCCACGAGCCCTGATAATTGCTGAAAAAATATTCTTTAAAAATCCACGAGCCCTGATAATTGCTGAAAAAATATTCTTTAAAAATCCACGAGCCCTGATAATTGCTGAAAAAATATTCTTTAAAAATCCACGAGCCCTGATAATTGCTGAAAAAATATTCTTTAAAAATCCACGAGCCCTGATAATTGCTGAAAAAATATTCTTTAAAAATCCACGAGCCCTGATAATTGCTGAAAAAATATTCTTTAAAAATCCACGAGCCCTGATAATTGCTGAAAAAATATTCTTTAAAAATCCACGAGCCCTGATAATTGCTGAAAAAATATTCTTTAAAAATCCACGAGCCCTGATAATTGCTGAAAAAATATTCTTTAAAAATCCACGAGCCCTGATAATTGCTGAAAAAATATTCTTTAAAAATCCACGAGCCCTGATAATTGCTGAAAAAATATTCTTTAAAAATCCACGAGCCCTGATAATTGCTGAAAAAATATTCTTTAAAAATCCACGAGCCCTGATAATTGCTGAAAAAATATTCTTTAAAAATCCACGAGCCCTGATAATTGCTGAAAAAATATTCTTTAAAAATCCACGAGCCCTGATAATTGCTGAAAAAATATTCTTTAAAAATCCACGAGCCCTAATAATTGCTGAAAAAATATTCTTTAAAAATCCACGAGCCCTGATAATTGCTGAAAAAATATTCTTTAAAAATCCACGAGCCCTGATAATTGCTGAAAAAATATTCTTTAAAAATCCACGAGCCCTGATAATTGCTGAAAAAATATTCTTTAAAAATCCACGAGCCCTGATAATTGCTGAAAAAATATTCTTTAAAAATCCACGAGCCCTGATAATTGCAGAAGAAATATTCTTTAAAAATCCACGAGCCCTGATAATTGCTGAAAAAATATTCTTTAAAAATCCACGAGCCCTGATAATTGCAGAAGAAATATTCTTTAAAAATCCACGAGCCCTGATAATTGCTGAAAAAATATTCTTTAAAAATCCACGAGCCCTGATAATTGCTGAAAAAATATTCTTTAAAAATCCACGAGCCCTAATAATTGCTGAAAAAATATTCTTTAAAAATCCACGAGCCCTGATAATTGCTGAAAAAATATTCTTTAAAAATCCACGAGCCCTGATAATTGCTGAAAAAATATTCTTTAAAAATCCACGAGCCCTGATAATTGCTGAAAAAATATTCTTTAAAAATCCACGAGCCCTGATAATTGCTGAAAAAATATTCTTTAAAAATCCACGAGCCCTGATAATTGCTGAAAAAATATTCTTTAAAAATCCACGAGCCCTGATAATTGCTGAAAAAATATTCTTTAAAAATCCACGAGCCCTGATAATTGCTGAAAAAATATTCTTTAAAAATCCACGAGCCCTGATAATTGCTGAAAAAATATTCTTTAAAAATCCACGAGCCCTGATAATTGCTGAAAAAATATTCTTTAAAAATGCACGAGCCCTGATAATTGCTGAAAAAATATTCTTTAAAAATCCACGAGCCCTGATAATTGCTGAAAAAATATTCTTTAAAAATCCACGAGCCCTGATAATTGCTGAAAAAATATTCTTTAAAAATCCACGAGCCCTGATAATTGCTGAAAAAATATTCTTTAAAAATCCACGAGCCCTGATAATTGCTGAAAAAATATTCTTTAAAAATCCACGAGCCCTGATAATTGCTGAAAAAATATTCTTTAAAAATCCACGAGCCCTGATAATTGCTGAAAAAATATTCTTTAAAAATCCACGAGCCCTGATAATTGCTGAAAAAATATTCTTTAAAAATCCACGAGCCCTGATAATTGCTGAAAAAATATTCTTTAAAAATCCACGAGCCCTGATAATTGCTGAAAAAATATTCTTTAAAAATCCACGAGCCCTGATAATTGCTGAAAAAATATTCTTTAAAAATCCACGAGCCCTGATAATTGCTGAAAAAATATTCTTTAAAAATCCACGAGCCCTGATAATTGCTGAAAAAATATTCTTTAAAAATCCACGAGCCCTGATAATTGCTGAAAAAATATTCTTTAAAAATCCACGAGCCCTGATAATTGCTGAAAAAATATTCTTTAAAAATCCACGAGCCCTGATAATTGCTGAAAAAATATTCTTTAAAAATCCACGAGCCCTGATAATTGCTGAAAAAATATTCTTTAAAAATCCACGAGCCCTGATAATTGCTGAAAAAATATTCTTTAAAAATCCACGAGCCCTGATAATTGCTGAAAAAATATTCTTTAAAAATCCACGAGCCCTGATAATTGCTGAAAAAATATTCTTTAAAAATCCACGAGCCCTGATAATTGCTGAAAAAATATTCTTTAAAAATCCACGAGCCCTGATAATTGCTGAAAAAATATTCTTTAAAAATCCACGAGCCCTGATAATTGCTGAAAAAATATTCTTTAAAAATCCACGAGCCCTGATAATTGCTGAAAAAATATTCTTTAAAAATCCACGAGCCCTGATAATTGCTGAAAAAATATTCTTTAAAAATCCACGAGCCCTGATAATTGCTGAAAAAATATTCTTTAAAAATCCACGAGCCCTGATAATTGCTGAAAAAATATTCTTTAAAAATCCACGAGCCCTGATAATTGCTGAAAAAATATTCTTTAAAAATCCACGAGCCCTGATAATTGCTAAAAAAATATTCTTTAAAAATCCACGAGCCCTGATAATTGCTGAAAAAATATTCTTTAAAAATCCACGAGCCCTGATAATTGCTGAAAAAATATTCTTTAAAAATCCACGAGCCTTGATGGTGGCTGGAAAAATATTCTTTAAAAATCCACGAGCCTTGATGGTGGCTGGAAAAATATTCTTTAAAAATCCACGAGCCTTGATAGTGGCTGGAAAAATATTCTTTAAAAATCCACGAGCCTTGATGGTGGCTGGAAAAATATTCTTTAAAAATTCACGAGCCTTGATGGTGGCTGGAAAAATATTCTTTAAAAATCCACGAGCCCTGATGGTGGCTGGAAAAATATTCTTTAAAAATCCACGAGCCTTGATGGTGGCTGGAAAAATATTCTTTAAAAATCCACGAGCCTTGATGGTGGCTGGAAAAATATTCTTTAAAAATCCACGAGCCTTGATGGTGGCTGGAAAAATATTCTTTAAAAATCCACGAGCCTTGATGGTGGCTGGAAAAATATTCTTTAAAAATCCACGAGCCTTGATGGTGGCTGGAAAAATATTCTTTAAAAATCCACGAGCCTTGATGGTGGCTGGAAAAATATTCTTTAAAAATCCACGAGCCCTGATAATTGCTGAAAAAATATTCTTTAAAAATCCACGAGCCTTGATGGTGGCTGGAAAAATATTCTTTAAAAATCCACGAGCCCTGATAATTGCTGAAAAAATATTCTTTAAAAATCCACGAGCCCTGATAATTGCTGAAAAAATATTCTTTAAAAATCCACGAGCCTTGATGGTGGCTGGAAAAATATTCTTTAAAAATCCACGAGCCTTGATGGTGGCTGGAAAAATATTCTTTAAAAATCCACGAGCCTTGATGGTGGCTGGAAAAATATTCTTTAAAAATCCACGAGCCTTGATGGTGGCTGGAAAAATATTCTTTAAAAATCCACGAGCCTTGATGGTGGCTGGAAAAATATTCTTTAAAAATCCACGAGCCTTGATGGTGGCTGGAAAAATATTCTTTAAAAATCCACGAGCCTTGATGGTGGCTGGAAAAATATTCTTTAAAAATCCACGAGCCCTGATAATTGCTGAAAAAATATTCTTTAAAAATCCACGAGCCTTGATGGTGGCTGGAAAAATATTCTTTAAAAATCCACGAGCCCTGATAATTGCTGAAAAAATATTCTTTAAAAATCCACGAGCCTTGATGGTGGCTGGAAAAATATTCTTTAAAAATCCACGAGCCTTGATGGTGGCTGGAAAAATATTCTTTAAAAATCCACGAGCCTTGATGGTGGCTGGAAAAATATTCTTTAAAAATCCACGAGCCTTGATGGTGGCTGGAAAAATATTCTTTAAAAATCCACGAGCCTTGATGGTGGCTGGAAAAATATTCTTTAAAAATCCACGAGCCTTGATGGTGGCTGGAAAAATATTCTTTAAAAATCCACGAGCCTTGATGGTGGCTGGAAAAATATTCTTTAAAAATCCACGAGCCCTGATAATTGCTGAAAAAATATTCTTTAAAAATCCACGAGCCTTGATGGTGGCTGGAAAAATATTCTTTAAAAATCCACGAGCCCTGATAATTGCTGAAAAAATATTCTTTAAAAATCCACGAGCCTTGATGGTGGCTGGAAAAATATTCTTTAAAAATCCACGAGCCTTGATGGTGGCTGGAAAAATATTCTTTAAAAATCCACGAGCCTTGATGGTGGCTGGAAAAATATTCTTTAAAAATCCACGAGCCTTGATGGTGGCTGGAAAAATATTCTTTAAAAATCCACGAGCCTTGATGGTGGCTGGAAAAATATTCTTTAAAAATCCACGAGCCTTGATGGTGGCTGGAAAAATATTCTTTAAAAATCCACGAGCCTTGATGGTGGCTGGAAAAATATTCTTTAAAAATCCACGAGCCTTGATGGTGGCTGGAAAAATATTCTTTAAAAATCCACGAGCCCTGATAATTGCTGAAAAAATATTCTTTAAAAATCCACGAGCCTTGATGGTGGCTGGAAAAATATTCTTTAAAAATCCACGAGCCCTGATAATTGCTGAAAAAATATTCTTTAAAAATCCACGAGCCTTGATGGTGGCTGGAAAAATATTCTTTAAAAATCCACGAGCCTTGATGGTGGCTGGAAAAATATTCTTTAAAAATCCACGAGCCTTGATGGTGGCTGGAAAAATATTCTTTAAAAATCCACGAGCCTTGATGGTGGCTGGAAAAATATTCTTTAAAAATCCACGAGCCTTGATGGTGGCTGGAAAAATATTCTTTAAAAATCCACGAGCCTTGATGGTGGCTGGAAAAATATTCTTTAAAAATCCACGAGCCCTGATAATTGCTGAAAAAATATTCTTTAAAAATCCACGAGCCTTGATGGTGGCTGGAAAAATATTCTTTAAAAATCCACGAGCCCTGATAATTGCTGAAAAAATATTCTTTAAAAATCCACGAGCCTTGATGGTGGCTGGAAAAATATTCTTTAAAAATCCACGAGCCTTGATGGTGGCTGGAAAAATATTCTTTAAAAATCCACGAGCCCTGATAATTGCTGAAAAAATATTCTTTAAAAATCCACGAGCCCTGATAATTGCTGAAAAAATATTCTTTAAAAATCCACGAGCCCTGATAATTGCTGAAAAAATATTCTTTAAAAATCCACGAGCCTTGATGGTGGCTGGAAAAATATTCTTTAAAAATCCACGAGCCTTGATGGTGGCTGGAAAAATATTCTTTAAAAATCCACGAGCCTTGATGGTGGCTGGAAAAATATTCTTTAAAAATCCACGAGCCTTGATGGTGGCTGGAAAAATATTCTTTAAAAATCCACGAGCCTTGATGGTGGCTGGAAAAATATTCTTTAAAAATCCACGAGCCTTGATGGTGGCTGGAAAAATATTCTTTAAAAATCCACGAGCCTTGATGGTGGCTGGAAAAATATTCTTTAAAAATCCACGAGCCTTGATGGTGGCTGGAAAAATATTCTTTAAAAATCCACGAGCCTTGATGGTGGCTGGAAAAATATTCTTTAAAAATCCACGAGCCTTGATGGTGGCTGGAAAAATATTCTTTAAAAATCCACGAGCCTTGATGGTGGCTGGAAAAATATTCTTTAAAAATCCACGAGCCTTGATGGTGGCTGGAAAAATATTCTTTAAAAATCCACGAGCCCTGATAATTGCTGAAAAAATATTCTTTAAAAATCCACGAGCCTTGATGGTGGCTGGAAAAATATTCTTTAAAAATCCACGAGCCCTGATAATTGCTGAAAAAATATTCTTTAAAAATCCACGAGCCTTGATGGTGGCTGGAAAAATATTCTTTAAAAATCCACGAGCCTTGATGGTGGCTGGAAAAATATTCTTTAAAAATCCACGAGCCCTGATAATTGCTGAAAAAATATTCTTTAAAAATCCACGAGCCCTGATAATTGCTGAAAAAATATTCTTTAAAAATCCACGAGCCCTGATAATTGCTGAAAAAATATTCTTTAAAAATCCACGAGCCTTGATGGTGGCTGGAAAAATATTCTTTAAAAATCCACGAGCCTTGATGGTGGCTGGAAAAATATTCTTTAAAAATCCACGAGCCTTGATGGTGGCTGGAAAAATATTCTTTAAAAATCCACGAGCCTTGATGGTGGCTGGAAAAATATTCTTTAAAAATCCACGAGCCTTGATGGTGGCTGGAAAAATATTCTTTAAAAATCCACGAGCCTTGATGGTGGCTGGAAAAATATTCTTTAAAAATCCACGAGCCTTGATGGTGGCTGGAAAAATATTCTTTAAAAATCCACGAGCCTTGATGGTGGCTGGAAAAATATTCTTTAAAAATCCACGAGCCTTGATGGTGGCTGGAAAAATATTCTTTAAAAATCCACGAGCCTTGATGGTGGCTGGAAAAATATTCTTTAAAAATCCACGAGCCTTGATGGTGGCTGGAAAAATATTCTTTAAAAATCCACGAGCCTTGATGGTGGCTGGAAAAATATTCTTTAAAAATCCACGAGCCTTGATGGTGGCTGGAAAAATATTCTTTAAAAATCCACGAGCCTTGATGGTGGCTGGAAAAATATTCTTTAAAAATCCACGAGCCTTGATGGTGGCTGGAAAAATATTCTTTAAAAATCCACGAGCCTTGATGGTGGCTGGAAAAATATTCTTTAAAAATCCACGAGCCCTGATAATTGCTGAAAAAATATTCTTTAAAAATCCACGAGCCCTGATAATTGCTGAAAAAATATTCTTTAAAAATCCACGAGCCTTGATGGTGGCTGGAAAAATATTCTTTAAAAATCCACGAGCCTTGATGGTGGCTGGAAAAATATTCTTTAAAAATCCACGAGCCTTGATGGTGGCTGGAAAAATATTCTTTAAAAATCCACGAGCCTTGATGGTGGCTGGAAAAATATTCTTTAAAAATCCACGAGCCTTGATGGTGGCTGGAAAAATATTCTTTAAAAATCCACGAGCCTTGATGGTGGCTGGAAAAATATTCTTTAAAAATCCACGAGCCTTGATGGTGGCTGGAAAAATATTCTTTAAAAATCCACGAGCCTTGATGGTGGCTGGAAAAATATTCTTTAAAAATCCACGAGCCTTGATGGTGGCTGGAAAAATATTCTTTAAAAATCCACGAGCCTTGATGGTGGCTGGAAAAATATTCTTTAAAAATCCACGAGCCTTGATGGTGGCTGGAAAAATATTCTTTAAAAATCCACGAGCCTTGATGGTGGCTGGAAAAATATTCTTTAAAAATCCACGAGCCTTGATGGTGGCTGGAAAAATATTCTTTAAAAATCCACGAGCCTTGATGGTGGCTGGAAAAATATTCTTTAAAAATCCACGAGCCTTGATGGTGGCTGGAAAAATATTCTTTAAAAATCCACGAGCCTTGATGGTGGCTGGAAAAATATTCTTTAAAAATCCACGAGCCTTGATGGTGGCTGGAAAAATATTCTTTAAAAATCCACGAGCCTTGATGGTGGCTGGAAAAATATTCTTTAAAAATCCACGAGCCTTGATGGTGGCTGGAAAAATATTCTTTAAAAATCCACGAGCCTTGATGGTGGCTGGAAAAATATTCTTTAAAAATCCACGAGCCTTGATGGTGGCTGGAAAAATATTCTTTAAAAATCCACGAGCCTTGATGGTGGCTGGAAAAATATTCTTTAAAAATCCACGAGCCTTGATGGTGGCTGGAAAAATATTCTTTAAAAATCCACGAGCCCTGATAATTGCTGAAAAAATATTCTTTAAAAATCCACGAGCCCTGATAATTGCTGAAAAAATATTCTTTAAAAATCCACGAGCCTTGATGGTGGCTGGAAAAATATTCTTTAAAAATCCACGAGCCTTGATGGTGGCTGGAAAAATATTCTTTAAAAATCCACGAGCCTTGATGGTGGCTGGAAAAATATTCTTTAAAAATCCACGAGCCTTGATGGTGGCTGGAAAAATATTCTTTAAAAATCCACGAGCCTTGATGGTGGCTGGAAAAATATTCTTTAAAAATCCACGAGCCTTGATGGTGGCTGGAAAAATATTCTTTAAAAATCCACGAGCCTTGATGGTGGCTGGAAAAATATTCTTTAAAAATCCACGAGCCTTGATGGTGGCTGGAAAAATATTCTTTAAAAATCCACGAGCCTTGATGGTGGCTGGAAAAATATTCTTTAAAAATCCACGAGCCTTGATGGTGGCTGGAAAAATATTCTTTAAAAATCCACGAGCCTTGATGGTGGCTGGAAAAATATTCTTTAAAAATCCACGAGCCTTGATGGTGGCTGGAAAAATATTCTTTAAAAATCCACGAGCCTTGATGGTGGCTGGAAAAATATTCTTTAAAAATCCACGAGCCTTGATGGTGGCTGGAAAAATATTCTTTAAAAATCCACGAGCCTTGATGGTGGCTGGAAAAATATTCTTTAAAAATCCACGAGCCTTGATGGTGGCTGGAAAAATATTCTTTAAAAATCCACGAGCCTTGATGGTGGCTGGAAAAATATTCTTTAAAAATCCACGAGCCTTGATGGTGGCTGGAAAAATATTCTTTAAAAATCCACGAGCCTTGATGGTGGCTGGAAAAATATTCTTTAAAAATCCACGAGCCTTGATGGTGGCTGGAAAAATATTATTTAAAAATCCACGAGCCTTGATGGTGGATGGAAAAATATTCTTTAAAAATCCACGAGCCTTGATGGTGGCTGGAAAAATATTCTTTAAAAATCCACGAGCCTTGATGGTGGCTGGAAAAATATTCTTTAAAAATCCACGTGCCTTGATGGTGGCTGGAAAAATATTCTTTAAAAATCCACGAGCGTTGATGGTGGCTGGAAAAATATTCTTTAAAAATCCACGAGCCTTGATGGTGGCTGGAAAAATATTCTTTAAAAATCCACGTGCCTTGATGGTGGCTGGAAAAATATTCTTTAAAAATCCACGATCTGCGACAGTCGCCAAAAAATGTTCTTTTAAAATCCACGAGACCCGATAGTCGCTGGAAAAATATTCTTTAAAAATCCACGAGCACTGATAGTTGCTGGAAAATATTCTTTAAAAATCCAAGAGCCCTGATAGTCCCCGAAAAAAAATATTTAAAATCCACAAACCCTGATAGTCGCTGGAAAAATATCCCTGATAGTCGCTAAAAAATATTCTGTAAAAATCTACGAGGTCTGAAAGTCGCTGAAAACATATTTTTTAAACGTCCACGAGCCTTGATAGTCGCTGAAAAAATTTTCTTTAAGAAACCACATGCCCTGGTAATCGCTGAAAAAAATTTTCTTCAAGAATCCACAAGCCTGATAGTCGCTGAAAAAATTTTCTTCAAGAAACCACATGCCCTGGTAATCGCTGAAAAATTTTTCTTCAAGAAACCACATGCCCTGGTAATCGCTGAAAAATATTCTTTAAAAATCCACGAGCCGTGATAGTCGCTAAAAAAATATTCTTTAAAAATTCACGAGCCGTGATAGTCGCTGGAAAAATATTCTTTAAAAATCCACGATCATTGATGGTCGCTGGAAAAATATTCTTTAAAAACCACCAGCATTGATGGTCGCTAGAAGAATATTCTTTAAAATTCCACGAGTCCTCATAGTCGCTTGAAAAATATTCTTTAAAATCTACGAGCTGGAAAAATTATTTGAAGTCATACCAAAATCAATGCCCCTTCAGACACAATTTAAATCTTAAAGCAACACTTAATTTTGTGCCAATCACCAAAGGAAGAGAGAGAGGTACAAAAAAACTCTGTTACAAAAAGGTGGTGTCTTGGAGTTGGTAAGAAGAAATTAACATTTCTAACACCAATTAAGACATTCCATTGCAGCAGTTGGCAGTTTAGCGCAGTTTCATGGTTTTTATGTCCACTAACTTCTCATGGTTGGCTTTTTGGTAGAAGACATCCATTATAAGCAGGCAGTAGCAAGTGTATAGCTGGCTGGTGGCTGTCTTTTGTTAACAGATTAAACGGAAATAATTATAATTGTTATTATTTTTGTTCTTGTTGTTGTTGCTGTTTTAAATATTGTTTTTTACTTAACAGTTAGTCAAAACAATAAAAATTGTTTTCATTTTCTCGCTTCAAATGCATAATTTTTAATCGTTAATTATCTTTTGGAACCGGGGGGTGTTTCCTATGAAACACTTGTGGCTGTGGCAGCTTTTAAATGCATAACTGAAAATTGTAATAAAATTCACATTTAAAGTGAGAATAAATTTTCCTTAACTGTGGGTAATTATGAGTTTATTAAAATAGTTGAAAGAAAAAAATAATAAGATAGGTATTTTACTAAATGAAGATAATTTGAAAATGTTAGTGAACATAATTGTCATAAAAAATATTAAAATTACCACATTCTATTCTGGGTGAGGCGAAATCCGTATTCTGTTGGACAATGGTTTTAAATTAAAATATTTCTGCAATCATAGAAAGCTGTAGGAAACATTTGCTTTATTTTTAATTAAAATGGAAAATGTATTAGAAAATTAAACTAAATACAACTTTTGACTAACCAGCATCAAATGTACCCTTCCATTGCTTCCAAACCCCATAGCATATTATGTTTCCTTTTTTATCTAATTTCGATAATAAACCAAGAATTGTTAAAATACAAAATATTTGTTAATCATGACCATTTACGATTTGTTAGTGTGCTGTAACAAAAGACAATCAAACAATGGAAATTTACATAAATCACTGTACGTGCATAGACACTGTATTGAATTGAATACAAAATAGATTTTTGTTACAGTTCATTTGCCGTGATTAGAACAATTTCTAGATATCAAGCTTAAATTGATGCGCGTTGCTATTTCCCCCGCTTTGTTTGTGATTCTATTTGTATTTGTTGCAGATGCAAATTCATCATTCACTCATTCATCTGCCAAACAATGGTCCATGACATGACAAGACGAACGAACAAACATGCAAAAGGCAAAAACAAAACAAAAACGCAACATGATTTGGCTGCTTGACGTACTGACTGCCTAACTAACTGACAAGGCCTTAACAACTTTATTAACCAAATCGGTAGCAACAAATCTGTCAATTAGTTTGCAAATTTCCAAAAAACGCAATTTTTGTATCAAATTAGATATTACACCGTTGTCATTCATTACAAAGCAATGTATTGAAGAAGAAGGAAAGGAAGAATCAAAAACAAGAAAAATGTATAAGTTGATTTTTTCGACTAATACCTTCAGCCTATGACTGTGCAAAAAAAATAGAAACAATAAAATAAGTGGTGGAAATGTTTTATGAATAGATCCTAAATTTTTAAAGGATGAATCATTTTATGCGTGACAAACTAAATTTTGGAAGTTTCCAGCATAACGTTTTAGGAGTTTATGGCGTAAGAATCCAATCAACATATCTTTCTTGAATTCCAAGAAAAAAGCTTTGGCGGGAGCATTCGGACAGACCAATATCGAAAGAAATATAGAGAACAAAATTATAGCGTTGTAATAATGATTACAAAAAACATTAGTGCCAGAGGTTTGAGAAAGAGTGACCATAACTTTTGGGGCGTTTCATAGTAACGCTGCTCACTACTTCTTTCATCAGACTTATATTCCAAGTGGCCTACCCTTCCTTCTGTGCCCCTGGGGCATGGTAGAACAAAGAAGGTAGAGTAAATACTACAACAAATACAACTCAACAACAACCACATAGGAATTTGTTTTTGTTTGTAATGTTAGTGTCAACTGTACATGTAAACAAAACAAGAAAAATGTCTATAAATTATTGGAATTTATAAAACTAATATTTTTCACATTTGATTGAATATTTTGAAAAACATGAATGAAAATTCGTTACATTTTCAATCATTGTACTAAATGGATAATTTGCCGCAGAAAGCAGAATTCTGGCAAAAATGTTTGGGGTCGCTAAAAATTCATCCGTTAAAGGTATTGAGCTAACATGTGCCGCGCGTTCACCCATAAGAACGTTCAAAACTTGGGTTTGGGCGTCGGGTTAGTAACCCTCCCCTAGAAAAAACAGCCTACTATGAAAAAACGAAAGAAAAGAAAAACAAATCCCTCTAAAGCTGACTACACCCGCAAACGTTTTAAGGACCATGATCGGTGAATCTGCACACTGAATGTTCGCACTCTTTATAGAGAAGGTGCAGTTTACGCATTGTCAGATGTACTGGAAAAGTACAAGGCCGACATTGCTGTCATACAGGAAATACGATGGAATGGGAAAGCCGGTCCAACAACACCTAAAGGTGACGCACTGTATTATAGCTGCCATGACATAAAGCATGAGTTTAGTTGCGGATTTGTAGTAAGTCGGAGACTAAAACATCTGGTATCCAGCTTCACACCTGGTCTCCAGCTTCACACCAGTGAATGAAAGACTTGCTACAATTCTAATAAAAGCAAAATTCTTCAACATCAGCTTTATTTGCGCTCATGCACCCACTGAAGACAAGGACGAACTGACCAAAGATATATTTTATGAGCGCTTAGAAGAAACATATGACCGTTGTCCCGCCCTTGACTTTAAAATTATTCTAGGCGATTTAAATGCCAAAATTGGAAAGGAAAATATCTTTGGCCCATCAGTCGGAAAATTCAGTCTCCACAGTGAAACATCTGACAATGGTATGAGGCTGATAGACTTTGCAGCTGCAAAAAACATGCTAGTTAGAAGTACCAGATTTAATCATCTCGATATTCATAAGGGCACCTGTCTGTCTCCAGATCAAAGAACAAGTAATCAAATTGATCACGTTGTGATAGATGGAAGACATTTATCGAGCGTTTTGGATGTACGATCGTTCGAAGACGCAAACATTGATTCGGACCACTACCTTGATGCAGCAAAGGTACGCACCCGCTTAAACGTAGCAAACAAAGCTGCAATCACAACAGATAGCCACAGCATATTCCACTCAACTAGCCCAATTGCTTAATCAAAGCACTCCTCATCCTGATAACATATCAGCGCAATGGCAAAGCATTGCCCACTCCATGCAAACAGCCGCAGAATCCATACTTGGATACCAGAGACCTCCACCAAGGAATCCATGGTATGATCAGGAGTGTCGTGCTGCCACCGAAGAGAAAAATGCGGCATATAGGGCTACTTTACAATCCGTAGCAACGCGTAGAGCACGAGAGAGATACAGGGAGAAAAGGAGAGAGGAGAAACGTCTTTTCCGCTGAAAAAAGAGAGAGACGGAAAAGCGGGAGTGTGAAAAAATCGAGATGTACAGGAGCCAGAATTAAGTCGGAAAATTCTACCAAAGATTGAAACATCAAACAGATGGCTTTGGTACAGGCACATCCTCTTGTAGAGACCAACAAGGTAATCTGGTAACAGATACAGATAGTGTGCTCAGGATATGGAAGGAACATTTCTCCAATCTGCTGGTATCCAATAGTAGCGAAGACGATGATACCACAGATCCAAACCAAGAAGATGGTATATCGTAGAATGTATACCACCCTGCCAACATGAGGTAAAAACAGCAATCAACCGGCTGAAGAATAATAAAGCAGCAGGAGCCGATGTCTTACCAGCCGAGCTGGTAAGCTGGTAAAACCGGAGGCGACGCGCTGATAAGGTGTATGCATCAGCTAGTCAACAAGAAGGGAGATAAGACTGTATGCTCCAACTATAGGGGCATAAGTCTTCTTCCTATTGCCTAAAAGATAGTGTCAGGGATATTGTGCGAACAACTAAAGCCAATGGTCAACGAAATAAATGGACCATACCAATGTGGCTTTAGACCTGGCAAGTCCACTATTGATATTTACCCTGCGGCAAATCCTGGAGAAGACCCAAGAGATGCATATCGACACATATCACACAGAAAAAAAATCCGGCGATAAAAAAATGATCATATTGACGAAAATCGATAAAATTATTTGATTATAAAGTAAAAATACAACTGGTAAAATATTTCACATATTGACTAAAATAGTTATCGATTTTTTTATATTGAACTGATAAAATGGAATATGTGTAATATTTTGATAAATATTTTTGTCAATATGTGAAATATTTTATCAGTTGTATTTTTTACTTTGTGATCAAATAATTTTATCGAATTTCGTCAATATGACAATTTTTTATTGCCGGAAAATCGATAAAATTTTGATTGAATCTTTGAATTTTTTTATCAAATGGCTAAATTTTTTTTCTGTGCACCTTTTTGTCGATTATAAAGCAGCATTCGAAAGTCTCCTCCGATCAAAGGTATTCCATGCAATGTCTGAATTTGGTATCCCCGCAAAGCTCATCCGGCTTTGTAAGATGACTTTAACTGATACTAGGTCCTCAGTTAAAATTGGAAAGAACCTCTCCGAAGAATTTTGTACCAAAAGAGGTTTCAGACAAGGAGACAGAATTCGTGTGACCTATTCAAAATTTTGCTGGAAAAGGTAATACGAGATGCAAATGTCAAAAGAAATGGCACAATTTACAATGATGCTGATGACATAGACATCATGGGACGAACAGTAAAGGAAGTAACTGATACCTTTAGGAAGGTCGAAGCAGAATCTGCGAAAGTGGGTCTGGCGGTAAACGGCGAAAAGATCAAATTGATGGTGTCGACGCGCAAAGCGTCCATAGAGCTCGGACCAACTGTGGAAGTTGGTACCTATAATTTTAAGGTAGTTAAAGACTTGGTCGGCACTGCCATAAACACAACAAACAACATCAGTTGTGAAATAAGAAGAATTGTATGGGCCAACAGATGCTACTATGGTTTAAATAGGCAATTTAAAAACAATGCCACATCTCGTCAAACAAAAATAACACTATACAAAACGGTGCTAATCGATGGCTCCGAAGCATGGGTACTTGCGCAAGCAGATAAGGCAGTGTTTGGTGTGTTTTAGAGGAAAATTCTTCGAAAGATCTACGGGCCGATTTGCGTTGACGGTGAATATCGACGTCGTATGAACCACGAGCTATATCAGCTATACAAAGACTTGAATATAATTAAACGTATAGAGATGCAACGATTGCGTTGGCTAGGCCATATCATAAGAATGAGCGATGATGAACCCGCTAAAAAGGCGTATGAATACATGCCACATGGCGGTTCTCGCAGAATCGGCAGGCCTAAGCTTCGATGGAACATACAAGTGGATGAAGAAATGAAAAGGCGCGGTATTCCAAAAAGCGAAGCGAAAACCAAAGAGGATTGGAGATCTTTTCTTAGTTCGTTCTATGGAACAAATGTTCTCTAATGGGCCAGTTAAGTAAGTAAGTATACATCGAGCATAGAAATAAATATATAAAATGCCGTATAGAATTTGACACTAACGTTGCAGCCCAGTTCAGTCAGTTGGGTATTGTTTTTACCTTATATCGTTCTACTATGGCCCCTGGGGATTCCAGCCTATGGCTTGGACTATGATTCCAATCAGGACATTTTTGGCCTAAACTATATTTTTGAAGTTTCAAAATTTTAATTTTTTTGCGCGATATAATAAAACGAACACCGATAGATGCCGCTAGTTGGTGCAGTGTCAAAGTTGGCACTTTTCTGTATAAAAATAAAAAAGAATTGTGTTGTAAAATATATATTTTTTGTTGTGTTCTGTCTTTGGATAATTATACAGAAGTGAGACAAGGATTATTATGAATCGGAAAGTTCTTTCATAATATTAAAAAAAAAAATAACGAAAACATTTGTAAAATTAGCATAGTAAAATCAAAGTTTTTATACTTATTCTACTTATTATTCTTTACAACTAGTTTTTAAATATATATGTAAATTTTGTAAGAAATGACCAAATATGAAAAATATATGTATGTTAGAAATATGTTTGGATAAACAAATATATGTTTGAGGCTGGTTGCAAACAAGTATATGTTTCAACATTTTGTAACATATCTCAATGTTATATGTTTGGGTACCAACATATTTTTTTGTGTTAGAACATATTTTTTTCTGAGCGAAGAGAGGATTTTTCTCAAAGAGAGTAACAACAGTGCTCTCGCAAATTTTATAATAAAGAGTTGTGTACATGGTGCAAAAAAGACGCAAAAGCGAAGACGGGAGGGTAAAAAATATAGTTTTTGCTTGGGTGATGTGAATATTCGTGCTTTGTTGTTGTTGTGCCAATTTTTTCTTCCACAAGCGAATAGGAAAAGAAAAAAGTTTTATTTATTATATTTGTTCTTTTTTCTTCAGTTTCTAAAGGCAATCGATGAGTAAATACGGCAAAGTGAGTAAATTAAACAGTGTTTTGTGTTTTCTTAATAAATACACCTCTACAAAAGAAGACATAACAAAACTATACGACTTCAAAATTATTTAAAACTACTGTTAATTTTAATTAAGACATAAAATTTGGCAAAGAATCTCATTTACTTTTTGCTTAATTAATACATCAAAAAACCGTATGTCTTTGAGTTAAAGACGTAAAAACAGTCAGACAGACAAGGCAACATGACCTGCTTCATGCAATTGTCGACATGCAGAGGCAGGGACGTACGCAGGGGGGGGGCACTGGGGGCCCGTGCCCCCCCCGAAATGCTTTGGTCGACTACAATTTTTTGAGCTACTTATCAAATTATTACCATTTATGCTATAAAATATATTTTGTTTTTAAAATTTCAAATGATAACTGATATTGTTCTGAAGGTTCTGTACTGAAAATGTACTTTGTCATCAAGTTGTCTAAGAAATATTTAAAATTTTTTTGTTTGAATATTCTTTTTAGAGAAAGTTCCAGTGAAACTGGAACTGCCATGCCAGTGTTTTGGAGTTCTGTAATAAATATAAAGGTCTTGAGGCTTTAAACTCATTTTGTATTCAAAATATTTACAAATTCAGTATTGTGCGGATTAGAAGTACATAAAATGAAATGTCTATTGGACAACATATACGACATATCAAGGGTTTTCCGTGGAGTATATCTCGAAAAGCAGTTAGAACATTGTTTTACTGCCTTAATAAAAATGTTGTATTCCTATTTTATATCAACTTGTTGCTAAACAGTGGGATAAAATAATGGAGAAAAATGTATTTTTGTGCATAATAAAGTGATAATATCTGCTATAAATAGCGTGCCCATCTGAATTTTTCCTATCAGTAACAAATTTGTAGCAGAAAACTACCATAAACGAAATTAATGCTCAAACTTTCGTTATATGGTATTGTATTAAAACCTACTGTTATTTGTATCGTATATTACGGTGCTCTTGAACCAACTTTAAATGAAAGAAGAAAATGAAAAAACAAAAAATTGCATTTTTAGGGTTTTTTAGGTTTTGACGGTTTTGCTGGGAAACCACAAGCCCTATCAAAATGGAACTAAAGAAAATGTTATAGCAGTAAAAATTCTCTACAATATTGTTGATATTTTGATAGGTATTTTCGTAGGTTTTACCATTTCTGAGATATAGAAGTTCAAATTTAAACAATTCACTGACTGTATCTCCTTATAAAACAATGTCAGGACTATAATTTCCCAACTTAAGTTAAAAAATGGTACAACCGAGTAAAAAAGTTACGAATCCCCATCTTGTAAAGAACTCGACAAGACTTACTGTTTTGAAGCAAATCGTGAAAACCTAACAAAAAACCCTAAAAATGTGACCAGAACTTCTATATCTCAAAAATGGTGAAACCTAGGAACAAATCAAACAAATTTTCAAAGTTACAACATTTTCTTTAGCCCCATTTCGATAGGAGTTGTGGTTTCCCAGCAAAATCGCGAAAACCTAAAATAAACCTAAAAATGTGAACTTATTTAAAAATCCCTCCATCAATTTTTTCTTGTTTTGGGATTTTTCTCATCTATGAACATTGCTGTTTCAGAATCCACAAAAACTTCCCAGTTGTAAGCTCCATTCATTTAACGTTGGTTCAAGAGCACCGTGATATTGAACCCGCAACCATTAGGCTAACGATAAAAATGTACCTCATCGAAATAATGTTCTTAGACTAATCATATGTTTGGACGAAACACGCTTCAAACAATTTGGAGTCGATTTATCCCAGTTTGTCCGTCTGTCTGGCTCGGTCCCATTATAACTCTCGAACAGATCAACAGATGTGGTCCAAATTTTGGATCTCGCAATATTTTGTCCAACCTTCCTTTGGACATCAGACTTCAAAATGTTTCTCTAAAATCTTGAGCAAAGTCCAATCCGATTTTTTCGAGACCTAGAGTAGGTTCGAAAGTGGATTATATCGATTCACTCCTTCAGATACTTCCAACATAAAATTTCAATTATCCGATTTGACCGAAACACCCTAAAATAACGTACATATTAAATTCTGAAACTTATTCGCTATACAATTCATAGAAAAAAATTGGCTATCTTGCACCTATTCGATCTGTCTATATATAAAAGTCTCAACTCACACAGGCTGAGGGTATATCTCTGTAGGCAAACCCGATTGTTACTTTTTACTTGTTTTACAGAAAACAAAAGTTATGAATTTTCATAAGTTTGTCTCCGCTGTACCGACAGAATTGATTGGTCGTTGGAAAGTTTTTAAGGTCATCGAGTCCATAAACATCTAGTCATACAATTAAGATAGAAATGGAGAAATGGATGGAGTTTTTCGTCTTAAGCTATTTCTTCAGGATTTAGCTAAAATGTTGCCGATCTTTTCTGAGAGATATTTTTTCGACCATGTGTTTGGGTAGTCTCAAACAGTACTGCGAGTGGGATTCGGAGTCTATGAGTCGTAGATTGCATAGCCCGGCTCCTGATATATTTTTCTTTTATTATTGTAATTTTCTGAATTATTAGTTGGCTTTCACGGACTCTATCACTTCTGGTAAAATAGTAAAGTTTTGGTGTTTTTATGCACTTAAAGAATATCATTTTCTTACAATAATACAAAACTTATTTAATGGTACAGAAGTTAGTGTGTGATAAAGAAGAAACGGCGTTATGTTCAGATCGAACTGTTTATATCCTCCAAAAAATGTATACATCTATTCGACATATTCGCGAATGCAATCCCTGCGTTCGAACGTGGATCTATTTTCACCACTTTTTGCATGGAAATTCTCCCAACAAAATGATTTCCAAAATCCATATTACTGACGATATTTTTAAAAACTATTCCAATAGCCTCGAATATAGAAAATGTTTCGAAAGCTATTCGCTGCGGGATTTAGAACCCAAAATTCTGGGATACACCAAAACGTACATCTATATGGGTAATATCAAATTGAAAGATTTTTTAGTTATTACTTCTGTTCTGTTGGAGAATTTGGTTAAAAACTTTTGTAAGGAAACTATGCCGAACGTGGTCTGATATGGTTCATCCAAGGACTAATATATTATAATCAGTTCCAAATTTCAATCTTGTATCTAAAATATTGTGATCTCTCTCTTTTGAATGTATATATTTTGTGGCAATATTGAATATACATAAAATCAATTAAAACCCCTTTAAAATAGCTTTACGTAACGACACACAACATTTTTAATTTTCATGATTTTTGGTCAAGTTGGGCCCCCCCCGAAATGAAATCCTGCGTACGTCCCTGTGCAGAGGCATCATATATTATGACTCAAATATAAATACTCTCTTTCAAAAGGAGAAGCTTCACGTAATGAAACCACAAATACCATAAAAATGGAGGAGTTACATTTAAAAGTCTTAAAGTTATTTTTACCGTTTCCCATCACATAAGACAGAGCAATTAACTTTCAGAAGTACTAACTGAACGAACCAAAAATGGTGGTTAGTCAGTCATTAACCACATTTTAATTGTGCGACTAAACGAGAAGCAAAACGGTTTCGTTTTAAAACGCTCTGCAATCATCATTCGCTAAGAGTTATTCAAAATTTGCTCATGTTAAGGATAAGATATTCAACACAGTGTTACAGTGTTCAACATTCAATATTCTTATTATAGTTAAAGAAATATTAAAGTTTGTATCCTTTCCAATCACTGTGTGTGTCAGCCTTCATTTCATGGCATTTTAACTAACTCACAAAAAAAGCTCTAAACTTTTATGATTCCTCCTCATGTTCATGTCTTATTTGTAATTTTAACGAGATAATTTTACTTTAAAACGCATTTAATGGCCGACCAACCATCCATCAACCATGGACAAAAAACGTTTGTAATTTATATTCTCAGTTACCGCGTATCACTAACAAACCAAAGGCTAAAATTATGTATGGCTATAACACTGACGATTGTTTGGCAGCAGCAGGAGTAGTGTTAAGATTAGATTTTAAATGCAGATAATAATAACAAAATGGTCCAACAGTAAATATGTATGTGCGTAGTTTATATTGAGCAACACAAATGGTATAAATATGTAGAAAGTTTCGTGTTTCAGAGATATAATATATCCACATACATGTATGTATGTATGTGGGAGACGTAGGGGATTGAAGATACCAAGCAACGGTCCTGACCGGCTTTAACATGGCAAAGTCCAGGATTTATCTTGGTCCCTCTTTCATCTCAAGTGGACACTGACCTCCCCGTAGTGTCACCTGGGGAGCTGCCTTTAACACCCGTTAAAGGTAGTGAGCTAAAATGCGCCGCGCGTTCACCCATAAGAACGTTAAAAACTTGGCTTTGGGCGCAGGGTTAGTAACCCTCCCCTAGAAAAAGCAGCCTAATGTGAAAAAACAAAATGAAAGAAAAACAAATCCCTCTTAAGTTGACGGCACCCGCATACGTTTTAAGGATCATGATCTGCGAATCTGCACATGGAATGTTCGCACTCTTTATAGAGAAAGTGCAGTTTACGCATTGGCAGATGTACTGGAAAAGTACAAGGCCGACATTACTGACATACAGGAAATACGATGGAACGGGAAAGGCGTCACAACAACACCTAAAGGTCACGCACTGTATTATAGCTGCCATGACATAAAGCATGAGTTTGGTTGCGGATTTGTAGTTGGTCGAAGGTTAAAACACCTGGTTTCCAGCTTCACACCAGTGAATGAAAGACTTAATACAATTCGAATAAAAGCAAAATTCTTCAACATCAGCTTTATTTGCGCTCATGCACCCACTGAAGACAAGGACGAACTGACCAAAGATATATTTTATGAGCGCTTAGAAAAAACATATGATCGCTGTCCTGCCCTTCTTCTTCTTTATTTGCCTATTCGTCATACGAATTTTAGCGATCAATACAATTACAATAAAAATTCGATTTTAAATGAAAATATTAGATAAATTCATAAATTGTTCACAATATCGGCAAATATGTCTCTACTTCTGGCAGCACTTAGTAGGTATCCAACATCTCGAAATCCTGTCCATTCTTGAATATTCGCAATCCAACATAATTCTTTTCGGCCTTTAGGATTTTTACCTTCTATTTTTGATTTTAAGATATCTTGCAGTATTTTGTATTTTGAATTTCTCATGATATGACCAAGGTAAGCTGTTTTTCGTCTCTTGATGTTTATCATGATCTCTCTACTTCGATTCATTTTTCGCATCACTTCATTGTTTGTAATTAAGGCCGTCCATGGAATTTTTAAAATTCGGCGATATACCCACATTTCGAAGGATTCTAATTTCTTCACATCTACTGCTTTTATTGTCCATGTTTCCATAGCATATAATAATGTTGACCATATATATGCTTTTACAAATCTACATTTTGTTTCCAGGTTAATATCATGGCTATTCAGAACTTTCTTGTATTTAAAGAATGAGTCTCGTGCAATTTCAATACGCCTTCTTATTTCTTTGGAGCAATCCCATTCGTCATTTATGTCTATTCCAAGATATTTAATGTTTTGGACTCTTTCAATTGAGAAGTTTTGTATTTTTAGGGAAATGTTGTTGTGGCTATTTCTCCTGCTCACAATCATATATTTTGTTTTCTTTGTGTTTATATTTAGGCCATATTTGTTACTGCATGTTACCAATTTGTCCATTAATTCTTGTAGTTGTGAGATACTGTCAGCTAATATTGTAGTATCATCAGCATATCGTATGTTATTAATGTATCTACTACCAATGAATATGCCTTTGGACGTTTTGTTGATGGATTCTTCAAAATTTTTTTCGGAGTAGATATTGAATAACAGTGGAGACAATATACATCCTTGTCTTACGCCTCTCGATATAAGAATAGGTTCCGTTATATCTCCATCGACTTCAATTTGTGCGGATTGGTACCAATATAGATTTTTGATACATCTGATTTCTTTGCTGTCAATACCAATTGATTTCAGGATATCAATTAGTTTGTCGTGTTGTACCTTGTCGAACGCTTTTTCATAGTCGACAAAGCATAAGAAAACATCTTTCTGCACTTCTCGGCATTTTTGAATAATAATTTGTAAGGAGAGTAAAGCTTCACGAGTACCCATACCTTCTCTAAAACCAAATTGAGATATGCCCATATATTTTTCGCATTTTTCATAAATTCTCTTGTGGATTATCCTGAGGAATATTTTTAAAGCGTGGCTCATAAGACTTATTAGCCTGTAATCATTACATGATTTGGCGTAGCTTTTCTTGGGTATGGTTACGAAAGTTGATTTTAACCAATCTTGAGGATATATTCCTGTCTCATAAATCTCGTTAAATAGTATTGTTAGTAAGTCGACATTGTTGGAATCTATAAGTTTTAATATTTCTGATGGAATCTCATCAGGACCCGGCGATTTGTTGTCCTTAAGTGATGTTATAGCGGACTCTATCTCATCTCTTGTTATACGGGTTCCTGAAAGTGACAATTGTATTTGTTCACTGTTGTCTGATCGACTATTATCTGTGAACAGTTGTTGAATATATTCTTTCCATACTTTCTTTTTGTCCTCAATTGATATTATTGGTTTGTTGTCATTATTGTATAAGACAGTTGGGTTTCTTTTTTTAAATACTCCCGCTGCTTCTTTTAATTTTTATGAAGATTAAAATCGTCGTGTAAACTTTGGAGCTTTTCGATTTCTTGGCATTGCAAATTCAGTTGTTTGTTTTTGGCAATTCTGATTTCCGCTTTTATTTCCTTATTGATGTTGTAATACAATTCGTAATTCTGATTTTTGTGTTTGCGTCGCTCATCCATTAATTTCAGTATTTCGTTTGTCATCCAATCATTTTTATTGGACTTCTTGCTTTTGCCAAGGCTTTTTTCAGAGATTGATTTCATTGTATTTTTTGCTTTTTCCCATATGTGTTCCACATCATTTCTATCAACATTAGATAGTTCCTCGTTTATCTTCTCTTTTACACTCGCTTTAATTCTGGGATCTCCTAGTAGTTCTGTATTTAGCCTTTTCCGAGTCTTTTTCTTGGGAACGGCAGATAGTTTTATCTTGAGCTTCATTATTAGAAGAATATGGTCTGATGGGACATCTGCCCCAGGATATGTTGAGGTTTTTACTACTGACGAGCTAAAGCGCCGATTTATTAGTATGTAGTCTATTTGATTACGTACGATGTTTCCTGGTCTATCCTGCGGCGATTTCCAGGTGTATAATCTTCTCGCTGGAAGGCTGAACATCGTGTTTGTCACTTTGAGGTTGAATTCTTGGCAGAACTGAATCAAACGGTCCCCTCGTTCATTTCGTTCTCCTAATCCATATGGCCCTGTTATACCGGGAACATTTCCTTTGCCAATTTTTGAATTAAAATCACCTTGTACAATAGTAATTTCGTGGGGTTTTGTTAATTTCATCAAATCTTCAATGTCTTTATAAAATGTTTCTATTTCTTCTTTGCTTTTGTCGGCAGTTGGAGCATATACCTGTATGATATTTATATTAATTGGTTTGGTTTCCAGCTTTATAAGCATAGCTCTGTCAGATTTTGGGATGAACCCCCCTTTAACATATTTTGCTATATTTTGTTTCAATATTACTCCAACACCATTTCTGTGATTGTTTGTGAGATTTCCTGAGTAGTACATTTTAGCATTTCGAGTACATATATCGCCGCTGTCTGGCCACCAGGTTTCACATACGCCAAGGATATCTATGTTAAGTCTGTCCATCTCGGATACCGTATTAGCTAATTTTCCAGCTTCATAGAGACTTCTTACATTCCAGGTTCCGATATTGAATTTGGTTGCTGCCCATGACATTAAAAATATTCTAGGCGATTTTAATGCCAAAATTGGAAAGGAAAATATCTTTGGCCCAACAGTCGGAAAATTCAGTCTCCACGGTGAAACATCTGACAATGGTATGAGGCTGATAGACATCGCAGCGGCAAAAACATGGTAGTTAGCAGCACCAGATTTCATCATCTAGACATCCATAAGGGCACCTGGCTCTCTTCAGATGGATAGATGGAAGACATTCATGGAGTGTGTTGGATGTGCGCTCGTTCCGAGAAGCAAACACAGACTCGGACCATTACCTAGTTGCAGCAAAGGTACGCACCCGGTTAAACGTAGCAAACAAAGTGCGAACAGACACAACACGGAAGTTGGACATCGGTAAGCTGCAATCACAACAGATAGCCACAGCATATTCCACTCAACTGTCCCAACTGCTTAATCAAAGCACTCCTTGTCCCGATAACATATCAGGACAATGGCAAAACATTGTCCACTCCATGCAAACAGCCGCAAAATCCATACTTGGATTCCAGAGACCTCCACCAAAGAATCCATGGTATGATCAGGAGTGTCGTGCTGCTACCGAAGAAAAAATGCATATAGGGCTACTTTACAATCCGTAGAAACGCGTAGCGCACGAAAGAGATATCGGGAGAAAAGGAGAGAGCAGAAACGTCTTTTCCGCAAGAAAAAGAGCGAGATGGAAAAGCAAGAGTGTGAAAAAATCGAGATGTACAGGAACCAGAATGAAGTCCGAAAAACCAAAGAGTCAAGCATCAGCATGTTGGCTTTGATACAGGCACATTCTCCTGTAGAGGCCAAAAAGGTAATTTGGTAACTGATACAGATAGTGTGCTCAGGATATGGAAAGAACATTTTTCAAAACTGTTGGTATCCAATATCAGCGAAGACGACGAAGATACCACAGACCCAATCCCAGAAGATGGTATTGAATGTATACCGTCCAGCCAAGATGAGGTAAAGACAGCAATATATCGGCTGAAAAATAATAATAAAGCAAAGCCACATCTCGTCAAACAAAAATAACGCTCTACAAAACACTGATACTACACGTGCTGATGTATGGCTCCGAAGCCTGGGTACTTGCGCAAGCAGGCATGGCAGTGCTTAGTGTGTTTGAGAGAAAAATTCTTCGAAAGATCTACGGACCAATCTGCGTTGACGGTAAATATCGACGTCGCATGAACCATGAGCTATATCAGCTATACAAAGATTTGAATATAGTTAAACGTATCGAGATGCAGCGATAGCGTCGGCTAGGCCATATCATAAGAATGAGCGAAGATGAACCCGCTAAAAAGGTGTATAAATACGGACCCTTGGCGGTGCACGCAGAATTGGCAGGCCAAAGAATAGATGGCGAAAACAAGTGGATGAAGAGATGAAAAGGCGTGGTATTCCAGAGTGCGAAGCAACAAATAGAGAGAAATTGAGATCTTTTCTTAGTTCGGCCTATGGAAAAAATGTTCTGCAATGGGCCAGCTAAGTAAGTAAGTAAAACCCTCAAAATACCGAAAATTGGGAGAATACTGTTGTATGGGGGTTATACAAAAATATAGACCTACATTGACAATTTTCTGTGGAGAAATTTCGTGACTGCAGGGAACATGAAATATCAAATTACGCGTAGTTCAGTCAAAAAGGGTAGGCAAAACCATCAAAATGCTGAATATCGGGAGCTACTTTTATATGGGGCTACACCTAAGCATGAACCTATGAAGACAAATTTCGGTGAAAATGTGTTGTGAACCCTTAGAACGTCAATTTACACCTAATTCGCTAAAAATTATAGCTAAAACCCTAAAAATACCGTAAATCGGGAGGTACCGTTATATGGAACTATACCTAAGGAGCTATACCTCTATGTTGGCAGTTTTTGGTGGAGCAATATTGTCACCTAAAAACCTTAAATGCCAAATTACACCTAGTTATGTTACAACAAATGTAGCTAAACCCCTCAAAATACCGAAAATCGGGAGGTTATCTTATATGGGGGCTATACATAAACATTGACCAATATTGACAGTTTTTGGTGGAGTAGGGTTATGACCCATAGGAACCTTAATTATCTAACTTCAGCTAATTCGGTTCAAAATTGTTGCTAAACCCTAAATATGCCGAAAATCGGGAGGTATCGTTATATGGGAGCTATACCTAAACATGGTCCTATGTTGACAGTTATTGGTGGATTAATATTGTGACCTTTATGAACTTTAAATATCAAATTACAGCTAGTTCTTTTAACAATTTTATCTAAAACCCTAAAAATACGGAAAATCGGGAAGTATCGTTACATGGATGCTATACCTAAACATGGACCTTTGTTGGCAGTTTTTGGTGAAGTGGTGTTGTGACCCCTAAGAACCTTAAATGTCATATTACAGCTAGTTCGGTTAAAAATTGTAGCTAAAACCCTCAAAATACCGAAAATCGAGAGGTACCGTTATATGGAGCTTTACCTAAACATGGACCTATGTATATCGAGAATTTTTGGTGGAGAAGTGTTCAATTTTTTGTATTATTTTTCAACCGATATTTTGCTGTATTTACCGGACGGTATAGATTCAATACCATCTTTTGGGATTGGATTTATGGTATTTTCGTCAACTTCTTTAGTATTGGATACCAACAGGTTGAAAAAATGATCTTACCATATCCACTGTCTGTGTTTATATCCATATCAGCTTGCTATTCTCTACAGGAGAATATACCTGTACCAAAGCCATCAGTTTGATATTTCATTCATTCTGGCTAATGTATATCTGGTTTTTTTCACACTCCCGCTTTTCCATCTTTCTCTTTTTCCTGCTGAATAGACGTCCTCCTTTTCACCCTATATCCCTCTACGCGTTGCTATTGATTGTAGAGTAGTCCTATATGTCGCATTATTTTCTTCGGATGCAGCATGTCCATTCTGGTCATACCATGGATTCTTTGGTAGAAGTCACTGCTATTTTGAAACTATTTCCATTGAGTGGACAATACTTTGCCACTGTGCTGACTGGACTAGTCGAGTGGAATATGCTTTGACTAACTGTTGTGATTGCAGGTTGACAATATTCAACTTTTGTGTTGTGTCTGTTAGTAATTTATACGTCTAATCGGGTATGCACATTTGCTGCAACAAGGTGGAACGATTCTCTTTCCAATAGGCTCGATTAATGTGTTCTATCTATCACAACGTGGTCAATTCGATTTCTTGATTTACCTACCATGCGTCAACTTTAATGGTGTTTGCACCTGCCTCTTTCCATTGTCTGATGTTTCACTGTGGAGACTGCATTTCCCGACTGTTGGTCTGAAGGTATTCTTCTTTGCAATTTTGGTATTTAAATGGGCTAGACTAATTTTAATCTCGGGCAGGACAATGGTCACATTTTTTCTACTAAGAGCTCGTAAAATAAATCCTTGGTCTGCTCGTCCTTGTCTTCAGTGGGAGAAAGAGCGCAAATAAGCCTGATGTTGGAAATTTGGGCTTTCATACGAATTGTAGAAAGTCTTTCGTTTACTCGAATGAAATTGGAGATCAGATGTTTTAACCTCCGACCAAATAAAATCCGAAACCAAACTCATGCTTTATGTCATGACAGCTATAATAGAGTGCGTCACCGTTAGGTGTTGTTGTGATGCCTTTTCCAACCCATCGTATTTCCTGTATGGCGCAATATCGGCTTTGTAGTTTTCAAACTGCACCTTCCCTATAAAGAGTCCTCTCATTTCAGCTGCAGATTCGCAGATCATGGTCCTTAAAACATTTGTGGTGGTCGTCATATTTAGAGGGGTTTGTTTTTCTTTTTTTCAGTATGGTGTTTTTGGGGATGGAGGGTTTTTAACGTTCTTAAGGGTGAACGCACGGCAGCTCCCCAGGTGACACCACGAGGAGGTCAGCGTCCACTTGAGATGAAAGAGGGACCAAGATAAATCCTGGATTTTGCCATGCTAATGTCGGTCAGGGCGTTGCTTGGTATTTTTCATCCACTATGTCACTGTACCATAAACAGTGGGCCTAATTATTTTACTGACAGACCTAATCAACACTGTCTACGCACAGTTCTTATGTTGCAAAAATACATGGGCGGGGTTTTTATGACATTCAAGATAAGTATGAAGAATAAAACTTTAGTGCGAGAGGTGTATGACGAAGTGGTCCTAAACCTTTTTTATTGTCAATACTGAATTTCTAAAATCAAAGCCGTTTTCAAATATTTGTGTAAGATTCGTTCTTAGGCCGCAACTATAAACTGGTAAAGTTTCCTAATCGATTGGACATATAAATGCAATCCTATGGACATAAATAAGCTCTAGTGGACTTTGGCATGATTTGTGAATACTGCTGATCAGCACAATTCATTGGTATCATCAACCAACACCATATTCTCTCATGACATACACATCAAATCCTCAATCTCTCTCTAAAGGTTATACCCTTAGGAATTTTAACGTTTAAGTTGTAATTCAAAATGTTAATCCACCATTTTATTTTCCCTTGTTCAATTATGTATTATTTGTATACAAAGCGATAAAATTAACGTCAAAAGAAGACGAATAAAAACATCTGTTGTTTTCGTTATAAAACTCGTCAATTTAATTGCCTTCTAAAAGATCAAAACTAATTAAGAAGCTTCAGTTTAGGTTCGTTGTTTTGGGAAATGTTAATTATGTGGGAAACGATGGACTTAACCAGCAACAACAACAAACTAGCCAGCCAGCCAGCCCATCATTTACGATCATCAATCTGGTTGGACAGGCATTCTTTAGCTGTAGTGGATTCTGCTCCAAGCATTGGAAACATAAGATGAAGAAACACAAAAAAACACTCCTTACACCAACGACCAATACAAAAATTCATTGGTTTTTTGGGCTACTAATGAAGCTGTCAAATATTGACATATTTCTTTAGTTTTATAGTGACAGCCATAAAATTCCTAAAAACAAGAACAGCAGCAACACAATACCTTCAGCCATAATATGAAAAGTACCAACAACCAACAACAACAAAAATACAAATAATAATGGCAAACCCTTTTTCTTGGATTTATGCGATTTGATTTTCTCGCTTTTGCTGTTGGCCAATTGCGAATGTTTTATATTTTTTGTATTTCTTCCTTTGAATCTTGGACAACTAGTAGGTAGTCATGACAGAGTCAGTCAGTCAGTTCTACGAATTCCACAATACATATAACCGTGCGGCGAAAAAAAAACTTGAATTTAAACTTTGGTAGCGTTAATACAAAATGTTTATAAATCAGTTATTGGCAGTATATTTTTTGCACTCTATGTGGTTGCTGAACAGTGGGTATAATTAGATAAAAAAATCTTAAACAAATTGATTTATTTATCGATCATTGAATATTAAACAATATTTTTTTAAACTAAATTAAACTTTAAATAATACCTTCGCGGAACCATAACAGTGGAAGTCCCAGTAGATATATTGGATACCTGCTGTTCAATTAAGCAGTCGTTGACAACTCACTAAGGATTGAAGGACTAAACTCCTAATGCTTGAGACCCTTTGAGTCCCAACAAAACATCAGTAACCAGGCTGAAGAAATATGAACCATGGCGACTCTTACCATCTGGCAAGTGAAACACATACCCCACGATTGGTGAAAGGTACAATGCGGATTTAGAATTATAGAAAAAGGTCGGCAGAGTTGACTATTAGCTCCATCTTTTTCACGTTGACTTAGAACCTCAATTAGGATTTATCTTGGTCCCTCTTTCATCTCAAGTGGACACTGACCTCCCCGTGGTGTCACCAGGGAACCTGAATTTAACACCCGTTAAAGGTAGTGAGCTAACATGTACCGCGCGTTCACCCATAAGAAGGTTAAAAACTTGGGTTTTGGCGTCGGGTTAGTAATCCTCCCCTAGAAAAAACAGCCTACTATGAAAAAACGAAAGAAAAGAAAAACAAACCCCTCTAAGGTTAACGAACCTCGCAAACGTTTTAAGGACTATGATCTGCGAATCTGCACCTGGAATGTTCGCACTCTTTATAGAGAAGGTGCAGTCTTCGCATTGGCAGACGTACTTGAAAAGTACAAGGCCGATATTACTGCCATACAGGAAATACGATGGATTGGGAAAGGCGTCACAACAACACCTAAAGGTGACGCACTGTATTATAGCTGCCATGACGTAAAGCATGAGTTTGGTTGCGGATTCGTAGTTAGTCGGAGACTAAAACATCTGGTATCCAGCTTCACCCCAGTGAATGAAAGACTTGCTGAAATTCGAATAAAAGCTAAATTTTTCAACATCAGGTTTGTTTGCGCTCATGCTCCCACTGAAGAAAAGGACGAACAGACCAAAGATATATTTTACGAGCGCTTAGAAGAAACATATGACCGTTGCCCTGCCCATGGCATTAAAATCATTCTAGGCGATTTTAATGCCAGAATTGGAAAGGAGAATATCTTTGACCCAACAGTCGGGAAATTCAGTCTCCACAGTGAAACATCTGACAATGGTATGAGGCTGATAGACTTTGCAACTGCAAAAAACATGGTAGTTAGCAGTACCAGATTTAATCATCTCTATATTCATAAGGGCACCTGGCTGTCTCCATATCAGAAAACAAGAAATCAAATTGATCATGTTGTGATAGATGGAAGACATTCATCGAGCGTGTTGGATGTACGATCGTTCCGAGGCCCAAACATTGATTCGGACCACTACCTTGTTGCAGCAAAGGTACGTACCCGTCTAAACGTTGCAAATAAAACACGAACAGACACAACGCGGAATTAGGACATCGATAGGCTGCAAACACAACAGATAGCCACAGCATATTCCACTCAACTAGCCCAATTGCTTAACGCGAGCACTCCTTGTCCCGATAACATAACAACACAATGGCAAAATATTGCCAACTCCATGCAAACAACCGCAAAATCCATACTTGGATTCCAGAGACCTCCACAGAGGAATTCATGGTATGACCAGGAGTGTCGTGCTGCTACCGAAGAGAAAAATGCGGCATATAGAGCTACTTTACAATCAGTAGCAACGCGTAGCGCACGAGAGAGATATAGGGAGAAAAGGAGAAACGTCTTTTCCGCAAGAAAAAGAGAGAAATGGAAAAGCGGGAGTGTGAAAAAATCGAGATGTACAGGAGCCAGAATGAAGTCCGAAAATTCTACCAAAGAGTGAAACATCAAACTGATGGCTTTGATACAGGCACATTCTCCTGTAGAGGCCAAAAAGGTAATTTGGTAACTGATACAGGTAGCGTGCTAAGGATATGGAAAGAGCACTTTTTCAAACTGTTGGTATCCAATAGTAGCGAAGTCGACGAAGATACCACAGATCCAATCCCAGAAGATGGTATTGAATGTATACCACCCGGCCAAGATGAGGTAAAGACAGCAATAAACCGGTTGAAGAATAATAAGGCAACAGGAGCCGATGGCTTACCAGCCGAGTTGTTCAAAACCAGAGGCGACATGCTGATAAGGTGTATTCATCAGCTAGTTAGCACCATCTGGCAGGAAGAACGAGTACCCGTTGATTGGAATCTGAGCATCCTATGCCCCGTCCACAAGAAAGGAGATGAAACTGTATGCTCTAACTATAGGGGCATCAGTCTACTCCCTATTGCCTACAAGATCGTGTCAGGTATATTGTGCGAACGACTAAATCGTATGGTCAACGAAATAATTGGACCATACCAATGCGGCTTTAGACCTGGCAAGTCCACCATTGACCAGATATTTACCCTGTGGCAAATCCTGGAGAAGACCCAAGAGATGCAGATCGACACCTACCACCTTTTTGTCGATTCTAAAGCAGCCTTCGAGAGCCCGCTACGTTCAAAGGTATTCCAAGCCATGTCTGAATTTGGTGTCCCCGCAAATCTCATTCGGCATTGTACAATGGCTCTAACTGACACAAGATCTTCAGTTAAAACAGAAAAGAACTTCTCCGAAGAGTTTTGTACCAAAAGAGGTTTCAGGCAAGGAGACAGCCTTTCATGCGATCTCTTCAACATCCTGCTGGAAAAGGTTATACGAGAGGCAAACGTAAAAAAAGAAGTGGCATAATCTTCACCAATAGCCACATGTTACTTGTTTATGCTGATGATAAAGACATCATGGGACGATCAGTAAAAGAAGTAACTGATACATTTATGAAAGTCGAAGGAGAATCTGCTAAAATGGGTCTGGCGGTAAACGGCGGAAAGACCAAGTTGATGGTATCGATGCGCAATGCGTCCATTGAGATCGGACCAACTGTTGAAGTTGGTTCCTATAATTTTGAGGTACTAAAAGACTTCGTATACCTCGGCACTGCCGTAAACACAACAAACGATATCAGTTGTGAAATAAGAAGAAGATTTGTATTGGCCAACCGATGCTACTTTGGCTTAAGTAAGCACTTCAAAAACAAAGCCACAACTCGTCAAACAAAAATAACGTTTTATAAAACACTGATACTAGCCGTGCTGATGTATGGTTCCGAAGCCTGGGTACTTGCGCAAGCAGATAAGGCAGTGCTTTGCGTGTTTGAGAGAACAATTCTTCGAAAGATCTACGAACCGATCTGGGTTGACGGTGAATATCGCCATCGTATGAACCACGAGCTGTATCTGCTATACAACGGCATCAATATAGTTAAACGTATCGAGATGCAGCGATTGCGTTGGCTAGACCATATCACAAGAATTAGCGATGATTAACCCGGTAAAAAGGCGTATAAATACGGGCCGCTTGGCGGTGCACGCAGAATTGGCAGGCCAAGGAATAGATGGCGCAACCAAGTGGATGAAGATATGAGAAGGCGCGGTATACCAGAAAGCGAAACAATAAACAGAGAGGAATGGAGATATTTTCTTAGTTCGGCCTATGGAACAAATGTTCTGTAGTGGACCAGCTAACAACAAACAAATTGTAATAAATAAAAAATCCGATTTCACTTCTAGGAAAGGGAGAATACTAGACCATCATTTCGTAAATTTTAGTAGGCAGTTGAATTTATCGCCGACGATAAAACCAAGTCCCAATTTCCTTTTCGACAAATGCTGAAAAAGTCCCAAGAGATGCAGATCGACACTTCTTGTCGATTATAAAACAGTTCTTGATAGCCCTATATGTTCAAAAGTATTCCAAGCGATATCTGAATTTGGTATTCCAGCAAACCTCATTCGGCTTTGTAATATATAATTAACTGATTCCCGGTCCACTGTAAAAAGAAAAGTACCCTCCGAACAGTTTAGTACCAAACGCAACATAATGTCACATGAAGCGTCGTGTGGCAGTTATGAAGTCCGCCATGGACTTTTTTATAATTCAGGCGTACCAAAAAGCTTTTAATAGGTTCAGGAACATATATATAATTATAATTGTTCCACAAATATCCCAGATGAGACAAGGGAGACTTCTCTCATGTCAATGAATGCACCCGATGTTTATCGCCGAGTACGAACGGCACGTCGTAAGACACCATTGGTAGATAAGTTTTACATGGCTGAAATGCGCAGGAAATTTCTGAGGGGTATTTTGCCACCGTTGAACATTTTTGATGTTGCCTGGCCGGGAAATCGAACCCACAACCCGCGACAACGGTGGCACCCAGCTCCAGGAACATATTTCTTAGGACTGTTCGGTGAATTTAGTAATGCTGTGGGCTTGATCAATACTTGAGTCAGTATTTCTGAAACCGAATTTCTTTTGTTTTTAATGGGTATCTTCTTCTTCTTTATTTGCCTATTCGTTTTACGAATTTATGGTGATCAATGCAGTTAAAATGTATTACAGTATATTTGGTATATACATATATATGTGTTTATAAGTTGTTGATTATTTCAGCAAAAGATTGTCAATTTCTGCACTCGCTGAGTAGAGTTGCAACATCATTTATACCGGTCCATTCCTGAATATTATTTATCCAAGATTTCTCTTTTCTTCCCCTGGACTGTCTTCCCTCTATTTTGCATCGGATAATGTTTTGGAGTAGTTTGTATTTGTTGTTTCGCATGATGTGTCCAAGATATGCTGTTTTTCTTTTCTTTATTGTACGTATAAGCTCTTTTTCTTGATGTGTTCTTTGCAGCACTTCATTGTTCGTTACAAACTTGGTCCATGGTATTTTTAGAATTCGTCTGTAGGTCCAAAACTCGAAAGCTTCAAGCTTCTTCATGTCGGCTGCCTTCAGGGTCCACATTTCGACTCCATATAGTAAAACTGACCATACATATGTTTTCAGATATCTTAATTTTGACTTTATATTGATATCATGACTCACAAAAATGTTCTTGTATTTTATGAAAGCTTCTCTCGCCATTTCAATTCTGCTTCTTATTTCGTTTGAAATGCTCCACTTGTCATTTATTGTGGCACCAAGGTATTTAAAACTATGTACTCTTTCCACGTCGATATTTTTTTATTTTTAAAGGCGTTTGATTGCCCATACTCTCTTTGGAAATAATCATATACTTAGTCTTTCTAATGTTTATCTTTAAACCGTAGCTTTCACTGTGAGCTGCCAGTCTATGTAGTAGGTATTGGAGTCCTGCAAAGCTATCAGCTAGTATGGTTGTGTCGTCTGCATATCTAATATTGTTGAGAAAAGTACCATTTATAAGAATTCCTTTTTTGATATCGTTGATTGATTCTTGGAATATTCTTTCGGAGTAGACATTGAACACCTCACACCTTTACATATTACTATGTCTTCTGTACATTCTCCATTTACATCCACATGTGCAGTCTGGTGCCAATACAAGCTTTTTATGCATCGAATTTCATTCTGTCCAATACCAATGGACGTTAGAACCTCTATCAATTTATCATGTTGTACTGTGTCAAAAGCCTTCTCGTAATCGATAAAGCATATATATACATCTTTTTGAACAGTTTTGCATTTTTGGACTAGGATTTGTAGGGATGAAAGAGCTTCGCGTGTTCCCATGCCTTCTTTAAAACCAAATTGGGATGCACCCATAACTTTCTCACACTTCTCATATATTCGCCCATGAATTATTTTTAGAAAAATCTTCAAAGCATGGCTCATTAAGCTGATAAGTCTATAGTCACTGCAGTGTTTCGGATGGTTTTTCTTTGGGATCGTTATAAACGTTGATGTCAGCCAATTATTTGGGTATTCTCCGGTCTCATATATGTAGTTGAATAGCTTGTTCAGGATATTAATGTTATCACCCTCTATTAAATTTAGTATTTTCGATGGAATCTCGCCAGGACCACATGTTTTTTTAACTTTTAAGGATTTTTTCGCTGACTCAATTTCTTGCTTGGTTATAGATGTTCCTTCTGGCGGTTCATTCCTCATCATCTCATAGGCACATCGGTTCTGGTCGGTAAACAGGAGCTTTATGTAATCTTTCCATATTGCCATCTTTTCCGATTTATCAAAAATAGGTTAATCTTCATTATTGTATAACATTTTTGGTATTGATTTGTGGTATACGCCTGTCATTTCTTTGATTTTCTTGTGAAGATTGAAATCGTCATTTAACTGTTGCAATCTTTCAATCTCCTGGCATTGTCTATTTATGAGATTATTTTTCGCATTTCTGATTGCAGATTGTATTTCTCTATTTAATTCGTAGTATATTTCGTAGTTTCGATTTTTATGTTTTCGACGTTCCTCCATCAATGGGTATAAAACACTGTAAATTAGTCTATAAGAGATCACTTCTGTTGCAGATTTTCCAGGTTTACTGTTACGAGTATTCAGTTGCATCGTCTTATTCCTTTGAACATTTTTTGTTGTAAGTTATTTGAAAATAAGTTAATCTTTTTCTTCGACAAAACCAAAATCATTGCTCATAAAAACCACTGTGCAACATTGTTGTCACGATAAAAGCCTATTAGCCGTCAGACCAACATTCGATTTCCTAGAATTACCAACGATCATGAGAAATAATTCCTGTTCGCATAAAACAAACACTCAAAAACGTTGCAAGCAAACATATTTTCATATCATTTAAAATTCTGCAAACAACAACAAAAAACCCACAACGCAAACCAATCGCAAATGTCTCAAGTCCAGTTAAACCAATCCAAGACAATTCAATTTAAAGCGGCAACAATCAACCACACGTTGACCATAAGCATATTAAGTCCACCATTTTTGCGGCGATTTGACACCATCTTGGCAAATATAAACGCTAAGCAAACGAACACTGAACGAAAAAAACGTGATTATCCATATGACACGCGTTTTTGTTGCTTATGTGTTGGTGTTGGCCGAAAAAAAACGAAACTAGCTAACATAAATTTGATACCAAAAACATGATTAACCAAAGATAAATGTTGCACCTAAGCTCCTCCTTCTCAATAACAGAGGCGTTGCACAAAGGTGTTGCTGCCTAAATGGTTGACGACGATAACCGGACCATAAACAAAAAATACTAAACTAGTTCTTTACACTAACACCACTACCAATGGACAAAGAAAAAAAAAAACAAAGCCAAATAAGCTTGGCCATATCTTATAAAACTGGTTTCATGAATTAATTTAAAATAAAAGAGGGGAAATATCAACCAACGTTTTTCAGAGCTGAGAGAAAGAGTTGAGTTTTGTAACTGTTCAAAATCCAACACTTGTAATTGAGATAGCCAAATCATTTCCATTCATAAATGCCTCTACAAAAACAGGGGAGAACTCACGAAGCTAAATTTGTTGTGAGTAGTACTTTTCAACACTGTCTCATATTGTATTGTCAGTCATTGTTTTGCTGTCCAAACAGTTGTTTTGCTTTTTTACCAAATGATCGCAATACGGCTAAAATTGCTTACGACAATTTAGCCAGAGTGTGTGTTATATAGATTCGTTTATATCTTTATACCGCCGGAAAAATTAATTATGACTAAAAATGTCACAATATCTTTAATAATTTTGCTGATCATTATTATCTGCAACGGTATCGGGCTTTTCAAAAGTGTAGTTATTTTTGGACCGTTCCAACGGTACTCTTTAAGTTGTGCTTTTAAAAAAGATCTCCTAATTATGTCCGTTTTGGGAGCAAATAATACTTGAAAAATATTTTAGAACTTTTTTATCAAAACCGAATAGAATATCTACGTCGAAGGTGGATTCTTAATTTTTGGCAATATTTCATTTACGTTAAGATTTTGTGTACTTGTTTTAGAAAATTTTACAAAAACACCCGAAAATACATCGAACTAGGAGGTCTGTACAGTGGCCATTAGCAGAACATGAACCGATCAGATACATTTTGTTATAGCGTTATCCGTTATAATGCTGCGACTAATGTTTTATGTTGACATATTAACGCAAGTATTTTTGACCACTTTTTCCACAGCACAACTGCCCAACTTCCACCTCAACAATAGTTATACCCTTTGGCTTTCGTTATATTTTTTCTCCAAACTTAGTTTAAGTTCGAAGATGGGTTATATCGGTCCACTTCTTCCGGTACCTCCCCCACAAGAGTTCAGAAAATGTATGCGCACTATAACACTTAAAGTGAGAAACCGATCGTGAAATCTGTACCAGACTTAGATGAGGTTATAGTATGGACTCAATCAGACCACTTCTTCGGGTACCTCCCACTCATAATTTCGGAAAAGTTCAGTTTAGTACCTGCTCTCTAATTGCTCGATTTTTGTTGTAACAACTTGTATTCACTGTCCCCCATACGACGGTACAAGTTTCATCAGGGGCAAGTCCATACTTCCTGAGAAAATAGCCTGAAAGGTGCAAAAAACCCCTATGACACCGTGTGTAGTGGATGGAGTGCAAGATAACTCTCGAACGGATCCACCGATTTGGTCCAAAATTTGGCATTCGTAATATTTTGTCCAAACATAGTTTAAGTTTGATGATAAGTCATATCGATCCACTCCTTCAGGTACCTCCCCCACAAAAGTTCAAAAATGTTCGGAAAAATTGTGCGCCCGATAACTATTGAACATAGTACCAGATATAGATCAGGTTCTAATATGAAGTATATTTGTCCACTCCTTCTGGTACCTATCACAAAAAATTAAGAGCTGCCCTCGAATCACTGATTTTTGTTGAAGCAACTTGCAATTACGACGGTAAAATTTTTTTCAGGGGCAGGTCCATACTTCTTGAGAAAACAGACCGAAAGACGTGAAACCCCTTATGGTGACATATGCAGTGGATGGAGAGCACGTTAACTCTGGAACTGATCAACCGATTTGGCCTACGTCATACTTTGTCATAGTTTTAGTTCGAAGATAGGTAATACCGGTCCACAACTTCCGGTACTTCCCCCGAATATTTCAAAAATGTCACGTAAATGGTATGCACAATATCTCTTGAACATATTTGGTCCAATCTTTTATCTCCCAATATTTTTATACCCTCAGCATTTATGTGCCTTATCGAAATAATGGTTTTAGACCCCAAGTTTGTTTGGACGAAATGTGTTTCAGACAATTTGGAGTCGATTGAGCAATGTCCGTCCGTCTGGCTGGCTGGAGCCCACGATAACTCTCGAACGGATGAACCGATTCGGTTCACATTTTGGCTTTCGTAATATTTTGGCCAAACTTAGTTTAAGTTCGAAGATGGGCTATATCGGTCCACTCCTTCCGGTAACTCCCACACAAACGTTCGAAAATGTTCGGAAAATTTGTGCGCACGATAACTCTTGAAGGGCGTAACCGATTTGGTCCATACTTTGCACATCCTGAAATGTGTACCAGACTTAGATAAGGTTTCAATAAGGACTCAATCGGTCAACTCCTTCGGGTACCTCCCACACAAAATTTCGGAAAAGTTCAGTTTAGGGCCATCTCTCGAATCGCTTTGATTTTTGTTTTAGCCACTTATATTCACTGCCCCCAAAACGACGGTACAAGTTTCATTAGGTAATATCATCAGATTGTTTCTTTGCGCACGTATCTATTTGAGCTAGCAATTAACACTTGGGTATAAAAAGTTTCTTGTTGAAAAACAAGAAATAAGGGAACTGATGAAGATCTGTGGTGAGATCTGAAACTATAGTATTCCCTGCCTTACCCCTTGGTAAACATCGCCAATTTTTTCCCACTAATAAATTAAAGTTGTTTTAATAAAATATTAAAACAACGACTTTGGGATTAAGCCTGACTATTTTGAAAAACAAAAAAGTGTAATTTTTTCTCTATCGCGAAAAAAGTTTCCGCACCAAATGCATTGAAGTTCAGTAATGCATTTTTTAATTTTATTTGTTATAACAACATATTTGCTTTTCATTAAAATTTTTGTTTTTTTGTAATCTAATTTAAAATCGCTATTAAACCGTTCTGGACCAATTTGTTCTCAAATCGCGCCATTTCAGAACATATTAGGAACTTTTGACACTATTGCAATTTTTGGTTTTTTTTTTTATAAACTCGTGAATTTTATGTTTATATTTTGTGTACCTATCGGACAAGAGAATATGGTGCCATTTGCAACAAATTCGCGAAAGTTACAGACCGTTTTTAATGATATGGTGGTATTTTTTTGGTTATAGCCCTAATGCAGAGTTTTCAGGCACCATTTTATATTTCCATTGAAAAGTCTGAAATTTTTTAGCATAACCGTTCTTAGTATTGTTTGACGCACTACCTCGTGTTGCGCTGTTTACAGCAACTTAAAAAAATCACTTTGCAAAAAAATGGAATTTACTTGTGAACATTTTCGTCCGATAATTTTTCACAACTTCCGACGTGAATAATCACGGCAAGAGTGCATCGATCAAATTAAATATTTGTATGTCGATAAAGGACCATCCTATAGCGCTATGAATAACTGGTTTAATGATTTCAGTCGGGGTCGACACTCGCTAAAAATCGAAGGAAGTGAGGATGGACCAAAAACGGCCGTTGTGCCAGAAAAAAAGTAAGCCGTGCGGGAACGGATAATGCAATATCGCCATGTTATATACCGTGAGGCATCCTTGGGCATTTTTTCCACCAACTATGATATTGCATGAAAACTTGGTGGGTTTTCTCGTTGGTGCTTGAAAAAACATTATTAAGATGGATCCAAGTGAAGAATCATGGAACTCTGCGTATGAGCTCGAAAAATAGCAGCAATCGCCAGAACATGCTGTAAAATCGTTCAAAAACAATGTTTTAGAGGTGTGTCAATCAAGCCACTGTAAACAACAGAACACATGATCGTATGTCAAACTGCCCTGAGTAGGTTTAGCATAATAACTGTCAAACTTTCAAAAAAAAAAAAATCAAATGGCGTCTGGCAACAATGTGTGCTGCCTAGGCCAGAATCTTTTTTAGTTCCCCTCGTACGATATACTTTGATACGATCAAAAATGTGCTAAAGTATACTTAGACGAAATCCGACAATTTGCAGTTGGTTATTCTCTGTTGTTCTTGTTGTAGCAACGCAAATATGTTCATTCGTGTATTGTTCCAGTTATCAGGTAATGGTCCCTCCGTATCAAGACTCAAAAATTCTGCAACCTGGATTGGTTGCGTCCACAAAATAATCAGGGGACATGTAAGTGGGGTTAACATTACTTAGTTAACAAATGCAGCGTGTCGTCTGGACCCAATCGACATGCCGGGCATGTGTTGGGTATCGTGGCATCAATTCGGACCCGATATGAATTGGTTTGGACCTCTCTCTCTCTGTGGATCATGAAGATCTCTCCTGATGTGCCTGGGTGGGGAAGCCTGTTATTAAATCGTGTCAGGCATGCTCACGGCGATAACAACCAAGCAGGTACTGCATCGACAACTGATACACCAGTTAAACCTTGATCTCCACATGAAGATGGTCCACTGATGCCATGAGGAGGCACCCTGTTGCTGTTCTCAGGACGACATTCTGGTTCTACACTAACATTTAGATACCACGCACATGGCTTACCACAGACCGGCCTATTGCTTTGTAAGTGGCCAACAAGGTTTCTTTGTGAGCATCCCAAGTGCTGCGGGCCAGCGAATTGAGGACTTTATTCCTACCTTTGATATTATCGCCAAATAACTGTTGTTGCGCGAACGACTTAAACATGCTATCGAACGTTACACCCACATTTTTGGGATAGTTAGTTGTAAGAATTAGTGCACCCTCGACCAATATATTCAGATGGAGCCTCATTTCATCTGTCCAAGTGGTGATCAGTGTGGCAGTGAACTTAGCGGCGGATATTTCCATATTCCTCAGATGAACGAACTGTACTAGGTCAGCTATGTAGACATTTAAAATATGTCAGCGACGATAGCACACGGCGCCAAGATCATACTATCATCCTGGAGGGTGTGGAGTTTCAATAAGGTACAGGTTAAACCGTTCCGGAGATATTACCCCGCCTTGGGGAACTCCCTGTTTGAATCTACCAATTTTGGACTTCCTGTTTCTGTATACCACAATCGACTGGCGACGGCACATATAGTTGTTTATCCAACGTTTCAAACACGGCTCGAGAGTGTTCTTCTCGGTATCGAAGATCTTCGATAGGTCAAGCTTCGCCATGACTGTTCGGTAGCACGGTCTGTTCTGGTTCAATTCTCTACTGATATGTGTGAATATGGCATGTAATGCTGTTGTAGTACTATGTATTTTCCGAAGGACTACTGTTAATTATTCAATTATACCATTGATATTCCGCTTTGGATGATTTCGCGTTTCGGGTGACGCCTGCAATCGCCTGTCGTAAATTGTGGCGGTACCTTCTCGTCTGGGAGGACTCTTCTTATATAGCATAGCACACTAATCTTCGTCCTATCACTCTCGGAGTGCTGTATAAACTGCCGGTTAATATAGCACGCGCACTCCTCTGCATTGTCACTGTCACGCCGTTGAAAGTATCGTCCTTCTTTCAGGGATTCGTGTGTGATTAAACCGTTACCCACAATTTACCAATGTTACTGGTAGCCTAGCCATTTATTCCGCTTATGTTCGCCTACTAGCCTGTTAACTTCAAGAGTAAATTCTCCAACTCTTTGGTCTTCAGGGTTCGTGCGACGAAGCTCATCACGCTTATTTACTAGTCCCGTTGCCTCTGTGGGAAATTTGATCTGTTTTCGGGCATTCGACCAGCAGCTATGTGGCGATCGGTTGTTACAGTGATGATGTCCCGAAAAGTTCTCTCAGTTACCCGAGAATCGGAGGGAATATGTAGCTGTGATATGTGGCAAGCTGTGACCATGCGCTCTTATCCTCGTAGGAGCGTTTCATTCACCGTGCAAAACGTGGAGCTATCAATTTCCTCGGCCAGCGCTGCGTGCCTCTGGTCACTACCTAGGACGGAATGCACAAAAACAAACAAAGAAACAAATTTGTCCTGTACGTCCTCCAACGGATCAAACGATCATTATATCCTACACCACTATGTGGGGAGGGTATTATAAGTTGGTTTTGGCCAAAAAGTTTGTAACGCATCGAAATAATGGTCGTAGACCCATACTTATATATACCAAAATGAATGTCTCGACGAGCTGAGTCGATCTGGCTATGTGTGTCCGGCCGTCAGTCCGTCCGTCCGTCTGTCCATCTAAACCTTGTAATCACGCTACAGGTCGCAATTTTGATCGGATCGTAACGAAATTTTGGATGTTGATGGGGGTCCCGGAGGGGAAGAAGCCTATTGATTTTGGTGATGGTCGGATAATATTTAGGGGTCGGAATGGGCAAAACACTTATGTGGATAAAAAGACAACGTTTTTTTCCAAAGCGAATATCTCAGCTTCTATACGGGGTATATCAAAAACCTGACAATAAAAGTAGAAAATATCACCTTTCTAATGATGTAAAGTAGGTTCTCGTAGGTGATCAAACAACGAAGATATCACAATAGTCGCAAAAAAAACCCAAAATTTCATTTTTGCGATTTTAATTATAATGACGAATATCACAGCTTTGGTTGGGGACTTTCCAAAAGCAAAGCCTGACTATGAAAGTAGAAGATCCCATCTTTACAATGATGAATGGTGACCAAATAACGGAGATATCGCAATAGTCGGTAAAACATCCCAATTTTTTCCACTTTTTTGGAAATCACGCTACAGGTCGCAATTTTGATCGGATCGTCACGAAATTTTGAGGGTTAATGGGGGTCACACAGGATAAAGAAGCCTATTGATTTTGGTGATGGTCGGATAATATTTAGGGGTCGTAATAGGCAAAAAACTTATTTGGAGAAAAAGACAACGTTTTTTTCCTAAGCGAATATCTCAGCTTCAATATGGGGTATACCAAAAGCAGGCCATGAAAGTAGAAAATATCGCCTTTCTAATGATGTAAAGTAGGTTCTCGTAGGTGATCAAACAAGAATATATCGCAATAGCCGCTAATAGAACCCAACTTGTTATTTTTGCGATTTTTATAATAATGACGAATATCACAGCTTCGGTTGGGGATCTTCCAAAAACAAAATCTGACTATGAAAGTAGAAAATCCCATGTTTACAGTGATGCAAAGTAGGTTGGCGTAGGTGGCCACATAACGGAGATATCACAATAGTCGGCAATACATCCCATTTTTTAATTTTTTTTTGTAATCACGCTACAGGTCGCAATTTTGATCGGATCGTCACGAAATTTTGGGGGCTAATGGGGATCTTACAGAGAAAGAAGCCTATTGATTTTGGTGATGGTCGGCTAATATTCAGGGGTCGGAATGGGCAAAAAACTTATTTGGAGAAAAAGTCAACGTTTTATTTCAAAGCGAATATCTCCGGGTATATCAAAAGCAAAACCTGCTAATGAAAGTAGAAAATATCACCCTTGCAACGATGTTACGTAGGTTGTCGTATGTGGTCAAACAACGAAGATATCGCAATAGCCGCTAATAGAACACAACTTTTCATTTTTGCGATTTTAATAATAATGACGAATATCACAGCTTTGGTTCGGGACCTTCCAAAAGCAAAGTCTGACAATGAAAGTAACAAATCCCAATGATGTAAAGCAGGTTGGCGTAGGTATCCAAATAACGGAGATATCGCAATAGTCGGTAATACATCCCATTTGTCCACTGTTTTTGGAAATCACGCTACAGGTCGCAGGATCGTCACGAAATTTTGGGTGTTATTGGGGGTCCCACAGAGGAAAAAACTTTTGATTTTTGATAATGGTCGAATATTATTCAGGGGATGGAATGTGAAAAAAATATTTGGAAAAAGACCAACGTTTTATTTCAAAGTTAATATCTCCCTTCTGTAGGAAGTATATCGAAAGCAAAACCTGGCAAGGAAAGTAGAAAATATCACCTTTACAACGATGTGAAGTAGGTTGTCAAAGGTGGTCAAACAACAGAGATATCGCAATAGTCGGTAATGCATCCCTTTTTCCATTTTTGTGCAATCACACAACGAAATTTTGATCGGATCCTCACGAAATTTTGGGGGTTGATGGTGGTCTAACAGAGAAAGAAGCCTATTGATGGTTGACATACATCCCACTTTTCCATTTTTTATTTGGGTTTGTACTGTCGATGAACTTAAATGCGTTTCAAAAAAATTGACCTGTGTTAATGAAGACATTCAGAGCAAACGCGCTAAGCTATCCCAATTTTAATATTTTGAATTTTATTAGACAAAAGCTTTTGAACAGGGGTAGTGGTGTAGGGTATCACATAGTCGGCCCCGACCCGACTATAGCCTTGGCTCACTTGTTTTTTTCCAAAATTTGATTAATTTCGAGTTTGGTCACATTGGTCCTTTTGGGACTTCCGCATCAAATGTTCAAAATTTTTTGATAATATGGTGCGCACCATAACTCTCGAAGGAAGTAACAAAATTCACTTATGTGCAGTTTGTGGATTGTATTTATATTTTTTTTTTAAGTTCCTACTTCCTAAGGTAATGACCCAAAAGCTCCAGAAGGCCTCCCGGCACCAATCCAATTTGGTCGAAACTCTACACCTCTTCTTCTCTTGTCTTCCAAACGTACATCAAGTTTCAAGAAAGTCTATAATGGACAACCACTAAGAGTTCCTATTATAAAACTTAAAATATTCGCTTAAATGCGGTTTAAGGGCTGAAGGAGGATCCTTTTGAAATGTTTACTAATTCTCTTTCTATGGTCCAGTTTACAGCAATATATGGTCTGTTTCTTTACTTTTGAAAGTGGTAAAACCGGCAAAAGTAGCAAAAGTTGTAATCTGCTTCCATATGAATTGTATGGTGTCTGAAGTAAAGGAACGCTTTTCGAGTAAAAAGTTGTAAAACTTGAAGATTCTTGCAAGTAAAGGAACAGAGCTATAATGGCCCGAACGCTCTTAAAATCTGACGCTGGCCAACTAAAATTACTGGCGGACATGATAACTATCGACATTGGTCCAACCTTTGCTTAGTGTAACATTTTTCTTAATCTTAAATCAAGTTTGAAGATGAAATACATCGACACAAAAGTTCCAGTTTAAGGTGTGTTTAAGGATTGTTTTGGAATTTTCACCTAAGGTAGATATGGAAACTGAAAAGTCAAAATATTTAGGGCCACTTCTTTATACTAAAGTTTTAAGTAGTCTTTGTTACAGCGATATAATTGTATTCTCAATATTTACTAAGATGGCCCACTACAGAACATTTGTCATATAAGCCGAACTAGGAATATGTTTCCACTCCTCTTTATTTTTTGCTTTACTTTCCAATTTGAAATGTGATGATTTATGATCTGGTCTTCCACTTGTTCATTCATCGGGATCTTGGTTTTCTCACTCTGCGTGTACCTTTTATACGCCTTTTTAGCGAATTCATCACCACGCATTCTTACATGGCCTATTCAACACAATCGTTATCGTATCTTGATACGTTTAACTATACAGATGTCATTGGGTAGTCGATACAGCTCGTGGTTCATACGACGTCGATATTCATAGTCAACACATTTTGGCCCATAGATCTTTCGAAGAAATTTTCTCCCAAACACACCAAGCATGGGTGGCATCACTGTTTTGTAAAGTGGAATTTTACGTTGGAAATTACTAAAATTGGTTTTTGTGTCATATGAAATTGCTATTTATTTTTCTAATTAGGGACCCACTTATTGAACATCCCAACAAAATGTTCAGTACAAAACCCCTTACTAACCTATTATTTTTACACTTACCTGTCGGCAAAGCCAACTGAATCTATTTTAGAGATTTTCTTTATGCTTCTTCTAAATTATTATTCAGATAGAACCAATTTATTGAATATAATTAGGAGGTATGAGAATCTTAAAGGGTATAGTAACAGGAAAAGTGAATCATAAGCACTCGTGTCGGAGTCAAATTAAAGTTTTGCCTTATAACCCGGGAGAGAACATCTTTAATTCTTTCCACAACACTGATTACAGTTAGGAACTATATCATTGACATTTATCATAATTTAAAACCTGCTTGAAATGTGCTATTCAGTAATGCTAGAACTTCAAGCATTATCAAAATTAAGACAACGCTACAATAAAGCAACAATTTATGAATATGACAAGTGGAAAATACATACAACGAGAAAATTCTAAATCTATGAAATTGGTCAATGAAATTAACATGTAATGACATTGGTAACAGCAATGGGCAGAAATATTTCTTTAGACACAACAAAACAAACTCAAACGTAATAAAATGTGGACACATGGAATCGAATCACTGCCTTGAAATGTGATGTTGCCATGGAGGAGGCATGTCACTAACTAAATGTGGTCTATTGCTGCCCCACTATACATACAATGTTGTTGTAGTACCACAATGAGATGATTTTCCTTTATGGCTTCACAATGATGATGGCAATTCACAATTAAGTTGATATTAAAAACAAGTCTTCAGATTTGTGTTGTGAACTTGAATGCATTAAATCGCTGAAGATGATATGGTCAACAAGTATAATGGGGATCGCAGTCGACGTCTTCGTCATCATCATCATCCATCCAACCGTCGTCCATTACCATTTTGGTCAGTTTTACCAAGCATGGGAAAGTAATGAAATTGAAACTGCAGCTATTCGTAACAAAGAAAGAAAATCATTTCTAACCATGAATGGTTGGTTGTCTTGTTCGTAATCTTGTCCAATGAGCTTTTATTGATTTTTCTCGACTTGTTAAAATGTAATTATGAATGTTCAACAAAATAATTGGAATAAATAAATTTTGTGGCTGGCGATGAATAGGGGGAACTGTTTGGCATATAGATATTTCCGACGAGCCTCTACCTTTTTCGCTTGTAAAAATTATCGGTAATTAAACAGGACTCTAGCGAGAAATTAATTACAAATAGTCGAACTTGTTTAATTAAAAATGTTAAAATGATTTAGACTTTGGTTATTGAATCATGGGTGCAAGTGATCTGGCATGTCATCTTTTTAGCATTTTCACTCATGAATTTTATATGAGCATGACCGCCATAAGATTACATTAATTTTCGGATCTTAAGATGACATTCATTGTCGAATCCTAAGCATGTCATTTTGACCAATGCTTTGACATGTAATTTTAACCAACCCTTTGGCATGACATTTTCATGTCTTGTTTGGAAAATGGAAAATTCTGTATTGAAATATGATGTTCATGACAAACCAAACTCTTTATTAATTCAAACTAATTCATGAAATAACTAGAACTAATTTATCAGCATAAAGTTTACACCCAAAATTTCAATTTAATCACCGCCGCTGCACAGCAACAGAGTTTACTTCGTCCCCTCTCAGCCACTGATTTTGTTTCATCTTACAAAAGCTTTTCTATTATCTTCTCATCACCAGTTCAGATTTCGACATAGACTCCAACAGCACTACTTTAAGAATTTCTAGTTCGTGAACCTACATTTAATTTGTAATTTTGTAATTTTATAACAACAATTTTGGAAATGTATACTCTTTTGTTTTGATGTCCCTACTTTAGGGATGTACAACTCGACTTGTTTGTTTATAGTGATCTGTACAAATGATTCAAATGCTGATGAAAAGATCGGATCTTTCACGACTTCCTTTGCATGGATTTAAATGCTAATGAAAATATCGGATCTTTCACGACTTGCTTTGAACCAATGCAAAATATGCTATGAAATCACGTCATCGCATAGAACCCCTTCCTTCAAATTTTGCTGGGTAAGTATTGGGACGAAGCATTAGAGCCATCTAGATGGTAAGACTACAGAGAAAAAAAATCCGGCGATAAAAAAATTTTCATATTGACGAAATTCGATAAAATTATTTGATCACAAAGTAAAATTACAACTTATTAAGTATTTCACATATTGACTAAAATATTTATCTATTTTTTATATTGTATTTAAATGTATTTGTTAAAATGACATATACTACGTTTTAATCTAATTTAAAATCAATATCTTCTCGACCAATTTGGCTTTTGGGTTGTATTTAATAAAAAAAACAACAAAATAATTGTAAATATGAACATTTTTTTATCGACTGAAATATATTCAACAATTTTTGTCATCAAGAAAATATTTTGTTTTATCAAGAACAATGTGGAATATTTTGATAAATATTTTTGTCAATATGTGAGATATTTTATCAGTTGTATTTTTACTTTGTGATCAAATAATTTTATCGAATTTTGTCAATATGACAATTTTTTGTCGCCGGAAAATCGATAAATTTTTTATTGAATCTTTGAATTTTTTTTATCAAATGGCTAAAATTTTTTTCTGTGTAAGGACGAAAATGGATAGACGATCACAAGTGACGCAATGGAGGTACCTATTAAAGTGGAACTGACATTGAGCGGAGACTAGTTTAAGAGCGAAAGGGAAAGAGAGGAAAGGGAAGGAAGACAAGACATTGCCTTGGTATAGCCTGTCTGGACAATTCCGTGGTATCTTAAACTCTTACGTCAGCCGTAATTAGATCAGCATATTTGCCAAACTCCTCAATTCAGACACTTTTTTTGTAGACAACACAATTTTTTCGTCAAGTTCATGCGTCTATAAATAAGCAGCAGACAGGTGAGTTGGGGTCCAATTAACAGACATGGCGTGTTTTGGGTATCGTGCCGAAGGGCGAAGTAGGAGATGCTATCGCATCTAGCAGATCCATAACTCCTACCGCAGCAATTATGAAGGCGTCTGAGAACAGCATCTGAAGTGCACCCAATTCCTACATCCATTACATCTTACCGTAGTTGCGTATCTGACAAACGGAACAAATCCATGGTCCGGGGTTCTTCTCTATCCCGGCACAGACCAAAAAATCTAGTTGTAGACATTTCGGGATATCTCGCCGCTCACATGGTGAAAAAAGTGTGCGAACACAAATAATTGTTGCCCCTGCTCGAAATTTCCTCCGTGTCAATCGGGTGAATATAACTCCTACCGCAGTAATTATGGAGGCTTCTGAAAAGTGAACAGCATCTGAAGTGCACCCAATTCCTACATCCATTACAACTTACCGAAGTTGCGTATCTGACAAACGGAACAAATCCATAGCCCGCGGTTCTTCTCTATCCCGGCACAGACCAAAAAATCGAGTTGTAGGCATTTCGGGATATCTCGCCGCTAACATGGTTAACAAAAGTGAGCGAACACAAACAATTGTTGCCCCTGCTCAAAGTTTCCTCCGAGTCAATCGGGTGCATATATGTGGCCATCGTAGGATTGATTTCAGTTCATTTAACTGATCTCTCCTGTTAGTTCAGCTCTTTTGAGTAAACGATCGTTAGTCATTAAGATCATCCTGTCACCGCATTTTTGGTTGGACCGTTCGTTCGCATAATCGCTCAGTAGGTCATTGTGCACAGAAAAAAATATTTCAAGAATTTTTACATATTTTCGTTCGTGATGTAGTTTTTTCATACTGTACAGGTACCTCACATAAGATATATGTGCACTTTCTTATACCCATCCGAAAGCCACTATTTTTTCAAAAATATGTAAGATTTTCATGAGATGCAAAACCACTTTCTTATATTTCCCTAACGAATTCGTTATATGGAGCCGTTAACAACCTTCTACGTAATACCATGAAACTGAATTTGGAGTCAGAAATTGAAAAAGTAAAAAAGCTCCATGAAATTAACAATAAAATGACAGTTTTGGTTGACTTCACTTCGACGAAGTCAGTGATAGAAGTTATGAAGTCTACGAGAATGTTGGCTGGCACATCCATTTACATCGAACGCGATTTATCTGGTGGTCGTTTACAGAAAAAAAGAGTTATGCTTTTGGTGAAGAAAGAATTACAGAAAATCAGCAAAGATAAAAAGATTGCCGTAAGAGGAGAACAGCTACTAATTGAGGGAAGATCCTTTCACTGGGATGCTGAAAATAAGCTAATGTGTGGTAAAAGTAGTGGCATGGAAGTACTGAACAATATTTTCGGGGAATGTATTCAGAATATAAACTTGAACTACAGTGATCTTGCAGCTAAATTAGGTTCAAAAAACTTTTAACAAGAAACATATCAACTAGAAGTACAATTATTAATAAAGACAATCAAATTTTAACAAAATATCATACAGAATTTTCTAAGCAAAATGAAACGTATAAATTGAACATCTTGATATACAATATTCATGGTTTAGGTAGCAAAAGTCTTCACCACCAATTTTTTGAATACATTAATAAGTTCGACATTATACTTTTTTCTGAAACGCACGTTGAAGCCAAATACAAAGATAACTACACAAAACAATTTAAAAACTTTATTATTTATTGGAAAGCTGCCACCAGAACTAGTTCTAGAGGAAGAGGTATTGGAGGTCAGTTATATGGAGTACGCAGAGATTTAGAAAGGATTGGATTCAAACATACGTTAACCAAGAGCGGAAATCAAGATATTCTCCAATGTGAGCTAAACTCATATCGTTTTAATATATTACCGGTCTATTTAAGAGGTGCAACTTGGAAGGATGATTTTGAAAACTTAAAGGCAGCAGTTGAAAATATTAAAGACATTCAGATTATCGCAGGTGACCATAACATCCGCATAGGAGATGAACAAGAATTACCAGTAGAAATGCAAAAGAATTGCTTAAGTACTAGAACCTCTAAAGACAAAACATGCAATGCAAACGGCAGAAAATATATTGAGTTCTGTAATGATAACGGTTTAGTCGTTTTAAACGGACGGATTTCGGGAGATGAGGAGGGCAAGTTCACATTTGCGAATACGAATGGTAATTCCGTCATCGATATATCGACACCTCCAAATAATAGTATGCTAAGTCTGAAAAGTGAGTTTTGCAGGAGAAGCTCTCAAAGTTTACGGTTTTCTTTGACCTTCACTACTATTCTGAGTAAACATTTGTTTATAACTTCTGTTCGGATTGACCGATCATTACCAAAATTTGACAGAATTTAAGTTAAAGGACGTAAAATGTAAAAATGTAAAGAACTTGAAAACATGCTAAGTCGACTTAGCATACTATTGTTTGGAGGCGTCGATATGTTCTGAACGACAGATACACTCTGCCTTGTCAAGGAATTCAAAGTGGAAGATAAGATCTGGTCTGATCATTTCCCTTTGGCCTTAACCCTCTCATTTCCTTCATCGAATCCGAGAATGAAAGTAAACCGAAATTTGTTGCCGAAATTAATATGGAAGGAAACTATGTAATCTGCCGCAAAATCCAAAATTAAAGGATATTACCAAAATCATAAGCGAATCGTATCCTAATAATACATATATTAAAAAGAAGCAATACAAAAACTATTGGTTTGACTCCGAATGTTTCAAAGTCAGGCAAAAGACAATGAAATTACTCAACGCATTTAGGAGATCTGGGGATTCAAGAGACAGAAACGCCTACATTGAAAATAAGAAAACTTTTGAACAGCTATGTAAGTTGAAAAAAATAGAATATTATACCAACTTAGAGGGGCAACTGGACACTATCTCAGATAGCAAAACATGGTGGGCGCTGGCGAAGAAAATCAGACAGCAAGAAGATGAAAAGCACTGTGGTATTTCGGTAGATGTATTGAAATCTTATTTTGAGAAGCTGTTGAATCCTGTATGTCATACAAAGCCAATACATTTTGCTCCTGGTCTGTCAAACGACTATATCCTGGATAGAGCTTTCACGGTCCAAGAATTAAAGAAACAACTCCAGAATGTAAAGTGCAATAAAGCACCAGGGGACGACCGAGTCCCGTATGAGTTTTTTATCCATGCCACAGATGCATTGCTCCAAAGTTTGTGTAATGCGTTTAATATGATTTTAAATGGTTCTGATGATTTCGAGGTATTTCGTTCAGGAATTATCTTCCCAATCCATAAGAAAGGAGACGTGAATGATGTGTGCAACTACAGGGGAATTACATTTATGAATTGTGTTGGTAAAATAATGATTGGAATGATCAACAAAAGAATTGCAGATTGGGTTATTGGAAACCAAATTTTAAATGAGTACCAAGCGGGTTTCAGGAAAGGTTACTCGACAATCGATAACATCTTTAATCTCTCAGCAATAATTAACCTGAAACTGAATGAGAACAAAAAGGTTTACGCATTTTTCGTAGATTTTAAAGCTGCTTTCGACAGAGTTCCCAGGGATCTACTAATTTATAAACTGCATACCATTGGCTTGTCGTCGAAAATAATTCATTTCGTGAAAAAAATCTATGAACACACAAAATCCGCCGTTTGGTCGGGAGATCTGTTATCACAATATTTTGAAACGCATACTGGCGTAAAGCAGGGCTGTTTGTTGTCACCAATTCTTTTCGCGATCTATCTTAACGATTTACACGAATATCTTGAAGGTGGAATCGATATAGATGAAACAAACATTCGATTACTCATGTACGCGGATGATATAGTTATCCTGGCAGACAACCCAGCAATATTACAACAAATGATCATTAAATTGGAATCGTATTGTACTTTATGGGGCATGGAAGTAAACCATACAAAATCAGAGATAATGGTATTTAGGAAAGGAGGCAAGCTATCGGCAAGTGAGCAATGGACATATCAAGGAGAAAAGTTAAGAACAGTTAACGAATATAAATACCTGGGAATGATTTTAACCCCAAAACTATCCTTCAGTAAACATCTACAAAAAAAGGAGGAAGCCTCAAAAATGTCCTTGATGTCGACGTGGAAAATGTTTATATCGAAACCTACGATTAACCTAAAGGCAAAATGGAAAATGTTTTTAGCTGTATGTCGCTCAATTCATAGTTACGGAGCACAAGTATGGGGTAACTCTTATTTTGAAGAAGTTGAAAAACTTTACCGATTTTTCATAAAGAAAATACTCCGTCTGCCTGATTCTACACCCAACTACGTCATTGCTTTGGAAACAGGGTATGAACCTGGGTACATTTACACATACTCCTTGCACATTCAATACCTGTCTAAAGTTTTGTTTAATCTGGAGAGTCATAGACTACCGCACATACTCGGCACAAAATTGGCCAACAAAAACCTTGGGTGGTTTAGGGACTTTAAACAAAAGCTAGCAGTAAACAACATCGATAGCAACAATATATTGATGAATAGATCATATTGGATGGACGCAGCAGGGAAAATTCTGAATGAAATGAAAATAATATGGACTAACACACACATACAAAATGCAGAAAGAAGTGCGAACCGTATTTATAGGGGTCTTGACTATAACATGGGTCCCTTTTACTGCAACGATTCTTACAACCAAGAACAAATATCCTTGATACTGAAAGCAAGGGGTGATTTATTACAACTGAATTCTAAGTCATTTAGAACGCCAGACCAACAACGATGTTCACTGTGTAATTTGGGAGAGGTGGAATCAATTTCACATTTTATAGGCCGCTGTCCAATCTTGCAGTCTTTTCGCGTCAAACACTTCCATAAAATTATATTATCCAATTCTGAAATTATTAGTGTATTGAATGGTGGTGAAGCCTTTTGCTGGCTTCAGTTATTTAAATACATAAAGGAAGCACTACAATATAGAAAAATGTTAATCGTAGAATTCAACTACTAGTATAAATGATTGTTATTTCTATTATCCACTCAAATTCCAGCAGACGGTTAAAATAACCATGCTGAACATTTCTTTATAAAACATAATACAAACAGTGTTATAATATAAGATAAAATTGTAACGTTATATGAAAATAAAGAATAATTGAATTGAATTGAAATTGAAATATTTCCCTACATTATCTCACATTTCCTCTCCTGTTTGGTAAACGCTCTCTACTTTGTTCTCGTTTTCTTTTGTATGGATCAATCGTCCCACCATCCATAAACCACGACACAACCCCCACCATCATTTCACCATCACATTGAGACTTTATCAATAAACCACAACACACACAACAACTACCACTGCCGCAACAAATGTTGTTAGTTATCTAACAAACAGTGCGTTTGGTGTCTAAAACCAAAGTTCGTATAGTCAAATACCTCGCAACTACAAATTTGTAATTTCTTTAATATAAAGCAGCATCCGGCAAAAAGGGGCACACGTGCCCTTGATGAGAATAACAACAGAACAACCACCACTCAGTTTTCGTTCAGAAGTCAATGAAGAAGGTTCTGCTGTCGCTTTTTTTCAATGATTTTTAATTTTAGCAATGCATTAATATTAATATTTTAGCAATTATTTTAACATCTAATACAGAGTAAGGCAGAGAAATGTTTTGGGTCTCCCTTGTGCTCTCAATGAGCGTAAATTTGTTGATGCTCACAACGTGTTAGCGCATCTACACAGGCTGTGAGCGATAAGCAATTTACGCTTACTTAGAGGACATGGTCTCATTTGAGTCACAATGCCTTCCACTGATCTAATATATCAACCTAGTGCTGATAGACTCAACATGTATTTACATATGGTTCATATTGTTCTGCTATGCTCACAAGACGATAACAACTCAGTGGAAATCATTAGAAGAAACGGTAAATTACAATAATACAAAATAAATGCATTAATAAAAAGCAGCACAATTTGTCTCTGGTTTGGTTGGGGTGGTGGTGAGTGGTGATGGTTGTTGTTAGACGATAAAAACAAAAACAACTCGCCAAAATGGTTTTTTTAAGCTCTCCGAAGAAACCAGTATTTTTTGCTTTATGAAAGGCGTTCTTGAAATGCAGAAATTTGAACTTTGGCAAGACTTTATGAAGACTATTCTTATAATACAGTAAATTTTTTTTCTATGTGCGGACATAAGAGGTTGACAAAAAAAATCCTTGTTTGTAGAGAATTGTTACGTCCATTCTTTTAATGAACTATAATGAAGCACTATTTATTGTTGTCTTTTTAGGACCAAGGTCACATTATTCATGAAAGTTTTTAATTAATTGAGATATCATGACCTAAGGAGTTTGTATTGAAAAAGTGAATTCTAGCGAAGTCCCACACACCCAACGATCATTTCGCCAGTGGTCTTTGGAGTTTGGTTGAACTAGTTCATCCGCTGATGTGATTGAATCGTTCCAATGAACTAGTTCTTTCGTTCTAAAATAAATAATACAAAATGACAATGAAATGAACAATATCAGTCTGAACCAAAGAAATAAGAGGGACGAGTGGAACAAGGTGGACGAAAAGAACTATATGAACGAAAGAGCTGAATGTAGTTCCTTTAATGGAATAGTTCCTTTGAACCAGTACATTCATTCAACTAGACAACTCTAATACCCAGTTAAGATAAGGGGCAACCAAAGTAAAGGAAAATCGTAAAACGTCTGTCATCAACATTAGAAATGTTTGGACATACCCTCCTTCGGAAATCTTTTTTTTCCAGTTTTTGGTGAATACTCGTAATTTGTCGCCCCAACCCACAATGTTATCGTATCGCATAAGTTGCAAGCCTCAATATTCTAACGAGTGTTAGAAGTAGCTTTCGAGATGACTCAATATGCAATAAAAATACCTTTGTTTCTTTTTATTGCATATTGGACTGTTAACGTCAATTAGGGCCATAGGCACCGCGGTGCAGTGGTAAGCATGTCCGCCTTGCACTCTAGGGATGTCAAATCCCCTCAGTGTAATTTATTTCCAGAGTATTTCAACCGTAGTAAGACATGCCGTTCGTACACGTCGATAAAAAGTATGTCCCATATCATTGAGCCAATATGAATAGGTGTGCCTTCGGGGATGTATTGGGAACAAATGTATGGTCTTTACCCAGAACAGATAACCAATTTCTTTCCACATTTGTATTCCTAAACATGCATTATCATCTGTCATTTTCTCAAACGTTAAAACACTTTTCATTATTCCCCCCTAATACAAGACATTTAATGACTTCCGATGAATTTCATAGGTTCTTTTTTTTTTTTTTTTCTTCGTTATCTTCCTCTCATTTTCTCCACCTAAATTAACCGAGCTTATCTTTTAATGGTCAAAAATCAAATTCGTTTATATGGCATAACATAATTTAGAGGTGAGAATTAATATTAGTCTCAACATTTCACAGTAATTATGTTCGAAATTTATGAATTCCATAAAGAGAGGAGCGATCACAAAACCAAATCCAATTGATTCTATGGGATATTCACACGACATTTACAAGACACTGATGTTTTGTCTTGGGGATTTTGATACCAACATACAAACACATATTTGGTTCGACAACTCCACTATGTTGAGATGAACCATGATATGTATGAGCGAGGTTTGGAGCTTGCCTTATCATCCAAACTGGTAGTTTAAAAAATTTTTATGGAGCCAATGTTGTCATATGCTAATTTAGGCACCTACCCAGTAATGTTGTTGTTTTTGTTCTCGTTGGTTTTTAGTTTCGTTTACTTTCCCAGTTTCATTAGCAGCGTCCCTTAGTCTGTGTTGTGTTGTTTTGTTGAATTTTATTGACAGCCAGACGAGGGATACCACCATCATCGTATATTTGTCGCAGTGAAATAGTGAAGAGGAAGATTTTTCCAAGATTGTCAGTGTTGTTAGGCGTTCGTTTTGTTTTCATTTGGGGAGTAGGGAGATATTTGTAGGTTTGTCAGCATCATTGTATCGATCGATCTGCTTGTTGTGAAACATTCCTATAAACATAATTATTTTTTTTTTTGTTTGGCTTTTTTCTAATTATGAATCGTTTAAAATGTTGTGATATCACAAATAAGTTGAAGAAGGTGGCATGTGGAAAGCTAAATAGCCCAGTGAACTTTTTGGCATGAAGATATGTTAGTAACATAATTTCTTAAATTAAAAAGACACAATTTTTAAAGGAATATGAATTATTTGTATTAATTAATTATTTATCCTTTCAAAATAAATCCTACTAATTAATAAAGGATTGCAATGTTAATTAGGTAGCTACCAAAAATTATTTTATTGTACCTGGCCGAGACCTATTTTCCAAGACTTAATAGCCTAAATTGCAGCCAGTATTACTACATCTATATGAGAGAAGTCTCCCTTGTCCCTTCTGGGTACAATTATTATTATTGATTTTAATGTCCAGATTTGAATTTGTGGTCCACTACACCCACATAATTCCCTTTCTAGCTTCTGGAAGATAAAACTTCTCAAATTATTCACTGGGCAAACGATCCTTCTTTTCACAACCACACAGTGACACCCAACAGTAGTTGCTGACGACAGCGGTGGTAGTGCAGTTGTGATGGCCTTAAATCAGTGTTCACCAGCAACAACAAATTCAACCGTTGCGTTTGTGTTGGGCACACACACGAGATTATCTATCCCTCTCTAGATAAACATCGTGTGCGTTAATTCATTGCTAAAACAAAGAAGATGATCCGTGGTGAGAGTAACGTTCAAACTCACCACAATTGAGATTGTGTGTGTTCACACAGACACGGCTCGCGAGCCCAGTGGTGATTAACACTGCCTTAAATGTATATCATACCTGCTGTGAAATCAGAATCATTGGTGAAGGGGTTACCATTTCAACAGCAGCATAAAACACCAACCAACATCCCTTCCCTATTACCTACACTCTCAGCAGCTGTTATGGTACACATCACACAACTACCCCCGCTTACTACCGATGATCCTCGTAGTGGTGCGCCAACTCCAACTCCTTCTTCTTCTCAATCACAATTCATTCAAAGAGATAAACATCTGCATGTAAATAAAAACCCCAAACCCATTGAGATGATGTAGGTAAATTATCGCCATTCGGTTTTTATTGGTGTTGTTGTTGTTCTTGCTGTTACCACTATTGTATTTGTTGTTGCTGTTGTATTACCTGGCTACCACTGTTGTTTTTGTTACTTCCAATGTATTTTTTAATTGGCCTCGTGGAATTTTAGTAGAAATGCTAATTAGTCGAAACATAGTGTATCGTTTTGGTCGAATCACAATGACACAATGCGCGAAGTTCCAACTCAGGCAGTCAGTCAGCCAGTGGCTGAGCTAAGCTGTTTTGTTGACTGCCACCGGTTCTACAGGCAGCGCCAAATGTTTTGTGGCCTTAGTAAAGTTGTAGACAACGAAAAGAACAATTTTGTTTATTTTGTTGTTGAGTTTTTTTCTTTTCATTTTATTTTGGTAAAGTATTGATCATTGATTGTTGTTGTTGCTGTTTTCGTTCTTCTTCTTCGAATTAAATGTTTTATTTCATTCATGTTTTGGTCATTTGTTGCGATATTAGTTAGTAGCTAGGTATAGCAAGTTCTTGTGGAGTTGATATATACTTTATCCACCAACAAGAAGGGTACTAATTCGGAATGTTTTCCAACATAAGGCCCAGTTTCCAAATGCAAACGCCCAGGAAGAATGTGGTATATAGGGCTATATAGGAACACATGGCGATAATGCGATAAACCCTTTAGTTCAGATATGTACAGAACTTAGAACGAGGTCGCCAAATTGTATCAAAGAGGGAAATATCAAACAAATGGTTTTGGTAGCGACACATTCTCATTTTGGAGACAGGTAAACTAACTAACCTGATAATAAATACAGTCGAACTTTTATGTAACGAACGTCTTTATAAGACGTAATTCTCTATAATTGATTGCCTTTGAGGCCAATATTTAAATTTTCATCCAAATGGTCTATTTATAACTATTTGTATCATTAATTTTTCTTCCCAACAGCAATTTTATGGAGAAGTTCGAAGGTACAGATAGCAGAATGAGATCGAGACTACAATAATCCGGCTAAAAAATAATAAGGCCACCGGAGGCAATGGTTTAACAGAAAACCTTTTTGTAGCACCCTGATAAGATGGATTCAAAAGATAGTTAGCACCATCTGGCAGCAGGAACGCATGGACGGAACTTGAATATCCATGCCTGTATGCATAAGTCATCTCATGATTGCCTATGAAATCGTATCCGCACTCTGTGAACGACTAAAGCCTATGGTCGAACAAACAGGTGCTTTAGACGTGGACATTGGCCAAACCACCATCACCTATAAGATCGTACCGACTACTCAACCGATAACCTTTTACCTTCTTATTACCTTCAGAATATTGTGGCTTTGTTTGGTAGTATGATCTCGCCGACAAAATATCGAAATTTTTGGGTTTTTGGTCGTTCCGAATAAATTACCATTGAAATAAAATCTGATTTGGATTAAAGCGCAAAAGTGTTTAATGGATGGCCAAACATAGTCCATTGTGGAAGTGGATCTGATTTTGGGACTCATTCCCTTCTTATGTATCGTGTCTACCAGCAATTTTAGTTAATAACAGTAGGATTTAGAGCTATTGCACCATTATGTCAGTTATTATGGAGGTGCCAACGAAAAAACGTAGGAGTACCTTCGGTAAAAGGAGCCCTTAAACGGCACTTAAGCTAAATGTTGATTGTTTGTGAAATATAAATCCGAAGATATTGTCCGAAATATGGCCAAGAAACTCCAATAACCCATGAAATAAGACAAAATAACCTTATGTTGGAAGATGCAAAAACAACGGCAACTAATCGAGTAAGATGGTGATATTTTGTGGAAACCATATGCTCACAAGACGAGTAAAAGGAAAAAATGGACCATCTGTGAGGTTGACGTACATTTGGATTTTACGATCGGTCAAATCGGATATCCATTTGGTATCCCATTAGCCATTTCAATTGGTGCTGACATTTTTTTTTATAGCTTTTTGTTGACGAAGCTGCCAAAAAAACTTCTAACGTTTTGAAAGCCCTTTGGCCATTAATTAATTATAGATCAAATCTTTGCCTCAAAAACAAGCATATCATTTTTATACCCTCAGCATTTATGCTAACGAGGTTATATACACTTTCATACGGGCAATTTGGAGTTGATTTAGCCTTGTCCGTCCGTCTGTCTGTCTGTCTGACTGGAGCGCACGATAACTCTCGAACGGATAAACCGATTCGGTCCAAAATTTGGCTTTCGTAATATTTTGTCCTAACTTAGTTTAAGTTCGAAGGTGGGTTATATCGGTCCACTCCTTCCGGTACCTCACCCACAAAAGTTCGGAAATGCTGGGAAAACATGTGCGCACGACAAATCTTGAAGGAAGTAACCGATTTGGTCCATACTTTGCACATCGTAAAATTTCTGCCAGACTTAGATGAGGTTTCAATATGGACTCAATCGGTCCACTTCTTCGGGTACATCTCACACAAAATGTCGGAAAAGTTCAGTTTAGGATCTGTTCATGAATCGCATTGACTACGATGGGAGTGACCGATTTGGTCCATACTTTACACATCCTAAAATATCCACCAGATATAGATCAGTTTCGAATATGGACTATATTTGTTCACACCTTCGGGTACCTCCCACACAAAATTTTGCATAAATTAACTTTAAGACCTGCTTTCGAATCACTTTGATTTTTGTTGAAGCAACTTGCATTCGCTTCCTCAATTACGGCAGTAAAACTTTTTCAGGGGCTAGTCCATACTTCTTGAGAAAACAGCCCGAAAGTTGTAAAAAGCCCCTATGGCACCATATATAGTGGCTGGAGGGTTCGAAGCGAATACTGCGTTCGTCCACACTTGGATATTGTAATATTTCTTCGAATATTAGATGAAATTCGAAGGTGGTGCTTATAGTTCCACTCCTTCCGGTACCTCACCCACAATAATTCGAAAATATTCGCTAAAATGGTACGCTCGATTTCTCATAGACGTAGCAACCGATTTGGTACAAACTTTGGATCTCTAAATATTGTCGAAACTTATTTTATGTTCAAATTTGAGCCATATCTGTCCAATCCCTATGCTACCACCAGAAATGTTCAAAAATGTTGTGTGGTTCGAGGATGCTTTGAACATTTTACCGAAGGTTTTCCTAGTGGCCCTGTTTACAGCGATGCTATGTTTTTCGTGGGCTAGTGTGATAAAGAAACACCATATATAGATATCCCCGCAAATTTTTGAGCTTTAATCCTATCCATACTTTTGTCGGTAAATAAATACATATTTTTTTTTTGGGAAAATGTATTTCAATCCACATAGGCTGAGGGTATCTCTGTCGGCAAGGCCGACTGACACTTTTTTACTTGTTGTCACTGCCGCCCCTAATTTGGAAGAAAGGTTGTGATGGAATTCCGAGATATGATTAGCCTCTCTGATATAATCTTTCCCATGATAAACCTCGGCAGATGAACATGGATATAAGATATAGGCGAGCATAGCTGGGCCACATAAGTGTCAACGTCTCAGCTGTGGGTCTATCATAAGATCACTGACCGTATTTAGATATAATGTAAATGCTGTACTCGGAGATAGAAGTATAAGATCGCGTTTCGTTTTCGACCAGTGAAGAGCAGGACGGCGTATCCGCACCCATTAACAGCACCCAACATGGGTCAACCAATATTTTGCAGCTGCACGCAAATCATTGCGGATATTGATGAGGAGACAACGATCCCTTCTGCAGAGTAGTTTCAAACTGCTGAAATATACTCAGAAAATGTTGCCGATTTTCAGAACGTTTTTGCCCGATATTTATTTTTTTAAGGCAACCTTTTCATTTTTCCTGGTCCGGAGTTAAATTTGGATGTATACAATTTGATACGATCAAAAATACGCCACATCGAAATAGTGGTTTTAGTCCCCAAGTATGTTTGGAAAAAATGCGTTTCAGACAATTTGGAAAATGTTGGACATTTCGCTAAAATGGTGTAGACTTTGCTTGTTTCTGGATACGCCCTCTAGACATTGATTAGATCCGAATATGGACTATATCGAACAACTCTTCCCGGTGCCTCCCTCAAAAAAGAAAAACATTTTCGTTTAAGTACGGTTTAAGGACTGTTCTAGGATAATTTCATACTTCCTGATATAATGGTCCAATAGTCCTAAAAACACCTGCCGACATCAACTTATGAACACGATAACTTACGAACTGAGTATGTGATTTGGCCAAAACTTTACACATAATAAAATTTCTTCGACACGAAAGTCAAGCTACAAAGCAAGGCAAATGTTCGACCTTGTCTATCTCTTCTGTATTTCCACATCATTTTAAAGTTATAGATATAAGTCTACAGTGACCCACAATGAATTCCTCAGTGATCTTCATTCGTAATTTATAAAGTGGAAAAGTAGAATGATTCAACATTAGGAGATCGCAGGTCAGATAGCGTTCGATATCCTACATCCATCTGCCAAAACATATCTATGTAGTAACACATCCGTGCACAAATAGAAAAATGTTGAATCGATCGATTTAAAGCCACCCAAGATAGTTTATCTGCTAATTGATTACATATTACTATGTCTTAGAACCTACTTAAACACCTCGCAGCTAGAAACTAGGCCAGGATATCAAGAGGTGGAGATCCGCAATCACATTCAAAGCATCCTGAGGGATATTGTCCGTGGCTCGGGTTGTAAGAATACAGTCGAACTTCTCTATAACGTGGCACTTGGGGACCGATTAAGTACTACTTTATAGAGAGAAGTCGTTATAGAGAGATTATTTGGTGTAAGAATTTCCACTAGTATTAAAAAAAAAATCGTTATTGAGAAAGATTCGTTACAGGGAAGTTCGTTATAGGAAAGTTCGTCTGTATATCATATCTATGGACACTTGAGTTTGGACAGTGGTTCCTTATTCTTATAGGTTAAGATGGATAAACCATGCTTACCATGCAATTTAAGTTCTTCCGGGAGTTAAGTCCAATGAGACCTTTATTTATCCGCTCCTCGATATTTTTCCAGGTCTTACTATGGTCCAGGATTGTAAACATATATTTAATTGGTGGGTGGAAATCGGGAGGTCAGCGCTTCGTGTTGAATAGTACGAGTTCGTCTGCACCGGGTTCACTTCAGTACCACTGATATGGGGCCAGCGAAGATGGACTATATCTGACAACTCCTTTCGGTCTCTATCACACAACTAAACTGTAGTGCAAAGGCTATTCGTTATACTGATCCGAAAGCTGTATAAATTCTATCAATTTAAATGGCTGGTTGGCAATGTAACGATCGAAAGGAATCTCTTCCAAAATAGATATATTTCTGAGATGGAGTATGTCGGTTGATACTTTAAGTTGCTACCTCCGCAAAAGTTCAACGCTTTTGCCTTTTCATCCGGGTGAAGGTCACTTCTATGAACGGTTTAAATTTTAATAGTGATAACTAGGAAAAGCATGTACTTCCTGTTTACACTTCTCTCGATCATGGTCCGAATTTTCCAAAAAAGTTTTGGCAAAATAAGAAGGATTTATTTTTTTAGCCTACCTATATATTAGTTCTGTCAGGGGGATAATTAGACCAAATCATTATAATAACAACCCTAAACGCTTGCGCTGCAGACTTCCAAAATTTCCTTTGCAATCTACGAAAATGCTGTTTACTTTCTAAATTAGGGATTTGTTTAAAGTATTTTTGGGTCCACCACTCTTCTTATAGTCTTTTGTACAGTCATAGGCTTAGGTTATTAAGCAGTCGCCCAAACCGACTTATTCTTGTTTTCTTGTTTCCTTGTTTATCTGTTAATTAATTCCAATTCTCATTATGGCAGACATAATTTTTAACAAATTTCCAAGAAATAGCAAACACGATTATGAACACATGTTGTAAGATATGTTTCTCAGTGGCCAAAGCCAACAGAAGAGATACAACCGCCCAAACAATATTCATTTATTTTGGGTTAATATAAAACCATTCGAGCTATTGACTTTGATTTCGTTTCCCATTGATTGTTATCGCCGAACATCAGCAACTCGTTAAAGGGTTTATAGAGCGCAGATGGGCAATTTCACTTTGCTTTACGGTTCTCTAGCTCTTCTCTTAGCCCGTTAAAATAAAATCTCATAAAAATTGTTTTGAAAAAGAAAAAAAAAAATATTTTGTTCGATTTGTAAATGGAAATGTGGAAGCATTTAAATGCTGTTAATTTTCTATAGTTTAGTTTCTTATCGATCGTTGACAATCTATCTTTTGTTTTAGGTTATGTTTGTTGTTCTTAGGTTCGATATTTGTTGTTTGGCTGTGGGTATCTTTAGTTCATCTTTTATTGTTTTGTGGCAAGTGATTTACGGCGATCACAGCAATGAGATGCTTAAATTTTATTTTAATTTGTCTTTGCCCTCTCCATCGGATATTGAATTACTGAAATCGATAGTGAAATTGATTTTATTTATTAGACTTGAATTGTTTGTGATCCAACATCAAACTGAAAAGATCCAAATCTTTTGTTCCAGAGGTTATGTATTGGAAATTGGGCAATCATTTTTTTCCAATGGTGGTCTCTTCAAATCATTTGTTGGAGATCTTGTTGTTTTAAACTCCTACATGGGTAATAAAAAACAGAGATTTTCATTTTTGTGGGTTATCAATAGAATTAACTGAGAATATGTAACATATTTGTGGGTCAAATGTGGAAATGTAAATTTTGTGGGAAGAGCGGAAACAACCATAAACATGGTTTAATATTGGGAAGATACTTTAACACATTTGTCTTGAATTTTATGTTCCTACAAAATCTTCACAATTATTCCTTTTTTGTCCCTCCACCCCTTCGTGACATTTTAAAAACTTATCAAAATCTATAATTCGCAACAATCGGAAAACTAATTAACATTTTCTTCAAAATTCGCCAATTAGTTGTGGTAGTCATGATTTTTATCCAACATCTCTGTTATTGTTATTAACGATTTCTCCAAAAACAATTCATTCTTAAGCTCCTTACGATGTCATGTTGCCTTAGAAACTAACGGAAATCTACGCAATTAATCAAAAGTTGTTGCCATTATTTCCATAATTATGAATAATTTCCGTTTCGAAATAATTGCTTACAAAACCATAGTTGTTGTTATGAATAAATTGTCTCAAAGGATTGTTGTGACAACAACAATAATTAATCAACAACAACATGTTTGGGGGAGAACAGAGTGGCAGTAGCGCAGTGGCTATGAGAATTATTAATTGTGTTTGTTTAAAATAGGAAATTTACATACAATATAATTGTGTTAAAAAGAAGTGGTTAAACTATTATGGACTACTTTGTTGTTGGTTGAATTGTATTAAATAATTTATGTAAAACACGAGCTTGTTGTTGATAAATTATGCCGAAGATACATATGTTTTTTAAAACAAGTAGGAGTCCAACAAAAGTTGTAGCCACCTTAGTCGGTCCTCTACAGAAGATTTGTGCCATAATTTGCAGTTATGTGTGCACCGGAAAGTGGCGGCCAAGGTAATCGTTGTATCTCCATACGTTTAACTATACCGATGTCATACTACGTCGATATTTGCCGTGAAGAATTTGTCTCTCAAAAGCACTGCCTATCAGCATCCGCAAGTACTCAGGCTTTAGAACCATACATTAGCACGGGTGGTATCAGTCTAAAATGCTTAATTAAGCCAAAGTATCTGTTGGGCAACACTATACATCTTCTTATGAAAGATACCAAGGAACGGTCTTGACCGGATTTAACATGGCAACGCCCAAGATTTATCTTAGTCCCTCTTTCATCTCAAGTGGACACTGTTCTCCCCGAGGTGCAACTTGGGGAGCTGCCTTTAACACCCGTTAAAGGTAGTGAGCTAACATGTGCAGTGCGTTCACCCATAAGAACATTAAAAACTTGGGTCGGGTTAGTAACCCTCTCCTAGAAAAGCAGCCTACTATATAACAAGTAAAAAAGATCAGTTGGCTTCGTCGACAGAGACATACCCTCAGTATTTGGTTCGGGAGTTGTCGTGCCCTCCAGTCACAACATATCGTCGGTGTCATGCTTAAGTGTTCCATACGCCAATTTGCCTGTTTTTAGATAATCGTATTTTAATGTTTTGCGTCACAACTGTGTTGAGCTTGCTAAAGCAAATATTTATATTTTTCACTTGAAATATTAATAATAGTATATAGAACATATTTGCAAAAATTTGGAGGAATATGTATTGAAATATAAAAGTTATAGAGATTTTTTTAAAAAAAGAATTTTTGTCGATTTGTTCCATATCCGCACTTATGACACAAATGTGAAATATTCTAAATCACATGGAACAAATGACAAAAAATGTTCCATCTTTGCCTCAATAAACTAAATACTTTTAAATCGAAAATTAAAATTCTGATTTTTGAAATGTGTTTTTAAACTTGTAAGTTTTTAAAATATTAATTTCATAACTAATAAAAATAGGTAAAAAAAACTTTTTAAGTTAAACGGTTTTATGTTAAACATACATTGCAATGTTTAAGATAAATGTACTAAAAAACAAAAAAAAAAATAAAATAGATACAGTCGTGGGAATTATAAACATATGCATAGACTAGACTAAAATAAAACCGTGGGGCACGTCAATTGTCTACAATCGTTGATTAAAATGTTTGTTTTGTAATGTTACACTATAATTAGGCAGTTGTTCAACCGACAACGATGGACGTGTGATAAGAAGGGCTAGAATGTGGAAACAAGCTAGCAACCTCGATTATAAGCGAGTTTTAAGGTTTCATAGTGGTGAGCGAGTAGCACTTTGTCGATTAAAGACAAACTACGAGCAGTGAAACGCTTCCTCGCCAGGCAGCAGTGTGAATGTCCAACGATAAACTAGTTGAGACATCTCTTTTATTTACATGGAGTGTATAACTATTGGAATTTCCATGAGCAAGAAAATAGTAAGTAATTTCCTCAGCGTCTGCGGGCCAACTGCCTAACGACGAATTAAACGATTCTTCTATCGCACATTAAGTCGATAATTTGTAGACAATTGACGTGCCCCACGGTTTTATTTTAGTCTAATCTATGCATATGTTTATAATTCCCACGACTGTATCTATTTTATTATTTTTTGGTTTTTAGTACATTTATCTTAAACATTGCAATGTATGTTTAACATAAAACCGTTTAACTTAAAAAGTTTTTTTTACCTATTTTTATTTTCTAGTTTTTTGTTTTTATTTCGCATTCTGTTTAATTCATTTAGTGCTTCATTATTGCAAGGTTTCTTGCCCGTTAGTTTATTGCAGTCCAACTCCTCTATACGTAGTCCCTGCAAAGATCTTACTCTACTAAGAGCCACGTAGGCTTGACCTTCTTCAAACAGTTTTGCACCTAAGTATACGACTGCGTGATCCACAGTGCTGCCCTGCATTTCATGTATTGTAGAAGCCCATGATAGTATTAAAGGCAACATTCTTCTTTCAGCCGTCCCGTAATTGTACTTAGCTAGAAACTGTATGGCTTTCGGGTGTATAAAATGTACTGTATAGTGCACTGTATTCTTCTTGTCAAGCCCTTTTATTTGAAACTCATATTGAAGGGATTGATACAAAATTGTTGTCAGCCATTTGGTAGCGGCGGCCATCTTAGATTTCAATTTTGCATAGTAAATTGTATTCTACTTGTTGAGACCTTTCAATTGATACCCATGTTGATGGGATTGATAAAACCTAAGTTATCCGCCATTTTGTAGAGGCCGCCATCTTGGATTTTAATTTTATATAGTACATTGTATTCTACTGGTTGAGCACTTTCATTTGATACCCATATTGATGGGATTGATAAAACCTACGTTATCCGCCATTTTGTAGCGGCCGCCATCTTGGATTTCAATTTTTTATAGTATATTGTATTCTGCTTGTTGAGCCCTTTCATTTGATGCCCATATTGATGGGATTGATAAAACCTACGTTATCCGCCATTTTATAGCGGCCGCCATCTTGGATTTCAATTTTTTATAGTATATTGTATTCTGCTTGTTGAGCCCTTTCATTTGATACCCATATTGATGGGACTGATAAAACCTACGTTATCCGCCATTTCGTAGCGGCCGCCATCTTGAATTTATAATGATAATGAATAAACATAATTGTATTGTCACCAAAATCCAAAGTGTATACAAAATTTCAGATTAATCGGTTGACAGGAAGGGGGTGAAATTTGAATTACTAAATTTGACCCAAGAATAAAGAATAAATATAACAAACGGGGTGAGCTAAATAAAACCTTTTAATTTTACGCTTTCCCGTCGAGGCGTGGATATCTCGGAAACTAGAGCAGATAGGAGAAAGCCGACTAGAAATTCAGAAAGAGCATACCGGAAACCCTAGAAACCACCTGTATCTCAAAAAGTCAAAAATGGCGTATGGAACACTTAAGCATGACACTGAAGATATGGTGTCATAGATGGTTTTACAATTTTCGGGCTGTTTTCTCAAGAAGTATGGACTCGCCCTTGAAAAAACTTTTACCGCCGTAATTGAGGCAGCGAATGAAAGTAGCTTTAACAAAAATCAAAGTGATTCCAGAGCAGCTCTCAAACTGAACTTATCCAACATTTTGTGTGGAAGTTACATGGAGGAGTGGGCAAATATAGTTCATATTCGAACCTGATATATATTTGGTAGATATATTAGGATGTGTAAAGTCTCGACCAAATCGGTCAATACCATCAAGGGATATCATGCGCACAATATTCCGAAAATTTATGAACTCATGTGAGTTAGGTACCTGAAGGAGTGGACTCAAACTAAGTTCGGACAAAATATTACGAAGACCAAATTTTGGACCGAATCGGCAGATCCGTTCGAGAGTTATCTTGCGTTCCAACCACTACACACGGTGTCATGGGGTTTTTATACCTTTCAGGCTATTTCCTCAGGAAGTATGGACTTGCCCCTGATGAAGCTTGTACCGTCGTTTAGGGGACAGTGAATAGGAGTTGCTACAACAAAAATCAAAGCGATTCTAGAGGAGGTCCGAAAATGAACTTTTCCGAATTTTTGTGTGGGAGGTACCCGAAGGAGTTGACTGATTGGGTCCATATTGAAACCTCATCTAAGTCTAGTAGCAATTTCACGATGAGCAAAGTGTGCGCACAAAGTTTCCGATCATTTCAGAAGTTTTGTGGGGGAGGTATCGGAAGGAGTGGACCGATATAACCCATCTTTGAACTTAAACTAAGTTTGGACAAATATTGCGAATGCCAAATTTTGGGCCAAATCGGTTCATCCGTGCGAGAGTTATCGTGTACACCAGCCAGACAGACAGACGGACGGACGTTGCTAAATCTACTCCAAATTGTCTGAAACCGATTTCGTCCAAACATACTAAAACCACTATTTCGATGAGACCCATTTTAGCATAAATGCTGAGAGTATAAAAAAGAAAGAAAAAAACTCCTAAAGTTGACAACCTCCGTTTTAAGTACCATGATGTGCGAATTTACACCTGCAATGTTCTCACTCTTTATAGAGGGGGTGCAGTTTAGGCATTGGCAGATGTACTTGAAAATACAAGGCCGACATTACTGCCATACGGGAAATATGATAGATTGGGAAAAGCGTCACAACAACACCTAAAAGTGTCACACTGCCACGACACAAAGCATAAGTTAGGCTGCGGATCTGTAGTTAGTCAGACGTCAAAACATCTTATTTCCAGCTTCACTTCAGTGAACGAAAGACTTGCTACAATACGGATAAAGGCAAAATTCTTCAACATTAGCCTTATCTGCGCTCATGCTTCCAGCAAAGACAAGGACGAACAGACCAAAGATATATTCTACGAACGCTTAGAAGAAACATATGACCGTTGTCCTGCCCATGACGTTAAAAATTTTCTAGCCTATTTTAATACCAAAATTGGAAAGGAGAATATCGTTGGCCCAATAGTCGGGAAATACAGTCTAGTGAAACAAATGACAATGGAATGAGGCTAATAAACTTTGCTGTGGCAAAAAACATGGTAGTTAGCAGCACCTGGGACCTGGCTGCCTGCGGATCAGAAAACAAGAAATCAAATTGATCACGTTGTGATAGATGGGAGACATTCATCGAGCGTGTTGGATGTACGTTTGTTCCGAGGACCAAACATACACTCGGACCACTTCCTTGTTGCAAAGGTAAGTACCTGGTTAAACGTAGCGATTTAAGTACGAACAGACATAACACGAAAGTAAGACATCGGTAAGCTGCAATCTCAACAGATAGCCACAGTATATTCGTCCCAACTGGCCCAATTGCTTAATCAAAGCACACATCGTCCCGATAACATAATAGCACAATGGCAAAGTATTGTCCATTCCATGCAAACAGCCGCAAACTATTTTTGCATACCAGAACCTCCACCAATTAACCCATGGTACGACCAGGAGTGTCATGCTGCTACCGAAGTGAAAAATGCGACATATAGAGCTACTCTACAATCAGTAGCAACGCGTAGCGCACGAGAGTGGTATAGGGTGAAAAGGGGAGAGAAGAAAGTCATTTCCGCAGGAAAAGCCCTATATGCCACATATTTTGCTCTTCGGTAGCAGTTAGACCCTTCTGGTCATACCATGAAGTCCGAAAGTCTTACCAAAGAGTAAAACATCAAACTGATGGCCTTGGTACAGGCACATCCTCCTGCAGAGACCAGCAAGGTAATTTGGTAACTGATACAGATAGTGTGCTCAGGATATGGAAAGAGGATTTTTCCAAACTGATGCTGTCTAGTAGTAGCGAAGATGAAGAAAATACCACAGATTTAATCCCAGAAGATAGTATTGAATGTATACCGCCCAGTCAAGATGAGGTAATGTCAGCAATTAACCAGCCGATGGCTTACCAGCCGAGCTGTTAAAAACCGGAGGCGGAAGCACTATCTGGCAAAAAGAACGCGTACCCGACGATTGGAATCTGAGCATTCTGTGTCCCGCTCACAAGAAAGGAGAAGAGACTGTATGCTTTAACTATAGAGGCATAAGTCTTATCCCCTAGTGTCAGGCATATTACGCGAACCACTAAAGCCTATGGTCAATAAAATAATTGGACCCTAGCAATGCGGCTTTTGACCTGGCAAGTTCGTCATTGACCAGATATTTACCCTGCGGCAAATCCTGGAGAAGACCCAAGAGATGCAGATCATACACCTGCCACCTTTTTGTCGATTATAAAGCAGTCTTCGACAGCCCCCTACGTCCAATGATATTTCAATCATGTCTGAATTTGTTATCCCCGCAAAGCTCATTCGGATTTGTAAGATAACTTTAACTGATACTAGGTCCTCAGTTAAAATAGGAAAGAACCTCTCCCAACAATTCAGTACCAAAAGAGGTTTCAGACAAGTAGACAGCCTTTCGGGTTACCTGTTCAACATCCTGCTGGAAAAGGTTATACGAGATACAAATGTCAAAAGAAATGGCACAATCTACAGCAACAGCCACATGTAACTTCCTTATGCTGATGACATTGACATAATGGGACGATCAGTAAAGAAAATAGCTGATACGTTTGAGAAGGTCGAAGGAGAATCAGCAAAAGTGGGTCTGGCGGTAAACGGCGAAAAGACAAAATTAATGGTGTCGACGCGCAATGCCTCCATAGAGCTACGACCAACAGTGGAAATTTATTCCTATAATTTTGAGCTAGTAAGAGACTTTGTCTACCTCGGCACCGCCATAAACACAACAAACAACATCAGTTGTGAAATAAAGAGAAGAATTGTGATGGCAACCAGATGCTACTTTGGCTTAAGTAAGCAGTTTAAAAACAAGACCACATCCCTTCAAACAAAAACAACGCTTTACAAAACACTGAAACTACCTGTGCTAATGTATGGTTCCTAAGCCTGGATATTTGTGCAAGCAGATAAGGCAGTGCTTGGTGTGTTTGAGAGAACAATTCTTCGAAAGATCTACGGGCCAATCTGCGTTGACGGTGAATATCGACGTCGCATGAACCACGAGCTGTATCTGCTATACAACGACATCAGTACCGATAAACGTATCGAGATTGCAACGATTGCGTCGGCTAGGCCATGTCATTAGAATGAGCGATGAAGAACCCGCTAAAAAGGCGTTTAAATACAAGAAGAAAACTATATGTTAGAAATATGTTTGGATCCAAACAAGTATTAGTTTGGGACTGGTTGCAAACAAATATATGTTTGGATCCAAACATAATTTGTTTGTTTCCAAACAAATATATGTTTGCAACATTTTGTAACATATCTCAATTTTAGTTTTTAAGGATGGAGAGAGGATATTTGTCAAAGAGAGTAACAACAGAGCTCTCGCCGCTGCGGAATGCTGTTTTACAATAAAGAGCTGTATGTATGTTGTAATAGGAGACGCAGAAGCTTTGGTGGTGTGCTTCGTGCTTTGTTGTTGTTAACCAACGTAGCAAGCGAAGAGGAAAAGAAAAAATGATATTATGTTGCTCTTTTTTCTTCAGTTCTCTAAATGCAATCGTTGAGTAAAGACAGTAAAGTGAGTGAATAAATCAGTGTTTTGTGTTTTCTTAAAAAAATTGTGCTTTTTAGTAAATTAAATGCCCAATACATTTTATAATTGAATTAAAAATGTGAATGGAAATATTTTATTGGAGAAGGAAGAACTCGCATTTAATTTTTTTATTTATTTATTAAGTCTATAGATAATACATGTATCCTTACAGACTAAAAAATATACAAAAAATATAATATAGCTTTATTTTCAGACAGATCGATCTGATTATAAAATTTATTGAACTGCAAAAGAAGTTAGCGTAGTGTTATTGGCAAAATTACTCTGAAAATATTGAATTTTAAGCAGTTAAAAATGTCTTGTTTGCCTGATAGGAGTATTTATTATGATTCTACTTATGATCAGGTCTGAATATATTTTTCCTTGAATGATACTTAAAACAAAATTTAATCCCAGCATTACACGACGACTTTTCAATGTAGGAAGTTTAATCATATTAAGTCTTGTCTCATACGAAGGTAGGTTCTGATAGTTCCATCCATGATGACGCAAAAGAAATTGTTTTTAAACCGATTCAATCAGGTTTGCGTATATAGTGTAACGAGGATCCCAGATTACTGCGCCATATTCAACTATGCTGCGAACAAAAGATATGTAAAGACGTTTGGTGACTTGATGTTACGCAAATTCTTTACCCCATCGTTTCATAAAGCCCAGTGCTCCATTGCACATAGGTTTCAATCAGGAAATTTTTGGCCAAAACCCTATTTTTGAAGTTTCGAAATTTTAATTTTTTCTTGCAAAGAATAATAAAAAACACTTCAAGTCATCTGAAAATAATTAGTTTTTGTAAATAACGTTAGTATTCGTTGATTGGCGCAGTACCAAAGTTGACACTTTTTTATGTAAAAATAAAACAGACTTTGTGCTGTAAAATATACAATTTTTGTTGTATTGCGTCGCTGCATAAATATACAGAAGTGAGACCAAAGTTATTATGAATCGGGAAGCTGCTAATGAGTACTTTCATAGCATTTACGAAAAGAACGATGAAATTTGTAAAATTAGCGTAATAAAATCAATGTTTTTATATATGTATATTACAAATTATTTTTTACAAATACTTTTTAAATATGCTTAAACTTTTAAAAAAATGTCCAAGTTTGTCCACCTCCAAATTGATTTCGGAAGATAGCTGGGGGACTGAACTAATAAATTGAGAAATAAATTCTTGCTCAAATTTGCCACAGTTAAAATAAAGTGGATTTTTCTATTTCAAGATGGGAGAATTTTTTGTAAATACCTGTTGTGATTGTACGTAGTATCCAATTGAAATAGAACGGTAATACCCGCATCTATCAACCGATTTTGCTTAAAATTCATATTTAAGGGTTTCAGAGTGTAGAAAACAAGTATGTATAATTTTTTTGAAAATAGGTCCATTTTTTGTCATAGCCCCCACATAAAAGTACCGTCCGATTTTAGATATTTTTTGGATTTTAGCGACACTTTATGACCGATTCGGCTGAAATTTGGTATTTTAACCTCTTGGAAGATATGAATCCTTCGTACCAAAAATTATTAACATAGGTCAATGTTTTGGTTTAGACCCCACACAACTGGACCACCCTGTTCAACAAATGTTGGCAGTTTTTGGTCATTTTGGTCTATAAAACGTAAGAATTGCTGTTTGTACACATTTATTATAAATAATAATTAATTTCAATACTAAATGGACGTTGAAATAGTTTTGGCCAGAAAATTTGGATTGGGACCATTGTGCATTGGCTTTATTCACCATAGCACTTATATGCTGTCGAAAGCTCAGACGATGATCCAATAGTATACCAAGGTCATTGAATGATTCCACAGTGTCTAACTCGTGATTATCAAAGTAGTATTTAGTACGCACTTTATGAAATCGATAGAAAGATATGTGTTTACATTTGGGTATATTCAACTCGATTAAATTAAAATTACACCAGTTATACAAATTTTCTAAATCTGATTTAAGAAGATGCTGATCGTCCGGGTCATTAAATGAGCGGAATATCTTCACGTCACACAGTGTCACGACCGTGGCCAAAAATGGTAAAAACTAAATAATAGAAAACATATTAATTAAGAAGAATCTGAATTTTGGTACTAATACGTGAAGTAGTTTTTGCTATATGAGGATTTAAATCCGACAATTTTAGTTAATACTTATTTTTGTGTTTTTTTTTTCTAAAATTAATAAATTATATTATGCGTTAATATTTAAAATTTAAAAGTAACGGTCGCTGCAAAAATGGTTCCTAAGTTCTCCTGGGATGTAATAAACTTGGCTATACTTTTGTTTGCAAGTAAGTATTAATCATATGGTGTTTACATTTACCCAAACATTTATTACTAAGTTTATTAATTTTCTGAAACAAATTTTAAATTGAGTGGAGTGGGAAAAAAATTGTATAAAAGTGTATATCGATACTTTTTGCTGTATGAGTAGTAAAAAGTGAGTACTTCAAATATATAAAGGTCCCAGCTGCAGAGGTTTGCAGACGAATGTGTCATTTCTCTTTTTCAGCGACAACCTCACTGAGAGGATACCCCCTTTTTTAACAAATCGTTTTGCGGTGTTGGCTATAGCGCGAAAACGAATGAGCCGATCATCATATATTTTTATGGGCTTATTAGGTACCTAATAATCTTGCTTTCAAACGAGAGAATTTTAAAAAAAATTATTTTTAAAAAAATTGTGAGCAGCGAATATCAAAATTCGAATTTATACAAAAAATGTCCGTTTTTTGACCACCAATCGGTGAAAAAATTTTTTAAAGGAAATTTCTCATATATTAAGGCAAGAGTTTGATGTATTCAATATGCTCACAAACAGTATGAAGACTAAACACCAAATTTCAGTTATATCGGGTGGATATTGAGGCCAAAACACTCAAAATACGGAAAATGAGGAGGCACGGTTCTATGGGGGCTATAGGAAGACGAGGACCTATACCGACATATTTCTGGTGGAAGGTTATAAGTCCCCCAACGGAGACTTAATACCAATTTTCAGCCATTTCGGTGTGATAATCAGGCTAAAACCTCCAAAATACCGAAAATCGGGAAGTACCGTCCTATGGGGGCAATATGAAGGCGTGGACCTATGCAGACAAATTTCAAGGTGAAGGTATAATGCCCACTACGAAGACTAAATACCAAATTTCATCAATTTCGGTGTAATAATGAGGCTAAAATCCTCAAAATACCGATAATCGGGAGGTACCGTTGTATGGGGGCTGTATCAAAACACGGACCTAAGCCCACAATTCTCCGTTGGAATGTTTGATACCTCTGCCGAAGACTAACCACAAAATTTGAATACTTTCGATTGGTCATTGTGTCTAAAACATTCGAAATACCGAAAATCGGGAGGTACGGTTCTATGGGGGCTATATCAAAACGTGGACCGACCAACCCAATTTTTTGTCCTGAAGATTGTAAGTCAATAATAGGTACGTGTACCTAAATTGATGCACCTGCGACAAATAGAAGATTTTTGGCCACAGTTAATATGAACTCGCGACATTGTGCGTCATCGGCATACATTAACATATTAGAATTATTGACAGTTGTGGGTAAATCGTGTATAAAGAGCGTGAAAAGAATTGGGCCAAGTTGGCTTCCCTGTGAAACATCAGAGGAAACGGATATAATTTTCGATACAGCGGAGTTAAATTTTATCTTCTGAGTTCTGCTAGATAAATATGATTTCAACCAATGCAGTAAATGTGAACTGAGGCCCATTTTATCCAATTTAATGAGCAATAGGGTATGATTAACTTTATCGAAAGCTTTACTAATGCTCGGTGTATATAACATCAGTCTATAATCGAGATCTAAACCCATCATTAACAATAGTACTCAAATCTAATATATTTGTAATCGTTGAACGAAATTTCCGAAATCCGTGCTGACAGTTAGATAGAATATTAGAAACATCAAAGGACAAAGTGTCAGTAATAAGTTTTTTAGAAGTTTCGGTATGGCAGAAAGTTTAGCGATACCTTTATAAATTGATACGTTGCTTTTACTGCCGGATTTAAATAATGGTATTATATACGACTCCTTCCAAACAGGGGGGAAATAACCCGTATGTAACAATTTATTAAACGATTTAGAAAGTGGAATGGCAAGATTATTAGCACAGTGCTTAAGTATATTTCCTGATATTCCATCCGGCCCCGGACTATATGTATTTTTTATGGTTTTTAGACTTTGTAAAACAGTACCTGTAGTAAATGTATCTATTTATTACGGATTTGTAAGGATAAGTAGTAGATTGGTCATATACTTTTTTTGAGTATGTTGTAGCAAAGAAATCAGCGAACAAATTACTTATTGTGAGACATCATCTGCAACTACAAATCCACAATATTAGTAACTACATAAATGCATTCTTCAAATAAATATGCATGTTTGCAGGACCCAAACATATGTTATGTTTGGGACTGATTGCAAACAAATATATGTTTGCTGCAAAATATGTTTGGGCCATATGTTAGAGAGGCCTGTTTTCCTCCGTGTACGGGCCACATGGCCGTACACACAGGAATGGCAGGCCAAGGCTTCGATGGAGCGAACAAGTGAAAAAAGAGATGGAAAGACACGGTATTCCAGAAAGCGAAGCAACAAACAGAGAGAATTGGAGATATTTTCTTAGTTCGGCTTATGGAACAAATGTTCCGTAAAGGTAAGTAAGTAAGTAAATGTATAAAACTAATAGTCCGGTCAAAATAGACATTGAAATAGCAAAAATTCCCACAGAGCTGAATTTTGGTGGTTTGCCATTAGAAGCAACATCCTAAAAGTCCCCATCGATCCCATGTGTGCAAAAATAATTATTCGGGGTCAAAGGTCAAATTTTAAGGGTTTTTTAGGTTTTCGGATTTATTTTTTGAAAACGGTTGATCTAATCAAAAAGCGACTAAAGTAAATATTGTAGACAGGAAAATTATCTACAAATTTGACCTTAATAATTTTTTTCCTAGAAGGAACCATTCTTGAGATATAGCTGTTCTAAAAAACACATGATTTTTATGCACTTATAAGGGAAATATGCACATATTCAGAAGAACCGGCTAAAATAAGCGAAGTAATCGGGTTTGTCCCCCCAAAAAATATATATTTTCTTGAAGAGCGAAATTATAGCTACCTTCTAAAAAAAAATCCAACAAAATCGGAGCGTGTTTAGTAGAGTTATTCAATGTTCGAGTCATTTAATGCAAAAATAGCCCATTTAACCCACATGTAAAATCGAAAGCCCAACGGGAACGACCCCAACGAAAACTCTGCGATTTTTTGCAAGTTTTGTCCGAAGGTAGGGTGTGTTGCGCTAATTACGGAAATGTATAATTTTCAACGGTTGCGGATCCGGTTCGCCGGTTATTCGACCCGAAAGGCCAAATTTAAAAACCGGTTTAGACCCGGTTCTACTGAACCGATTACTGCAAAGTGGATATCGTTTGAAAGCTTACGGAAGTATCTAACACATAGTGTCGTTACTTTAACCGGTTCGCCTCATAATGTACTTACGCGGCTAATTTTTTATTTGACCTTTAGATCGAGATATCTCGAAAATGGTAAGTCTTTTTTAAGAATCATAAAGACCACTCTTGTAGATAATTATTGAATCTACAACTTTTACTTTAGCCGGCTCTTGCTAAGTCCTACCGTTTTTGAGAAAATTTTAAAAAACTGAATAATGCCTCCAAAAATGACCTTTGACCCCGAATAACTTGTTTTGCACACATGGGATCGATGGGGACTTTTAGGACGTTGCTTCTAATGGCTAACCCTAGCTCTCCACCAAAATTCAGCTTTGTGGGAATTTTTGCTATTTCCCCCTTATACGCATGTCTATTTTGACCGGACTATAATGTAGATGACAAAGTGAACAAAATTTATCCTGGGCTTAGTCAGTGTTAAAACCATTATGGAGGGTTTTTTTGTCTTTATATTACTTCCTTGACACCAAGCTGCAATGAGTATATAAAAAAAGTATCATATTCTATTTATAAAATATCACTGTCGTCTTAAATGTTTTTATTCGTTTTTTTGTCTCATAATTTGTTTGTTTTCATTTTAGTCTACTGCAAAATGATTTATATGAGCATTCATAATTTTTTATGTCTTTTAAATGTTTTACACACGCCAGCTATTTATGCCAATTTATATTCAAATTTGCACTGTGATTGGCTGACTGTAGAAATATTTGAAATTCCCCCAACGACGGCTCTTATCGAACCAATTCATCTGCAATGCCATAGACGAACTTTGGACAAAAACCAAAATAACCATATAACCGTGTCCATTAATAATTAATAATAAAAAGTAATCATTGGACTGACGACCGATAACAGTTTATTAATTTTTGTTATAATTTTATTGTTTATGCAAATTGAAATGGAGTTCATGTCAAAGCACCTCTGTGTTGCCTCCCTCCGTATCAGCACCTCGCACATAATCAGCACCAACCATGAAAACGTTTTGTCATTGGCTGATGATATTGATGTTGTGGTGTGATGATAGACTGAACAAATTTGTGGTCACATAGAAATGACAAGCAGAAATAAAAAACAAAAATAAATAATACAATAACAAATCATTTTATATAAAAATTATAATGTTCGCTAATTAATTTTGATTGCAATTTGCATGTGAAATGGCAACGAATTAATTTTAAATGATAAGCAAATCAGACAAACAATGATTTGATCTTTAATTAATTAAGTGAATACCAACTTGTATGCCTGAAGAAATAGCTGCCGTTTGTTCTGTTGGTATTGGTTTCAGGTTGAATAAGTTTGAATTAAATTAAAGTATTATCTAGGACTTTTCAAATGACACGCCTCCCATGACGGGAAAGAACAAAATAGAAAAATAGAGAGAAGGTACTCCGTATGCATTTATATACAGAAGGCCCTTTTTGGATGAACTTATCTCTAAGATTACCCCTTTAGGAGATATTCTACCTCTTGAAGACAGCTTTAGGACGTCTTATATTTATAGAAGACCCCTCTTTCCACCTATTAAAGATCCCTTTAAAGTTGTATTGTATATTTAGAACATCCTTTTTAGGAGATTTTCCATCTATAGAAAAGAGCTTTAGAAGGTCTTATAGAAAATCCGTACTTAGCTAAGACAAGATCTCCAATTCTTTTTATTTGTTGCTTCGCTCTTTGAAATACCGCGCCGTGTCATCTCTTCTTTCACTTGTTTGCTCCATCGAAGCCTTGGCCTGCCACTTCTGCGTGCACAACCATGACGAACGTGTTTATACGCCTTTTTAGCGGGTTCATCATCGCCTCTTATGACATGGCCGCAATCGTTGCATCTCGATACATTTGTCTATACCGATGTCGATATATAGCAGATACAGCTCGTGGTTCATACGACGTCGATATTCACCGTTAACGCAGATTGGTCCGTAGATCTTTCGAAGAATTTTTCTCTCAACCACTGCCTTGTCTGCTTGAGCAAGTACCCAGTCTTCGGAACCATACATCATCACGGGTAGTATCAGTGTTTGGTAAAGCGTTATTTTTGTTTGGCGAGATGTGGTTTTGTTTTTAAACTGCTTACTTAAGGCAAAGTAGCATTTGTTGGCCAATACAATTATTCTTTTTATTTCACAACTGATGTCGTTTGTTGTGTGTTTACGGCGGTGCCGAGGTAGACGAAGTCTTTTACTAGCTCAAAATTATAAGAGCCAACTTCAACAGTTGGTCCGAGCTCTATGGACGCATTGCGCGTCGACACCATTAACTTGGTCCTCACGACGTTTACCGCGAGACCCACTTTGGCAGATTCTCCTACGACCTCCATAGAGGTATCAGTTACTTCTTTTACTGATCGACCCATGATGTCTATATCATCAGCATAAGTAACATGTGGCTATTGGTGTAGTTTGTGCCATTTCTTTTAACGTTTACCTCTCGTATAACCTTTTCCAGCAGGATGTTTAATAAATCACAGGCTGTCTCGTTGCCTGAAACTTTTTTTTGGTACAAAACTCTTCGGAGAGTTTCTTTCCTATTTTAACTGAGGATAGAGTGTCAGTTAAAGTCATTTTGCATGATATTTGCTGGGATACAAAATTCAGACATGGCTTGGAATACATTTCAAAGTAGAGGACTGTCGAAGGCTGCTTTATAATCGACAAATAGGTCGTAGGTCTCGATATGCATCTCTTGGGTCTTCTCCAGGATTTGACGCAGGGTAAATATCTGATCAATGGTAGACTTGCCAAGTCTAAAACCGCATTGTTATGGTCCAATTATTTCGTTGATCATAGGCCTGTAATTGGATCATTCAGTATTATCTACTTTCTTGTGGGCGGTACACAGGCGCCAGGAGCCCATCGGCTCCTGCTACCGCATTATTCTTCAGCCGGTTTATTGCTGTTTTTACCTCATCTTGGCCGGGTTGTGTACGTTCAATGCCATCTTCTGTGACTGGATCTGTGGTATCTTCGTCGACTTCATTAGTATTGGATACCAGCAGTTTGGAAAAATGCTCTTTCCATATCCTGAGCGCAATATCTGTATCAGTTACCAAATTACCTTGCTGGTCTCTACAGGAGGATGTGCCTATACCAAAGCCATCAGTTTGATGTGGCTCCCGTACATCTCTATTTTTTTACAAGCTCGCTTTTCCACTTCTTTTCCTGCGGAAAAAACTTTATCCTCTCCCCATTTCTCCCTATACCACTCTCGTGCGCTACCCGTTGCTACTGATTGTAGAGTAGCCCTATAGGCCGCATTTTTCTTTTCAGTAGCAGCACGACACTCCTGGTCATACCATGGATTCCTCGGTGGAGATCACTGGTATCCAAGTATGGATTTTGCAGCTGTTTGCATGGAATGGGCAATACTTTGCCATTGTGCTGATATGTTATCGGGAGGAGGAGTGCTTTGATTGAGCAATTGGACCAGTTGAGTGGAATATGCTGTATGTTTTGATTGCAGCTTACCGATGTCCAACTTCCTTGTTGTGTCTGTTCGTACTTTATTCGCCACGTTTTACCGGGTACGTACTTTTGCTGCAACAAGGTAGTGGTCCGAGTCAATGTTTGCACCTCGGGACGATCGTACATCCAACACGCTCGATGAATGTCTTCTACCTATCACAACGTGATCAATTTGAGTTCTTTTTCTTTGATCTGGCGACAGCCAGGTACCCTTATGAATATCTGGTACTGCTAACTACCATGTTTTTGCCCCTGTGAAGTCTATCAGCCTTATTCCATTCTCAGATGTTTGACTGTGGAGACTGAATTTCCCGACTGTTGGGCCAAAGATATCCTCCTTTCCAATTTTGGCATTAAAATCGCCTAGAATAATTTTAACGCCATGGGCAAGCGCTCCTAGAATATATCTTTGGTCTGCTCGTCCTTATCTTCGGTTGGGGCATGAGTGCAGATAAGTTTAATGTTGAGGAATTTCGCTTTTATCCGTATTGTAACAAGTCTTTCATTCACTGGTGCGAAGCTGGAGACCGGATGTTTTAACCTCCGACCAACTTCAAATCCGCAACCAAACTCATGATTTGTGTCAGTGCGTCATCTTTAGGTGTTGTTGTGACGTTTTCCCAATCAATCGTATTTCCTGTATGGCAGTAATATCGGCCTTGTACTTTTCAAGTACGTCTGACAATGCGAAGACTGCACCTTCTCTATAAAGAGTGCGAACATTCCAGGTGCAGATTCGCAGATCATGGTCCCTAAAATGTTTGCGGGGTTCGTCAACTTTATAGGGATTTGTTTTTCTTCTCTTTTGTTTTTTCATAGTAAGCTGCTTTTTTTTAGGGAAGGGTTACTAAGCCTCTGCCCAAACCCAGGTTTTTAACGTTCTTATAGGTGAACGCGCAGCACATTTTAGCTCACTTCCTTCCACGGGGAGGTCAGTGTACACTTGAGGTGAGAGAGGGACCAAGATAAATCCAGGACTTTGCCATGTTAAAGCCGGTCAGGACCGTTCCTTGGTACGTTTCATCCCCTACGTCACCCCTTATAGAAAATCCGCTTATCTATTTCCATTCTTCCATTTCTGTAAATGTCTCAGTTAAGAGAACTTTAGAAATATCTGTAGAATATCCTTTAAAACATTCAAACTCACCTTTTAAAAATATTTTCTATTATTTGACAGGTTTTCGATCTGCAGAGAAAGGAAGAAGTGGATTTTCTGCTCTATAAATAAATAGTATAAATACCATCAACATTAAGTCATGCGTCGTGCTACCTACTAATAAAACTCTTATATAATACCCTACAAATTCAAAATTAAAATTAATTATATTTGCTAATTTCTAATGAAATCAAATAAAATCATTCGTAGCCTGAAAATAAATTCAAACCAAATTAAGATATTGATCTGTTGTGTATTTTTTTAATGAAACTCAACAAACTGGTGGTTGGGATACACGTTGTATACAACCTCAGCCGAATCTCTAATTGATAATATGAATAAAATATTTTGACATTTTAGCCGTAAAAACAAATAGCCATGCAAAACAATTTGTCTCATCGGAACAAACGAGCTTAATTGAATATCAATACAGAGATGCTTACGTAGCTAGCTAGCTGATCAATGATTTTAATCGATGAGAAACTTCAGATTTTTGGTCAACTTTCAAACACATGCAGAGTTCTTGGGAAAAAAGGTTTCAAAACAATTAATATTAAGGGAAGTTCAAACACAATGAGATTTTAATCTCTTCGCTTCTTTTGGTTGAATTAAGAAATAAAGTTTAATGTTGTGACAAAATATCAACAAACGCCACACCAATAATCATAATCTTGGTTATTGTCATATTACCTGTCCACCATTCACATCCACAGCTTAGCTATCTGCCTTTGGAAAAAAACGTTCACTTTTTTTTCAATCGCCTAAAAAATAAAATTAATTATCAACAACCAATTTCGAAAGAATCATTCAAATCAACCAATTATTAATAATGTTATCAATTCATAATGATCTTTGAATTCAAATTTTGTTTTGATTTTTGAAATAACAAAAAAAAAAACGAATTTTGAAACAGAAGTTGCTGCTTCATTTGGGATAATTTATAATCAATGAACGGAAATCACAATGTTTGACAAATTATTAAAAATTATGAAATATTAATTGTTATCTTATGGTTTATATCTAACCTGGCGTTTACACACAGATAATTTGGAACAATAGCAAAGATACAAACCTTTTTCGTCAATACATTTATTTATTTCTCAATATATATTTAAAAAAATGTATAAAAAGATTGGTGAAAACGGTTTGTATTTTTTCTATTGTCTACCGAAAACTGTCGTTTCTAAACGACAGGTAAGAAAGTTAGGGGAAGATAAAGAAAAGGTTCATGTCACATATATAGAAATTATAGATTACATAAAGTAGAAATTATAATTGCTACTTAAGAATTATGTACTTGATGTGTGTATTTCATTATTCGGCATGTAAACAAAGGATGTTTCCACCTATGCCTACAAATATATAATAATGCATTATTTCATTAAAAATTGTTAATTTCACTGGAGGTTACTTCCTGGGAAGTTTCGAATTGGTTTATGGCGGTTGTGTTCTATAAATAAAGAGATAGATGACTTATCTCGATACGGCAGACTTCTCTCATATCAGTGAGTGCACCGCGATTCATGTTAACTAAATAATGTGGTATATTCTATTTTAAAGTACAGTACACATTGTCAGTTTTGAATGACGATTTTTTGCAATTATCGATAACTGTCCAACCGTCCAGCAACCACAAAATATTTTGTGGTTGCATGATGAATAACAAAAATGAACGGCCACACTAGCAAGCAACAACAAAGCTGTCATTCAAAACTGGCAATGTGTACCCAGCTTAAGTCGAGTCCGAACAGCGTCTCTGGAAATAAGTTTTAAATGGCTAAATTATTCCGAAAATGTTGCCTATATTATGTTGAGATGTATTTTTACCACTGTTGCAAATGTGTTTTTACCTTGTCAGCGAATCGAATCCTAGCATACAGTGTGCAGGTAAGCAAAAACACCCATTACAAATCGCTCATTTACTCAAAGAGTGACACATTTCAACAAATCGAGTTTCGAAAAAATGCGTTTTAAGTTGGCGATTGAAATTTGACTTCCCAACTTAAAAACATTATTACACAAAAACCAAAATAACTGCGTGGGCCATATTTTGCAAACACCTAGCCAGATATCAGTGTTAAATTTCTGTGCAAGATCCAGCATGATTTGAAGTTTTTTATTGCTTCATAAACTCCAAAAACTTTTGTGTTGAATTTTGCGTAGCTCGTAGTAAATCAGCTGTAACTCGACGAGTTTTAGAGATATCTGCATGAAAGTTTGACACAAGATAAATTAGAAGTCGTAGAATGAGCGAAATGTTTATACAGCACGTTTTCGTAGTGGTAACTACAAGAGCATATCGCACCAAATAAATAGTTATTCTATGACCACTAAAACTCCACAAATAAGCTGAGAATATAGTTAAGGTGATTTTTTTAATTTCAAAACTAAACACACTACACCATTTTCACATGTAATTCGAAGAATTTCACTTGTAATTTGATTATTTCATTTGAAAATCGAAACATTTCACTTGTAATTTGAGAATTCTATTTGAAATTCGAATTATTTCATTTGTAATTTGAATTTTTTCATATGTAATTCGAATTATTCCATTTGTAATTCGAATTTTTCTATTTGTAATTTGAATTTTTCTATTTGTAAATCTAAGTTTTTCACTTGGAATTTCAAATGAAAAAACTCAAATTACAAATGGAAAAATTCGAATTACCAATGAAAAAATGCAAATTATAAATGAAATAATTCGAATTACAAATGGAATTCTCAAATTATTTTAATTTCAATTGGAATTCTCAAATTACAAGTGAAATGCTTCGAATTACAACTGAAATTCTTCGAATTACATGTGAAAATGGTGTAGTCACTGCATCACGAGCTCGTAACGAAGGTATCAAGGCCTATAGAAGGTCGGCCATTCAGAGTTCTGTTAAAAACTTTTACAACAAACATAATAAATGTTATATTATTGTGATTTGAGTTTCTTTGTATTTTAAATCACAATAATGTTTTTGAAAAAGAAACATAACAATCAGGTGGGCTTAGTGTCCAACTTTATAAACTGTGGAAGGTATGTTTTTCGTAACGAAGGACTTATTTTTACTTCCAACTTTTAGTTTTGTAGTTGGGAACACGCAGTGTATGTCATGTACCCATTACAAAGTATACTAATGGCTATATCACACCATATGCTTTTCACATGTATGACATCAGCTGGCCTGTATATTAGTATACCCAAAGTGACAACATACATGTGAAGAAAGTCAAAGTTGGTCGAATGCTAAGTTTACATTTACGAAATCCACTCGATTTCAACTGTCAATTCCATAGCTCAAACGTCAAATGAAATCCAATCGATTTCATATGAGTTTTCATATGACGTATACACAAAGGAACTGACAGATGAAATCGAGTGGATTTCGTAAATGTAAACATTGTAGAAGAAGAAGCTGCAGGAAAGGCTGTCTCATTGCCTGAAACCTTTGACCATAGGCTTTAATCGTTTGCTAAATATTTGAGACACTATTTTATATGCAATAGGGAGCAGACTCCTGTCTGCAATTTATATTTATGCACCTTTTCAGCGTGTCACCTCAAGTTTTGAATAAGTTTTTTTCCGTTCGTAATGCATTCAAAGGATGATCGAAGTTACAGTCAACCAAAAAAGTCTACATACACCCTATAAATCTCGAGTTTTAAGGTAAGGAAGCTTTTTTATGAAAATCCAAGTACATAATTTTTTTTCATATCCCTAATACAACAAAAATATATTCCATAATACGAATAACGGTAAATTTTATAAAAATTAAAAAAAAATCATAGGGAAAAAGTGTACATACACCCCAATGAAATATGGACATTACCGTAAAATTTATGGAATAAGCAATACAACGTTTACATTTTCTTGCTTTAACGAATACCCACGATGGTGCCCGGACATGACACCCAAAATGATTTTTGGCGTTATGTCCGCTTTGTTTTGTGGACATAACTCCCAAAATTCGTTGGGAGTTATGACCGTGAAATAAAGCGGACATAACTCCCACAAAAAAAGCGGACATAACTTCCAACGATTTTTTTTTATTTTAAAAATATGTTTGCTTAATTTATGAAATTATGTCAGTATAAGTTCGGAGAAGTTTTAGCAGAATATGGAATTCGACGAATAAAAATAGCTATTTATACCCTACACCACTATGTGGGTTTGTCCAAACAGTTTGTAACGCATCGAAATAATGATCGTAGACCCATACATATTTATTCCAAAATGAATGTCTCGACGAGTCGATCTAGCTATGTGTGTCTGTCCATCTAAACCTTGTAATCACGCCACAGGTCGCAATTTTAATCCGATCATCACCAAATTTTGGTTGTTGATGAAGGTCCCGGAGGGGAAGAAGCCTATTTATTTTGAAGATGGTCGGATAATATCCAGGGGTCGGAATGGACAAAAAACTCATTTGGAGAAAAAGTCAACATTTTATTTCAAAGCGAATATCTCCGCTTCTATATGGGGTATATCAAAAGCTACACCTGCTAATGAAAGAAGAAAATATCACCTTTGCAACGATGCAGACTGGTCTGAAATCCAATTTTTCTGGCCAAAAGTATTTGTACGTCCTTCCTGTATTGATATTTAGTTTTATTTAAATTTACTATCAACAAATATTAATTTAGAATTATTTTCACCCTAAATTTGCACAAGACCGTTAAAATACATTATACAGAGTGACCCCTTTGTATGCGGTCTAAACAAAAACTTCAACCTATGTTTATAATTTTTGGTACGAAGGGTTCACTTCTCCTAAGAAATCAAAATGTAAAATTAAAGCCAAATCGGCTTGAAAATATGGCTAAAATTGTCCAATTATCTTAAACATAGTGTACCCTTATATGGGAGCTATACTCCAACGCCAATTTTTGGTTGAAATTTTATCTGGACATTCAAAATAAAAATACCAAAATTTCAGGCAAATCTGTTCAAAATTGTGTTTCTTAGAATTAAGTTTGTACCAGCCGAGTATGAAATATTTCGAAATTTGATGTAGTCTGAAAAAATCTGCTTCATTTATCGCAAGGAATCGCACCTTGAAATGATTTTTTTATTAAAGTATACACATCAAAGTAATTTTGACTTTTTTCTGGCAGCGACCACTAGCGACCATAATTATTTCGGCCCAGAACAATTTAAAAAATAAAAAAATGTTATAATTTAATAGTATTCCAGAAATATGTTAATAACTTTGTTCTTAAACCGATAAATTTTCTGTTCTTTTTGGAAAATGAATCTACTTACTTTCATCTTTCTTCTCCATATTTGAGTTCCACTCTTTACACGTTTCTTATTTCGATTTTATAACCCACAAATGATGACTAAATATTGCGCACTTAACTCGATAAATAACAGAGTAAACATATTTCAAATTTCACACCTTTTCGTCTAACGGTAAATGCCAATTTGGAATAAACAATCTTTGTTATTGTTATTTTGGAGTGTTTACTTCTATATTGTGAAGAAAAAAACAAAAAAGAAGAATGTAAAAAATTGACTTTTGGCCAAAGAATTCGCATTTGGGACCAACGTGCGATGTAACGAAGATATCGCAATTGCCGCTAATAGAACCCAACTTTTCATTTTTTTAATAATAATGACGAATATCACAGCTTTGGTTGGAGACCTTCCAAAAACAATGTCTGACTATGAAAGTAAAAAATCACATCTTTACAATGATGCAAAGTAGGTTGGCGTAGGTGGCCCAATAACGGAGACAAGTCGGTAATACTTCCCATGTTTCCATTTTTTTTTTTGTAATCACGCTATAGGTCGCAATTTTGATGGGATCGAAATTTTTGGCGGTTAATGGGGGTCCTACGTGGGAAGAAGCCTACTGATTTTGGTGATGGTCGGATAATATTCAGGGGTCGGAATGTGGAAAAAAACTTATTTGGAGAAAATGCAAACATTTTATTTCAAAGTGAATATCTATTTTCTGTAAGTGGAATATCGAAAGAAAAACCTGGCAAGGAAAGTAGAAAATATCACCTTTACAACGATGTGAAGTAGGTTGTCATAGGTGGTCAAACAACAGAGATATCGCAATAGTCGGTAATGCATCCCTTTTTCAATTTTTTGTGCAATCACACTACAAGTCCGAATTTTGATCGGATCCTCACGAAATTTTGGGGGTTGATGGGGGTCTCACAGAGAAAGAAGCCTATTGATGGTTGGCGTACTTCCCACTTTTCCATTTTTTTACTTGAGTTATACTGACGTTGCACTTAAATGCGTTTCAACAAAATTGACCTGTATTAATGAAGACATTCAGAACAAAGGCGCTAAACTGTCCCAATTTAAATATTTTAAATTTTATCAGTCAAAAGCTTATGCACAAGGGTAGTGGTGCAGTCGACCCCGACCCGACTATGGCCTTGGCTCATTTGTTTTCGTTTGTCAGTGACTGAGGGTATATCTCCGTCAGCACAGCTGACTGATACTTTCTTACTTGTTGAGATATAGAAGTTCAAATTGGGACAATTCATGACTGCAATTTCCTAAAAACCTAAAAAAAAAACAAGTAAAAAAGTATCAGTCGGCTTTGCCGACAGAGATATACCCTCAGCCTATGTGAATTGAAACTTTCATCTACTGAAAGCTCGAATGTATTTAGGGTCTTTTCGTGCATACCATATTAGTTACCTTTTACAAATATTGGGGGAAGTACCGGAAGTTGTGGACAGGTATTGCCCATCTCCAAATTTTGAACCAAATCGGCAGATTCGAGAGATATCGTGTTCTCCAGCCACTACATATGGTGCCATAGGAATTTTTTACACATTTCGGGCTGTTTTCTCAAAAAGTATGGACTTGCCTCTGAAAAATCTTTTATCACTCCCTTCAAGAGTTATCGTGCGCACAATTTTTCCGAACATTTTTGAACTTTTGTGGGGGAGGTAATTTAAGCAGTAGAACAATATGACTTATCTTAGAACTTAAACTAAGTTTGGACAAAATATTACGATGGCCAAGTTTAGGACCGAACCGACAGATCCGTTCGAGAGCGATCTTGCTCTCCAACCACTACACACGGTGTCATAGGGTTGTTTTTTGCACATTTTAGGCTATTTTCTCAGGAAGTATGTACTTGCCCCTGATGAAACTTGTACCGTCGTATAGAGGACTGTGAAAACAAGTTGTTAAAACAATAATCAAAGCGAATCGTGAGCAGGTCCTAAACTGAACTTTTCCGAAATTTTGTGTGGTAGGTACCCGAAGGAGTGGACCGAGTGAGTTTATACTGGAACCTTGTCTAAGTCTGGTAGAAATTTCACGTTGTGGAAAGTATGGACCAAATCAGTTATTCCCATCAAGAGTTATCGTGCGCACAAATTTTCCGAACATTTTTGAACTTTTGTGGGGAAGGTACCGGAAGGAGTGGACCGATATAACCCATCATCGAACTTAAATTAATCTTGGTCAAAATATTACGAAAGCCAAATTTTGGACCAAATCGGTTCATCCGTTCGAGAGTTATCGTGCGCACCAGCCAGCCAGACAGACGGACATAGTTGGGGTCTGCAACCATTATTTCGATGAGTCACATTTTCCCCGTATGCATAAATGCTGAGGTTATAAAAACATTAGAATGTGTCCTGAACTTCTATATCTCAAAAATGGTAAAACGTAGGAACAAATCATGACGGTCAATCCTCTAGAGAATTTTCACAGCTACAACATTTTCCTTAGCCGCATTTCGATAGGACATGCGGTTTCCAAGCAAAACGGCAAAAACATAAAATAAACCTAAAAATGTGAAATTTGCGGCGATTTTTTTAAAAATTCCTCCAGCGATTTTTTCTTGTTTTTGGATTTTTCTCATATATGAACATTGCTGTTTCAGAATACGTAAAAACTTTCTGGGTGTAAGCGGTTTTCATTAAAACTTAGTTAAGGCGCACCGTACATGACATAGTTTTATAGGGAGACGATACAGTCAGTGCATTGTCCCAATTTGAACTTCTATATCTCAAAAATGGTAAAACCTACGGAAATATCATAAAGATAAATCTTGTAGGGAATTGTTACTGCTACAACATTTTTTTAGCCCTATATCAATAAGGCTTACGGTTTCCAAGCAATATCGTGAAAATCTAAAAAAATCCTAAATATGTAAACTTTGACCGCGATTTATTTAAAAAGATAAAATCGACTAGTTGTCAATGAGAATCGTACCTAAAATTTTCTGAGCGACATTTTTGCAGAACATTTCGAAGCTGAAAATCTTCATTTTGTGGTACTTTTATAGCGGTTCTTAAAATAAAGGACGAAAAGGATGTTGAAGGAAGCGAGTTAGAAGGTCGAAATGCTCTACGAAAATAATCCTCATTCGATTTGACTGAAGACATGTCCTCTCATAGATAAGCTATAACAACAGTTAACAAAGATATAACGCTAATTTCAGATGCGTTACATGGTATTCATCAGAAACTTAATCTCGCCATAATTTGGAAGTTCGACTTACGGCGGATCTGTCCTTCGGGATTCTTATTATACTCACCAAAGACTTTCATCCCAAAAAGGAATTATCTCTGCCCCAGATTTTCACCTACATTTTGTGTCATAGTGTAATTTGTACTAAACTCTGTACCTCTCTTCGGAAAAGCCATAAGCTTAATAAAGAAATAAATGTTTGTCGCACCTTCCCATACAGCCTAAATGCAGTGCGTTGGTGAAAATCTTAAAATATATATTTCCCAGCAAACTTTGAAGGAAGGGGTTCCATGCAATGGCGTGATTTCATGGCATCTTTTGCATTGGTTTAAACGAAGTCGTGAAAGATCCGATATTTTCATTAGCATTTGAACCAATGCAAAGCAAGTCGTGAAAGATCCAATCTTTTCATCAGCATTTGAACCCATGCAAAGGAACTCGTGAAAGATCCGATCTTTTCATCAGCATTTAAACCCATTCTATCGATCCAATAGAGATGAATTTTGTGTTTTTATTTATACACATTTTTCTAAATATATAAGATTAATTATTTCCAATAGGCTTGATGTCTTCGGAGACTCGAAATCACAACCAACGTTGTTAAAACTCTCGTCGTAATGATAATGTCATTGCAAAGGGTTGGCGGAAATGACATGCCAAAGCATTGGTGTAAATTACATGCTTTGGATCCAGAAATGAATAGCATCTTTTGTGGTCCACGCTCATATAAAATTCATCGATGAAGATGCCAAAAAGATGACATGCCAGATCATTCGCACCCATGATTGAATGGCATCTTTGGCATCGAACATTTTGCTGGAATGTTAGTCCACTGCCTTTAACGAGTGTCAAAAGTATTTTCACAGGTAACTTCACCTGAAATGAAAAAGAACTAAAACAATTTATTGTCTTTGCCATGATAAAGACGATCAGGAACATTTGTTGGAATTTTCCACCAAAAACACCACATTGTTGTATAAAGGACTAATGGTAATTTTAATAAACTAAGCTGAATAATGCAACGTGGTGTACAGATTTTTTTCAAGTAAAGTAAATAAACAACTTTCGATTTCCAAATTATGTGTATTTAGGAATGAATGATATTTCATAAATTATGCATAAACTTCACATATTTTCAAATTAACGAAAAAATAAAGGGAGTATTTTAAATGCAGCGTCCTAAATTAAAATGTAAACCAAAATCTTCCCCAAAAAAACAAATCATTCCATTGCTACTAATTAAAACAATTCTTGGAAATAAACACTGGAATGCTATGGTGGGCCACCATGAAGTGAATTATGAGATTGGCCTGTTGGTCACCTCAAAAGGTTCACAGCTCATTAGCAAGCTCTATAGCGGGGACAACGAAATATACTAGTTCTGTTAAAATGTTTCAACAAAATTAAAATCGTTCTCCTTTCTGTTTTGAATGTCGTTAATAAGAGAAGACTACAACACCTAAGCTGTTTCGATTGAACAGTCATTGACTACATAATGGAATTCAATCAGTTTTCATTTCGTTTATCGTTTATTTGTTTCTTTATGTTGTTATGTTTCCTCAACTATTAATTGCCACAGCTACTGTATGATAAGAAGAAGAAGAAAAAAAACACACACACATTTCTTTAAATTAACATATTGTCACTAAAACGAGTCAATAAAATATTCCTAATCAAATGTTTAGATTTAGAATCAACATCAACTTTGATTTGAATTGCTGATGATTTTTATTTTTTTTTAACACATATTGCACTTCTCTGCATCTATTATTCGCTTTACATTTGCATAATGCTTTCATTAAATGAACTCCCCGGATCAATATGTCACTAAAATTATGTTTAAAGTTTAATGAACAGTTTTATAGGTTTAACATACTTTCGGTTTTCGGAAAGAATTGTTTGCATACCCGATATATAAAATTGACTTCCGGTTACATAAAGTAAATTTTGTTAATGTTAAAGGTTACTTTTGTTTTACGATATCTTGTATACAATTTTAGAGGTTGTAAGTTAACTGACTTTCTAAAAATAGATCTTCTAACATTGCTATCAAAAACCTTAAATCTAACATGGCCCATACATATGGTAATATTTAAAAAAGTTTTACAATCATTGAAGATGAGGTTTACCATTTAATAAATCCCGAAAGTAAATATATTTTATACAATCAAGGCAATCATGAATAAAAGTTCCGTGCGGAATTTGTTCCCTTTTCACAATTTTTTATTTCCGTGTTTATTTCCAAAAATGGGATATTTATGTCGATTAGGCGAGAATATTCCACAGTTAGGTGATTCTAATAGTTTTCTACATTTTAAAATATTGATTTTTAAAGAATTTTATATTTTAAAATTATTTTCCGTCCGCAAAAATTCCGAGGGAAATATTCATGATTGCCCTGAATATGAATACATTTCTGGGGATTGAAATGTTTTAGCCACGATCTCAAAATATGGACCATAACAAATTTACGTGGAAGCTGTGTTGATGACGACAGAGATATATCCTCAGCGTCGAACCTAAATAAAAGAAGTAACACACAATATTTTGATGTCTATACAATACGAGGTACAGCGTTTGGACCAAATCGGTTTCTCTCTTCGAGGGTTATCTTACGTATTACCCATTTTAGTTGGTGCCGGGCACCTGGCTGACGCCAGATCAAAGAAGAAGAAATCAAATTGATCACGTTGTGATAGATGGAAGACATGCATTAAGTGGGTTGGATGTACCAGGGACGTACGCAGGATTTCATTTCGGGGGGGGGCCCACCTTGACCAAAATTCATGAAATTTAAAAATGTTAGGTAGGGTAACGTTACGCTATTTTAAAGGTTGTCAGTTGAGTTTTTATTAATTATTGAGATAAGTTATATAAATTCAATACGCTCACATTTTCGTACATCCACATTCGCTCTTAATTGGCATTTTGGTTTCTAATTTCCGCAGAGAATTGCCACTGTTTTCGCTATCGCAAGATTTAAAGTAACCGATGATCTTACCTTAATTTCTAAGAATATCGGCTGTTATACGGATTTTGGGATTCCCTTGGTTAGAGAACCTCCATGCTGAAAGTGATTAAAATAGATCCACGTTTTAATGCTTATCGAGATACGCCCTTCAAGTCAATCCCATGTTTCAAAAAGTTTTTAGTTGGATAAATCTTTGACCCCCATAAAATACATCTTATAAACCTTTTAATTGGAATTTGGTATACTGTAATATGTCAAGGTATTTTATTTTCTCTTTTAAATTATCTGAATAGACACTAAACGACTTCTATAAATTAAATATCTCGCATCAGCGAGTGCATATTGGAATTGTATCGAATAATTCCAATCGAATTCTAATCTACTGCTATTGTGTCGATAACCTAAGCAAAAAGTTTTTATGTCAGAAAACGCAAAAACTTTCCATCCTTAACCGAAGCGATTAAGTCCTTGCAATCAAAAAAAAAAACATTAATAAAAGAAGGCGTTTGCAATTTTGGTCATTACGAACCGTTTCTACAGAGTTCGTATGTTCTAGGAAGTTGTTTATTGAGATCTAAGGTATAATTTTGTGGTCAATTGTTAGCTTAAAATTTGATTGGTTTGATATCTGTAGACCAAAATTCGAGTAAAATTAAAACGTAAATTTGAACTTGAAGGTGAGGTTAATGGACTTTATGGGTTCACAATTAATATTCTTTACGACGAGAGCTAAAACGTTGCTTCCACGAGTGAATCCAAATTCTTAGCGGTTTAGTTGATATAGTCCTTTGGAGGCCTATAACCGCAAATGTTGATCAGATAAGAAAAACCGCGAGACACGTGTCTTCTTATTTTTGGTCTTCTATCACGCTGTGGTATCAGAATATTGTTAATAATTTACATGTCACATAGTGTTATATTTTGGAAAGGAAGTAAACCGTACCAGTTGGCTTTGCCACCTCTGTGGATTGAGTAGAGATCGAAATTCGGCTTCACAGAAAATATATTTTTCCCCAACATTTTTATTCTGGGAGTTTTCAGAATTTTGTGGCCTTTTTTAACGATTGTGGACGTTCCAAATGCTTACGTTTTTCTAATAAAATAAATTGGATTTAAGCGCAAAAGGGTTTAACTTTTGAGGAGAATGTTTCTAAAGGAATGTTCCGAGTTAGTCCATTAAACAAGTAGATTTCATTATGAGAGTCATTCCATCCAATAGTAATCGCGCTCACCAGCCATATTAGTTTGTCAACGTAGAAGATGGCCAAATTGGATATTTGCGCACAATTTTAGCGAAAAATGTTTAACTTTTGTGGTCGATGTACCCGAAGGGGTGGACCAATATCACTTATAGTCCGGTCAAAATAGACATTGAAATAGCACAAATTCCCACAAAGCTGAATTTTGGTGGAGAGCTAGGGTTTGCCATTAGAAGCAACGTCCTAAAAGTCCCCATCGATCCCATGTGTGCAAAAAAAATTATTCGGGGTCAAAGGTCAAAATTTAAGAGTTTTTTCGTTTTCGGATTTATTTTTTGAAAACGCTTGATCTAATCAAAAAGTGACTAAAGTAAATATTGTAGACAGAAAAATTATCTACAAGTTTGACCCTTATAATTTTTTTCTTAAAAGGAACCATTCTTGAGATATAGCTGTTCTAAAAAACACATGATTTTTATGCACTTATAAGGCAAATATGCACATATTCAGACGAACCGGCTAAAATACGCGAAGTAGTCTGTCCCCCAAAAAATATATATTTTCTTGAAGAGCGAAATTATATCTATCCTCTAAAAAAAAATCCAACAAAATCGGAGTGTGTTTAGTAGAGTTATTGAATGTTAGAGTCATTTTATGCAAAAATAGGCCATTTAACCCACATGTATAATCGAAAGCCCAACGGGAACGACCCAAACGAAAACTCTCCGATTTTTTTCAAGTTTTGTCCGATGGTAGGGTTTGTTGCGCTGATTACGGAAATGTATAATTTTCAACGGTTGCGGATCCGGTTTGCCGGTTATTAGACCCGAAAGGCCAAATTTAAAAACCGGGTTAGACCCGGTTCTACTGAACCGATTACTGCAAAGTGGATAACGTTTGAAAGCTTATGGAAGTAGCTAACACATAGCGTCGTTACTTTAACCGGTTCGCCTCATAATGTACTTACGCGGCTAATTTTTTATTTGACCTTTAGATCGAGATATCTCGAAAATGGTAAGTCTTTTTGAAGAATCATAAAGACCAATCTTGTAGACAATTATTGAATCTACAACTTTTACTTTAGCGCGCTTTTGCTAAGTATTACCGTTTTTGAGAAAAATTAAAAAAAACTGAATAATGCCTCCAAAAATGACCTTTGACCCCGAATAACTTGTTTTGCACACATGGCATCGATGGGGACTTTTAGGACGTTGCTTCTAATGACCAACCCTAGCTCTCCACCAAAATTCAGCTTTGTGGGAATTTTTGCTATTTCCCCCTTATACGCATGTCTATTTTGACCGGACTATTATGCTATATTTGGAAAAATGTTATGTCGTCCAAAATTTGGACCAAATCGGTTAATCCGTTTGAGAGATGTCATGTGCTCCAGCCAGAAAGGCAGACTGGGCTAAATGGCTGCAGATTGTCTGACCCAGATTTCGTACAAACTTATGTGGAGTCTTAAACCATTATTTCGATTAGGGAGACTTGAGGGTAAAATTATACAAATACAATAGGAAAAAATCTAGTGGGTATGCTACATATAGCAGATTTTAGAAGTTTTTTGAAGCACAACAATTAATTTTTCTTAATTAATTTCAAACTGAGCCTGTGTACAATAAATAGTTACCTGTGTACAATAAATAGTTAAATACCTAACGAAAATTTGTTTACGAAAAGTGAAAAATATGAAGCAATTTACAAATCAAATAGTGACAAATTGCCAATGTCGACAGAAAAAGAAAAGATACGTATTTTTTACGGAAGTTCATTGAAATATTTCATTAATCTGTTTTTGAAAGCCTGCTGAGAAACTGAAAACGATTTATATTAGGAGGCAACGAGTTCAACAATCTACCAATTCGGGTAGAAAAGGATTTCTAGCAAATACTTGTGGTAAAGAGATTTATTTCTATCTGAGAGTTTCTTGAAGACGAAAAAACAGGAATCAAATAAAAAAAAGGAACAGAGGCATCGGATTTCAAGAAACATATCAAAAGAAAAACCTAAAAACCGAAGAAAACTGTGAATAATTATTTTCGAAAGCAGGACATAACTTTGTTTATATTACTTGAACTTCTATATCTCAAAAAGGTAAAACCTACGGAAATACCATATTTGTCAATCTTGTAGAGAATTTTCATAGCTACCACATTTTCTTTTGTCCCATTTCGATAGGATTTGCGGTTTCCAAGCAAAATCGTGAAAACCTAAAAAACCCTTAAAAATGCTAACTTGAGTAGCGATTTATTTAAAAAGCGCTCCGGCGATTTTTTTGTTTCTTGATTTTCTCATCTACGAACATTGTAGTTTCAGAATCCGCAAAAACTTCGCAGGTATAAGCACCTTCCATTTAATGTTGCTTCAAGAGCAACGTGCATAAATATTTTTTCGAAATAATTGGTTTTCGAGTTATAGTCTATGAAAACACTTCTATATATGGTACATTTTGTCCAACAGATATTTCATTTCATGTAATATTTTTTTGATACAGGTTCCATAAACCTCGATAATTACCTAGTAAATATGGAGTATATTAATTACGGAAATCCGAGTTCGTTTATTTGTTGATACTGGAACGATATGGCATAAAGAAGTAACTCAGAAAAATTTGAAAATCTCAAACAAAAAACTTGAAAACTTCAAACAACAAATTTGAAAATATTTCTTACAAAACTTGTATATGAAGTACGTTTTTAGTAAATAAACTTCAAACCTACATTTCATTTAAAATCTCAAAAAAATTATATTTACAAAAATGTAATAATTTGGTATAGTAGCTCAGCAAATTTTGTTCGACCAAACCATTACGGGGGGCCGGGCCCCCTGTGCCCCCCCCCCCTGCGCACGTCCCTGGGATGTACGATCGTTCCTAGGTGCAAACATAGACTCGGACCACTACCTTGTTGCAGCAAAGGTACGTACCAGATTAAACGCAGCAAGCAAATTGCGAAAAGACACAACACGGAAGTTGGACATCGGTAAGCTGCAATCACGACAGATAGCCACAGCATATTTCACTCAACTGGCTCAACTGCTTAATCAAAGCACTCCTCGTCCCGATAACATATCAGTACAATGGCAAAATATGGATACCAGAGACCCCCACCAAGGAATTCATGGTATGACCAGGAGAGTCGTGCTGCTACCTAGGGATACGCAGTGAAATGCTATAATCGATTTTTCGATCATTCGGTTTTTGTGAAAAACTTAAAACTCGGTTTTCGGTTAGTCGATTATTTGAGAGTGTTCAAAAAGTCGACTTTCTATTAATCGTTAACCGCCGAAAACCGATTACAATCGACCATTTTCGTTGATGCGATCCGTGATGGTTATATGTATAAAAAAGTACGATCGATTACCGGTTTTAGCACGCCCAATAGTCAACTATGTACGACTAATAGTCGACCACGATTAATAGTCGACTACGAATAATAATGGACTACCACTAATGGTTGACTACGAATAATAGTTGACTCCGTCTTCCGAATGTCGATTAAGAATAATCGATTATCCGGTTTTCGCACATTCAATAGTCTACTACGACTTTTATACATTTTACGGCTAATAACCGATTAATCGATTAATTGAAATCGATTTTACGCATCCCTACTGCTACCGAAGAGAAAAATGCGGCATATTGGGCTATTTTACAATCAGCAGCAACGTGTAGCACACGAGACAGGTATCGGGAGAAAAGGAGAGAGAAGAAACGTCTTTTCCGCATGAAAAGAAGAGAGATGGAAAAGCGGGAGTGCGAACAAATCGAGATGTACAGGAGACAGCATGAAGTCCGAAAATTCTACCAAAGAGTTAAACACCAAACTGATGGCTTTGAAACTGGCACATCCTCCTGTAGAGACCAGCAAGGTAATCTGGTAACTGATACAGATAGTGTGCTAAGGATATGGAAAGAGCATTTTTCCAAACTGTTGGTATCCAATAGTAGCGAAGTCGACGAAGATACCACAGATCCTATCCCAGAAGATGGTATTGAATGTATACCACCCGGCCAAGATGAGGTAAAGACAGCAGTAAACCGGCTGAAGAATAATAAGGCAGCAGGAGCTGATGGCCTACCAGCCGAGCTGTTTAAAACCGGAGGCGACACGCTGATAAGGTGTATGCATCAGCTAGTTAGCTCCATCTGGCAGGAAGAACGCGTTCCCGACGATTGGAACCTGAGCATCCTGTGTCCCGTCCATAAGAAAGGAGATAAGACTTTATGCTCCAACTATAGGGGCATAAGTCTTCTCCCTGTCGCCTACAAGATAGTGTCAGGGATATTTTGTGAACGACTAAAGCCAATTGTCAACGAAATAATTGGACCATACCAAGGCGGCTTTAGACCTGGCAAGTCCACCATTGACCAGATATTTACCCTGCGACAAACCATGGAGAAGACTCAAGAGATGCAGATCGACACCTACCCCCTTTTTTGTCAATTATAAAGCAGCCTTTGAAAGCCCGCTATGTTCAAATGTATTCCAAGCCATGTCTGAATTTGGTATCCCCACAAAGCTCATTCGGCTTTGTAAAATGACTAACTGACACACGATCTTTAGTTAAAATAGGAAAGAACCTCTCCGAAGATTTTTGTACCAAAAGAGGTTTCAGGCAAGGATACAGCCTTTCGTGTGATCTTTTCAATATCCTGGTAGAAAAAGTTATATGAGAGGCAAACGTCAAAAGAAGTGGTCCAATCTACACCAATAGCCACATGTTACTTGCTTATGCTGATGATATAGACATCATGGGACGATCAGTAAAAGAAGTAACCGATACCTTTATGAAGGTCCAAGGAGAATCTGCTAAAGTGGGTCTGGCGGTAAACGGCGAGAAGCCCAAGTTGATGTTGTCGACGCGCAATGCGTCCATTGAGATCGGACCAACTGTTGAAGTTGGTTCCTATAATTTTGAGGTAGTAAAACACTTCGTACACCTCGGCACCACCGTAGTAAACACAACAAACGACATCAGTTGTGAAATAAAAAGATGAATTGTATTGGCCAACAGATGCTACTTTGGTTTAAGTTAGCAGTTCAAAAACAAAGCCACATCTCGTCAAACAAAAATAACGCTCTACAAAACACTGATACTACCCGTGCTGATGTATGGCTCCGAAGCCTGGGTACTTGCGCAAGCAGACATGGCAGTGCTTGGTGTGTTTGAGAGAAAAATTCTTCGAAAGATCTACGGACCAATCTGCGTTGACGGTGAATATCGACGTCGCATGAACCACGAGCTGTATCTGCTATACAACGACATGAATATAGTTAAAGGTATCGAGATGCAGCGATTGCGTTGCTGGGCCATATAATAAGAATGAGCGATGATGAAGCCGCTAAAAAGGCGTTATTCACCGTCAACACAGATCGGACCGTAGATCTTTCGAAAAAATTTTCTCTCAAACACGCCAAACACTGGGTTATCTGCTTGCGCAAGTACCCAGGCTTCGGAACCATACATCAGCACGGGTAGTATCAGTGTTTTGTAAAGCCTTATTTTTGTTTGACGAGTTGTGGCTTTGTTTTTAATGTGCTTACTTAAGCCAAAGTAGCCTCTGTTGGCCAACATAATTCTTCTTTTTATTTCACAACTGATGTCGTTTGTTGTGTTTACGGCGGTGCCGAGGTATACGAAGTCTTTTACTACCTCAAAATTATAGGAACTACCTTCAACAGTTGGTCCGATCTCAATGGACGCATTGCGCGTCGACACCATCAGCTTGGTCTTCTCGCCGTTTACCACCAGACCCACTTTAGCAGATTCTCATTCGACCTTCATAAAGGTATCGGTTACTTCTTTCACTGATCGTCCCAGCAGGATGTTGAATAAATCAGGGTTTCGGAGTCGAGGTATTTTTGGCTCGACTCCGACTCCGACTCCAGGCGAGTTTTTTTCACGACTCCGACTCCGACTCAGACTCCGGGTCGACTCCGAGAGTGAATTCCTATACCACTAAAAATGAATAAAATGTGCAAAATTTTTTAACTTTTTCCTATATTTTGGCCTATATAGGCTAATGTGTTAGTTTTTCCTTACATATTCATTAGAAAGGGCATTGGTTCGAATACATTCGAACATATCAATACTGTGTCTGCTGAATCTTACATTAAAAAATAGCAAAGTTAGAAAGTTTTTGTCGGTTTTCATTTTTTTGCACGAGTATATTCTGGACGAAGCCTTCAAAATATTTGAAAATGATGGGGCAATATAAATCGTAAGGACTACATGCAATAAAAACTATAAGCAATTTACGATTTAGTGTGCTTAGCCTTAAAAGGAGACCAGTTGTAAAGCTCAATAAAAGCCATTTTTCATGATTTTTTTTTCCGAGAAAACTACGTAAATTTTTTTCATCTGAAAGAGAAAACCAGTAAGGAAAGGATCAAAGTCGGGCGGGGCCGACTATATGATACCCTACACCACTGTGAATATGTAAAATATAAATCGGAGCTATATCCAGATCTAAACCGATTTTGATATAATTTGGCACATTTATCTCCAGACCGAATTCAGTCACACATTCCAAATATCATTGAAATCCGACTTATATAGCGTGTTTGGAGCAGCAAATACGCGAAATCGGCCGAAAATATATATGGGTGCTATATGGGTGCTATTGGGGGCCACCGTGGTGCAATGGTTAGCACGTCCGCCTTGCACTCATAAGGTCTGCGGTTCGAATCCCAGGCCAAGCAACATCAAATTTTCAACGGTGGCAAAATACCCCTCAGTAATGTTGGCGACATTTCCTGAGTATTTCAGCCATGAAAAACTTCTCTACAAAGTGGTGTCTTAAGACAAGCCGTTCGGACTCGGCAATAAAAAGTAGGTCCCATATCATTGAGCCAATATGAATCGGCGTGCACTCATTGATATGAGAGAAGTCCCCCTTGTCCCTTCAGGGATGTTGTGGGAACATATGTATGTATGTATGTATATCCAAATCTGAACCGATTTCGATATAATTTGGCACATTTATTTCTAGACTGAATTCAGTCACACATTCCAAATTTCATCGAAATCGGAAATATATAGCGTGTTTGGTACAGAAAATACGTGAAATCGGCCGAAAATATATATGGGAGCTATATCCAAATCTGAACCGATTTCGATATAATTTGGCACATTTATTTTTAGACCAAATTCAGTCACACATTCCAAATTTCATCGAAATCGGACATATATAGCGTGTGTGTTACAGAAAATACGTGAAATCGGCCGAAAATATATATGGGGGCTATACCAAAACTTGGACCGATATAGCCCATCTTCGAACTTGATCTTCCGACGGCTAAAAAAATGGTATTCCCCAATTTTCAGCGAAATCGGTCAACAAATGCGACCTGTATGTTGCGAACGGACGGACGGACGGACGGACGGACGGACATGCATAAATCGACTCAGAAAGTGATTCTATGTATATCCCTAGAAGGAACTATGGGTCTATCTCGCTTCCTTTTGTATGTTACATACAAATGCACTAACACATAATACCCCTTACCACATAGTGGTGTAGGGTATAAATATCACGAAGGTTTGAGGTCGTCTACGAAACCTTGTTTTTATTAAAGCATTTTGCGGTGCCAACTATATCGAAAACCAATAAACCAATTGTCATATATTTTTTTGGCCGATTTCGAGAAAAACAAGGTTTATATGCTGCCTACAAAATAAAATAAATTGTTCCCATCCAACGCTCATACTGAGGCAATATTGTTCCGATCGACTTAAAAGTTTGACCACATATTCTATGCTATTTATACTTTCTCCTTTTTTCTGAAATTTATAAATAGGGATCACCCCTTAAACCAAAATTCAGCGCTCATATTTTGACTTTGGTGTGGAGTGGATAATTTTATTGAAATATTTGAGATATATTGTGTACACCACTCAGCACGTAGGCAGATGGATGTTTCCTGGAACTGAAAAATTAGCAAACGATGAGATTTCGTGCATGAAAATATACTACGAAAATGTAGCTAGGAAAATTTTATGTAGGGTCGGTTCACTAGGACAAGAAATCGATGTTGTCATGTTTTTATTGTTCTTTATCACTTTTACCCGATCCTTTCTCATGCAAACTCTATGATTATGTATTTCATTGAATTTCGTATATGCAATTGATTGTGCAGAAAACTCGGACAGATTCTGTTATTTGAATATCTACATCTAAAGCCCTCATTGAGTATTTAATGAATCCTAGATGAAAGATTCGCCGTTTGTCAGACTTCTGAGTTATAGCGGGATGAATCTGTCGTTAACCAACAACGAATTTATGTTGCCTAATTCAGAAGCGTAACCATCCGAATTTGATATATAGTTAATAGATTATGCGAAATTTACCGAAATACATAAACATACGTTTTTTTTTGAGAAAGTAACGGGTAAAACTTATAAAGGACAATGAAAACGTGACAATATTGATTTCTTGGATATGGGAAACCTACATATAATTTTCGGTGGAACATTTTTGTAGAAAATTTCATTTCGTTTTACTTTATGAGTTCAAGAACAAAAAGGACATGGAAGAAATTGTTCCAAATTTAAGGTTATATATCTATAACGTGGAAAAAATTTTGCCCGGAGTCGGAGTCGAGTTATTTTTTTCGACTCAGACTCCGACTCCGACTCCAGCAAAATTGCTCGACTCCGACTCGTAGACTCCGACTCCGAAACCCTGGAATAAATCACACGAAAGTCTGTCTCCTTGCCTGAAACCTCTTTTGGTACAAAACTCTTCGGAGAGGTTCTTTCCTATTTTAACTGAAGATCTTGAGTCAGTTAAAGTCATTTTACAAAGCCGAATGAGATTTGCGGGGATACCAAATTCAGACATTGCTTGGAATACCTTTGAACTTAGCGGGCTGTCGAAGGCTGCCCTTTAATCGACAAAAAGGTGGTAGGTTTCGATCTGCATCTCGTGTGTCTTCTCCAGGATTTGCCGCAGGGTAAATATTTGGTCAATGGTGGACTTGCCAGGTCTAAAGCCGCATTGGTATGGTCCAATTATTTCGTTGACCATGGGCTTTAGTCGTGGGTGCTACCGTGGTGCAATGGTATGCACACCCGCCTTGCTCACATAAGGTCCTGGGTTCGATTCCCAAACACTTTTCAACGGTGGCAAAATACGCCTCAGTAATGTTGGCGACATTTCCTGAGTATTTCAGCCATGTAAAACTTCTCTACAAAAGTGGTGTCTTAGACGCACCATTCGGACTCGGCGATAAACTGTAGGTCCCATATCATTGAGCTAATATGAAGCGGGGTGCACTCATTGATATGAGAGAAGTCTCCCTTTTCCTTTATGGGATGTTTGTGGGACAATTATTATTATTATGGGCTTTAATCGTTCGCACAATATTCCTGACACTATCTTGTAGGCGATAGGGAGAAGATTTATGCCCTCTCCTTTGTTCAAGTTCCAATCGTCGGGTACGCGTTCTTCCTGCCAGATGGAGCTAACTAGCTGATGCATACACCTTATCAGCGTGTCGCCTCCGGTTTTAAACAGCTCGGCTGGTAGGCCATCAGCTCCTGCTGCCTTATTATTCTTCAGCCGGCTTATTGCTGTCTTTACCTCATCTTGGCCGGGTGGTATACATTCAATACCATCTTTTGGGATTGGATCTGTGGTATCTTCGTCGACTTCGCTACTATTGGATACCAACAGTTTGGAAAAATTCTCTTTCCATATCCTTAGCACACTATCTGTATCAGTTACCAGATTACCTTGCTGGTCTCTACAGGAGGATGTGCCAGTTCCAAAGCCATAAGTTTGATGTTTCACACTTTGGTAGAATTTTCGGACTTCATTCTGTCTCCTGTACACATCGACTTGTTCACACTCCCGCTTTTCCGTCTCTCTCTTTTTCCTGCGGAAAAGACGTTTCTCCTCTCTCCTTTTCTACCGATACCTTTCTCGTGCGCTACGCGTTGCTACTGATTGTAAAGTAGCCCTATATGCCGCATTTTTCTCTTCGGTAGCAGCACGACACTCCTGGTCATACCATGGATTCCTTAGTGGAGGTCTCTGGTATCCAAGTACTGATTTTGCGGCTGTGTGCATGGAGTGGGCAATGTTGTGTCATTGTCCTGATCGGGACGAGGAGTGCTTTGATTAAGCAGTTGGGCCAGTTGAGTGGAATATGCTATGGCTATCTGTTGTGATTGCAGCTTACCGATGTCCAACTTCCGTGCTGTGTCTGTTCGCACTTTGTTTGCTGCGTTTAATCTGGTACGTACCTTTGCTGTAACAAGGTAATGGTCCGAGTCTATGTTTGCACCTCAGAACGATCGTACATCCAACATGCTTGATCCATGTCTTCCATCTATCGCAACATGATCAACTTGGTTTCTTGTTCTTTGATCTGGCGACAGCCAGGTGCCCACCACGTTTCTTGCAGCTGCAAAGTCTATCAGCCTCATACCATTGTCATATGTTTGACTGTGGAGACTGAATTTCCAGACTGTTGGGCCAAAGATATTCTCCTTTCAAATTTTGGCATTAAATCTCCAATTATTATTTTAATGTCATGGTCAGGGCAACGGTCATAAGTTTCTTCTAAGCGCTCGTAAAATATATCTTTGGTCTGTTCGCCCTTTTCTTCAGTGGGAGCATGAGCGCAAATAAAGCTTATGTTGAAGAATTTTGCTTTTAATCGAATTACAGCGAGTCTTTCATTCACTGGGGTGAAGCTGGAGACCAGATGTTTTAACCTCCGACCAACTACAAATCCGCAACCAAACTCATGCTTTGTGTCATGGAAGCTATAATAAAGTGCGTCACCTTTGGGTGTTGTTGTGACGCTTTTCCCATTCCATGGTATTTCCTAGTACTTTTCAAGTACATCTGCCAATGCGTAAACTGCACCGTCTCTATAAAGAGTGCGAACATTCCAGGTGCAGATTCGCAGATCATGGTCCTTAAAACGTTTGCGGGGGTCGTCAACTTTTGAGGGATTTGTTTTTCTTTTCTTTCGTTTTTTCATAGTAGGCTGTGTTTTCTGGGGGAGGGTTACTAACCCGACGCACCACCCCAAGTTTTTAACGTTCTTATGGGTGAACGCGCGGCACATGTTAGCTCACTACCTTTAACGGGTGTTAAAGGCAGTTCCCCATGTGACACCACGGGGAGGTCAGTGTCCACTTGAGATGAAAGAGGGACCAAGATAAATTCTGGGCTTTGCCATGTTAAAGCCGGTCAGGACCGTTCCTTGGTATATTCCATCCCCTTTATGATTATAGCGCCCATAACATTTTACGCTTCGGTATGTGATACCAAGAAATAAGCGACCTAGTGAAGAAATAAGCTAAGCAGGAAAATTGTGCTAAGAGCTGAATGTGTTCTCACCTTAACACACAATACTTCTGACGTCTATACAGTACGAGGTAAGGACTTGCACCTGAAAAAAAATGTACCGTCGTAATAGGGAAAATGAACACATGTTGTTACAACAAAAACCTAAGGGAATGGAAATCCAAAATTTTGGATCGATTCGGCTGATCCGTTCGTTGTCTATTGATTACTAAGCCTCTAATGAAATTCAAGAAGAGTAATACGATTTTAAGATGAGACTTCCTCCTGATCTTTATAAAGACTCCATACAATTCATCCAGCTGAAAGTATCCTTACGCTCATATATCTCCATACGAAAGTGAGACAAAAACTGTTGGATAATTAAAATCAATGAAATAACACTAAAAAATAATAAAACCAAACAGTCGATTAACACAGAACGAAATTCTTTAGAAAACCAAAAAAGAAGAGGCATAAAATCAAAGTTTATCACTCACATAACTGCAGACAGACATGCCGAGCAGATATGTATGCTAAGGCAGACAGACAACCACGACAAATTCAACAGATAAACACCGAGAGTTTGGATAAATGAATGTTTGGCGGACAAGAAAACGGATGTAGAGACCAAGGAGATAGACATTCAGACAGACGGACGGACACATATAAATAAGATTCAAACATAAATATTACCAAATTAGTTGAACGGTTTTTTTGTTTTCGTTCCTTAGTTAGTTATATTAGGGCTTGTGTATCGACGCGTCGTTCATTTAGTTTGGTGGCTACAAAACAAACAGCTACTGTTTTGTGGTTGCGTTTAATTCAATTTGCCTTTTACTGAAAATTTTAAAGATCTCATTTGGTCGTTTTAATCTGAAATCCCTTTTTTATGGTATGAGGGAAGAAGGGTTGTGGAGTTTCTGTTGTTTTGCTTCCAACTGTTATTCCTAATTAATAACAAGTTAAAAATTCCCTTAATTGTTTTTCGTGATGCCTTTCATTTGTCTTTTAACGTTTTGGAATTTGGATTGTTGTGGTTGAGGTTGAATTTCTTCTGTGATTTCTATTATGAGAAAGGGAAATGTCCAATTTTATCTATTATTGAGGAAATGTTCTGCTAAGTAAAATTTGAATAAGTCTGTTCTAAATGTGTCTATGGGTCTGTGGGTGGTTGAAAAAATATTTGTTAAAAATCCACGTTTACGGGTCTGTGGGTGGTTGAAAAAATATTTGTTAAAAATCCACGTTTATGGGTCTGTGGGTGGTTGAAAAAATATTTGTTAAAAATCCACGTTTATGGGTCTGTGGGTGGTTGAAAAAATATTTGTTAAAAATCCACGTTTATGGGTCTGTGGGTGGTTGAAAAAATATTTGTTAAAAATCCACGATTAAAGGTCTAAGGGTGGTTGAAAAATATTTGTTAAAAAATCCACGCTTAAAGGGTCTGTGGGTGGTTTAAAAAATATTTGTTAAAAATCCACGTTTATGGGTCTGTGGGTGGTTGAAAAAATATTTGTTAAAAATTCACGTTTATGGGTCTGTGGGTGGTTGAAAAAATATTTGTTAAAAATTCACGTTTATGGGTCTGTGGGTGGTTGAAAAAATTTTTGTTAAAAATCCACGTTTATGGGTCTGTGGGTGGTTGAAAAAATTTTTGTTAAAAATCCACGCTTATGGGTCTGTGGATGGTTGAAAAAATATTGGTTACAAAATCCACGCTTATGGGTCTGTGGATGGTTGAAAAAATATTTGTTACAAAATCCACGCTTATGTGTTAGGTGCTGGTTGAAAAAATATTTGTAAAAAAATCCACGCTTACGTGTCAGGTGCTGGTTGAAAAAATATTTGTTAAAAAATCCACGCTTATGTGTTAGGTGCTGGTTGAAAAAATATTTGTTAAAAAATCCACGCTTATGTGTTAGGTGCTGGTTGAAAAAATATTTGTTAAAAAATCCACGCTTATGTGTTAGGTGCTGGTTGAAAAAATATTTGTTAAAAAATCCACGCTTATGTGTTAGGTGCTGGTTGAAAAAATATTTGTTAAAAAATCCACACTAATGGGTCTGTTATTGGATCGTTTTCGTATACTCAGCAAATATCCATGCGAAAATAAAAACTCTCTCCTTTTTGTTTTATGCGATGGTGGTCGCACACATGTCTTTATGCCCAATTAATGACTGCAAAACAAGCTACAAATTAATTTAACAGATTTGTGAGGAAGTGGTGTTGACACCTATGGAAGGTGCACTATACAAGTGCTTTGGTACGATAATCTACATACCCCTAGACGGTGATAGTGTTGCAGTAGGCAGCCATGCAAAAACAAGACCAACAATATTGACTTCCATTGCTGAACATGGAACATGAGTTCATTGTTAGATAGATACCAAACCGAACCCCAACTACAACTATGAAAGTTTAGCTAAGAATGAGACCAAACCACCGACCATAGAGTAAAACAAAAACGTAATGGCACCATTGAAAGCGAGTTACACACACTGATGTAGAGGCAAGATAAGCCTACGTAACATATTCGTATTTATCGCAGTATTAAGAATGGAGTATGTACAGCGGGTAGATCGTTTTGTAAATGGCCTTGCGAGCTCAAAATGCTAAAACTTAAAGTAAATCTTAAAATAATTGAAATGTAAAACGTGGGTCTATATTACACACACACACAAAACATCGCCAATTTTCTTGACTCTACGAATATTTTTTGGTCCTGTATTTCTCAAACCACTGTGTCTGGTCTATCACTACTGGGAAACTCACTGCCCCCTTCGCTTTGTACACTCGCTTTAGCAAAGTTGGGTTAACAAATTTGTTTAATTCTCTGGCATTTGTTTGAATACGTTTTTAGCCTCCACAACTCAGCATGCCAGTGGGGTAGCTTTTTGAAATGCACCGGAGCGCCACTCTAAATGATGTCTCTGTTTGCAGTTGGAGCACATTGAGTTTCCATTTTTATTTTCATTTCCATTTCAAATCCCATGTGAATTTGAAGTTCATGCGAGCAGCATAAATAAATTGATCACTTTGTAGCGTTTCGTGTTACTGCTGATGTTGTTGTTTTTTGTTAAATTAAAGCGTTTAATTAGTTTATTGTTATACAAATGTAGCCATAAGTTGTGGGCAAATGTTACATTTATAGTTGGTGTTGTTGTTTTTATTTGTTGCCACAGTTTGTTGTTTTGTTGGAAATTAATGATGCCATAACATCGTCATCATCATCGTATTCGTAGTCGGCGTCGTGGTGGTGAATATTTGTGCCATGTTGCTTTCTGTTGGCAGTTGAATTTGTTGCAATGTCTACAAATCACGGGCAATTTATTCAAATTTGCAAGCAATCCAATACTCGTAAACTTTAAATTTACACATTTATGCTGTTGTCGTTTTTTCGCTGTCTTAATGTGCTTTTCCACATGTAATGAAATACACAGAGAGAAAAATATTTTTTCAACCAACACCTGACACTTACTTACTTACTTAGCTGGCCCATTACAGAACATTTGTTCTATAGGCCGAACTAAGAAAAGATCTCCAATTCTCTCTATTTGTTGCTTCGCTTTCTGGAATACCGCGCCTTTTCATCTCATCATCCACTTGTTTGTGCCATCTATTCCTTGGCCTGCCTATTCTGCGTGCACCGCCAAGCGGTCCGTGTTTATACACCTTTTTAGCGGGGTCATCATCGCTCATTCTTATGATATGGCCTAGCCAACGCAATCGCTGCATCTCGATACGTTTAACAATATTGATGTCGTTGTACAGCAGATACAGCTCGTGGTTCATGCGACGTCGATATTCACCGTCAACGCAGATTGGTCCGTAGATTTTCGAAGAATTTTTCTCTCAAACACACCAAGCACTGCCATGTCTGCTTGCGCAAGTACCCAGGCTTCGGAGCCATACATCAGCACGGGTAGTATCAGTGTTTTGTACAGCGTTATTTTGGTTTGACGAGATGTGGTTTTGTTTTTAAACTGCTTACTTAAACCAAAGTAGCATCTGTTTGCCAATACGATTCTTCTTTTTATTTCACAACTGATGTCGTTTGTTGTGTTTACGGAGGTGCCGAGGTAGACGAAGTCTTTTACTACCTTATTATTATAGGAACCAACTTCCACAGTCGGTCCGAGCTCAATGGACGCATTGCGCGTCGACACCATCAACTTGGTCTTCTAACCGTTTACCGCCAGACCCACTTTAGCAGATTCTCCTTCGACCTTCATAAAGGTATCGGTTACTTCTTTTACTGATCGGCCTATGATGTCTATATCATCAGCGTAAGCAAGTAACATGTGACTATTGGTGTAGAATGTGCCACTTCTTTTGACGTTTGCCTCTCTTATAACATTTTCTAGCAGGATGTTAAAGAGATCACACGAAATGCTGTCTCCTTGTCTGAAACCTCTTTTGGTACCAAACTCTTCGGAGAGGTTCTTTCCTATTTTAACTGATGACCTCGTGTCAGTTAAAGTCATTTTGCAAAGCCGGATGAGCTTTGCGGGGATACCAAATTCAGACATGGCTTGGAATACCTTTGAACGCAGCGGGCTGTCGAAGGCTGCTTTATAATCGTCAAAAAGGTGGTAGGTGTCGATCTGCATCTCTTGGGTCTTCTCCAGGATTTGCCGCAGGGTAAATATCTGGTCAACGGTGGACTTGCCAGGTCTAAAGCCGCATTGGTATGGTCCAATTATCTCGTTGATCATATCCCTGACACGATCTTGTAGGCAATAGGGAGTAGACTTATGCCCCTGTAGTTAGAGCGTACAGTCTTATCTCCCTTCTTGTGGACGGGGCACAGGATACTCAGGTTCCAATCGTCGGGTACTCGTTCTTCCTGCCAGATGGTGCTAACTAGCTGATGAATACACCTTATCAGCGTGTCGCCTCCGGTTTTGAACAGCTCGGCTGGTAAGCCATCGGCTCCTGCTGCCTTATTATTCTTCAGCCGATTTATTGCTGTCTTTACCTCATCTTGGCTGGGCGGTATACATTCAATACCATCTTCTGGGGTTGGGTTTGTGGTATCTTCGTCGTCTTCGCTGCTATTGGATACCAACAGTTTTGAAAAATGTTCTTTCCATATCCTGAGTACACTATCTGTATCAGTTACCAAATTACCTTGCTGGTCTCTACAGGAGGATGTGCCTGTACCAAAGCCATCAGTTTGATGCTTGACTCTTTGGTTATCGGGATGAGGAGTGCTTTGATTAAGTAATTGGGCTAGTTGAGTGGAATATGCTGTGGCTATCTGTTGTGATTGCAGCTTACCGATGTCTAACTTTCGTGTTGTGTCTGTTCGTATTTTGTTTGCCACGTTTAAGCAGGTGCGTACCTTTGCTGCAACAAGGTAGTGGTCCGAATCAATGTTTGCGCCTCGGAACGATCGTACATCTAACACGCTCGATGAATGTCTTCCATCTATCACAACATGATCAATTTGATTTCTAGTTTTCTGATCTGGAGACAGCCAGGTGCCCTTATGAATATCGAGATGATTAAATCTGGTACTGCTAACTACCATGTTTTTTGCAGCTGCAAAGTCTATCAGACTCATACCATTGTCAGATGTTTCACTGTGGAGGCCGAATTTCCCGACTGTTGGGCCAAAGATATTCTCCTTTCCAATTTTGGCATTAAAATCGCCTAGAATGATTTTAATGTCATGGGCAGGGCAAAGGTCATATGTTTCTTCTAAGCGCTCGTAAAATATATCTTTGGTCTGTTCGTCCTTTTCTTCAGTGGGAGCATGAGCGCAAATAAAACTGATGTTGAAGAATTTAGCTTTTATTCGAATTGCAGCAAGTCTTTCATTCACTGGAGTGAAGCTGGATACCAGATGTTTTAGTCTCCGACTAACTACAAAGCCGCAACCAAACTCATGCTTTACGTCATGGCAGCTATAATACAGTGCGTCACCTTTAGGTGTTGTTGTGACGCCTTTCCCAGTCCATCGTATTTCCTGTATGGCAGTAATATCGGCCTTGTACATTTCAAGTACGTCTGCCAATGCGAAGACTGCACCTTCTCTATAAAGAGTGCGAACATTCCAGGTACAGATTCGCAGATCATGGCCCTTAAAATGTTTGTGAGGTTCGTCAACATTAGAGGGGTTGTTTTAGTTTCCTTTCGTTTTTTCATAGTATGCTGTTTTTTCTAGGGGAGGGTTACTAACCCGACGCCCAAACCAAAGTTTTTATCGTTCTTATGGGAGAACGCGCGGCACATGTTAGCTCACTACCTTTAACGGGTGTTAAAGGCAGTTCCCCAGGTGACACCACGGGGAGGTCAGTGTCCACTTGAGATGAAAGAGGGACCAAGATAAATCCTGGGCTTTGCCATGTTAAAACCGGTCAGGACCGTTGCTTGGTATCTTCCATCCCCTACGTCACCCTGACACATAAGCGTGGATTTTTAACAAATATTTTAACAAATATTTTGTCACATAAACGTGGATTTTTTTACAAATATTTTAACAAATATTTTGTCACATAAGCGTGGATTTTTTTCAAATATTTTGTCAACCAGTACCTGACACATAAGCGTGGATTTTTTATTAAATATTTTTCAACCAGCACTTGGTACATAAGCTTGGATTTTTTATTAAATATTTTTTCAACCAACCACGGACCCATAGGCGTGGGTTTTTTAACAAATATTTCTTTAACCAGCACCTAACACATAATCGTGGATTTTTTAACAAATATTTTTTCAACCAGCACCTGATACATAAATGTGGATTTTTTAAAAAATATTTGTTCAACCAGCAACAGAACCATAAGCGTGGATTTTTTAACAAATATTTCTTTAACGAGCATCTGACACATAATCGTGGATTTTTTAACAAATATTTCTTTAACAAGCACCTGACACATAGTCGTCGATTTTTAACAAATATTTTTCCAACCAGCACCTGACACATAAGCGTGGATTTTTTAACAAATATTTGTTCAACCAGCCGCAGATACTTAGGCGTGTATTTTTAAAAAATATTTTGTTAACCAGCAACATACCCATTAGCGTGGATTTTTAACAAATATCCTTTCAAACACGCACAGACCCATAAGCGTGGATTTTTAACAAATATCCGTTCAAACACCGACAGACCCATAAGCATGGATTTTTAACAAATATCCTTTCAATCACCCACAGACCCATAAGCGTGAATTTTTAACAAATATCCTTTCAAACACCCACAGACACATAAGCGTGGATTTTTAACAAATATCCTTTGAACCTGCCTCAAACGTGGATTGTTAACAAATACCTGTAAGCGTGAATTATTTAAAAAATAGTTTTTCCGCCACCACCAACGATGACATTTGCTTCTGTATTTATGTGAATGCTTATTAAACTAATTGATAGGCCTATAGATCAAGGCATTATCTGTTGTAACGTTGGACCTCTACCTCCAGTTCATGGTGATTTCTTTTGACATGCCTGGGTGTTTCTATCTATCATATGGTGATGATTTTAATCACTCTCTCTCTTTATAACCAACCAGCGAGAATATGCCATCACACTGAATTTGAATTCGCGGACAACGCTGATAACGTATAATTGTCCCGTCAGGGCAGTTATCTGAAGCAGTGTTTGGCAAACTCTCTGAAAAATGCGGCATTCAGAAGTAATGACAAGTCACGTCACTTGCCAGACCAGGTGGCACTAATTCTGGTAGAGACATCTTCATTGACTGTGCAAAACATAGAGCTATCAATCCGCCCAACCAGCCTTATATCCTTCTCCTAATTATCTAGGACAGTGGTATTCGCTCCTAGTCCTCCGATACCAATAAGTTATGATTTTCGATAAGCGGACTGATGTTGGGACTATATCCTGAAGAACCTGAAGTACTGCTATTTATCGGCGAAATATATACTTTAAGCAAATCTACAACAGACGGACGAGGAAGGAACAATGAGCATTATTATTACTGAGAATAAGCAGTCAATTCCATTGGCTCTCTTTGGAAAGGCAATATTTCGGCATACCTGTTGTTGTCCCTTCTAGGGAGTTGAACAGGATTCTAAATTTAGTCGAAAAGCAGAACGTCGGTTTTCAGATGGGAAGTTGGAGAATACTAATTTTCTTTAAGCAGAATAACAAACTTTTCATAAACTATAATTAGACGGAATCCGTTTCAGACAATTTGGAATCGATTTAGCCATGTCCGTCCATCTCTCTGTCTGGTTGGAGTGCACCATAACTTTCTAACGGATCACCCGATTCGATCCAAAATGTTGACTTGGTAATATTCTGAACAAACTTAGATCAAGTTCGATCATTCCATCGTGTACCTCCCCCCCAAAAGTTTAAAACTTTTAACAAAATGGTTCCCACTTTATAATATGTATGGTTCAAATAAGGATTACACTGGTCCAATCCTTCTGATACATCCCACACAAAATTTCGTAAAATTGAAGTTTAAGATATTGAAATCGATTTTTTGCAACATGTTGTTATCGGAGCTCCTATTACGATGGTACACATTTGTTCAAGGGCAAGTCCATACCTCCTGAAAGGATTGGCCGAAATCTGTAAAAGAGTCCACCATGTAAAGCGGCTGGAGTGAACGATAACTATTGAACCATTGCTTCCGGTACCTCCCCAACAAAAGTTCAACAATTGTTGCTAAAATGGTACGCGCGATATTTCTTGAAGCGATTTGACATTAACTGATATTTGGCCCTCAGTTAAAATAGGTAAACGACGAGAAGACCAAGTTTATGGTGTCGACGAAAACTGTTGACGTTGGTTCCTATAATTTTGAGATAGTAAAATACTTCGTCTACCTCGGCACCGCCTTAAACACAACAAACAACATCAGTTGTGCAATAAAGTGAAGAATTGTACTGGCCAAGAGATGCTACTTTGGCTTAAGTAAGCAGTTTAAGAACAAAGCCACATCTCGTCAAACAAAACAACGCGTTACCCGTGCTGATGTATGGTTCCGAAGCCTGGGTACTTGCGCAAGCAGACAAGGCAGTGCTTTGGTGTGTTTTAAAGAAAAATTTTTCGCAACCTCTATGGACCAATCTGCGTTGACGGTGAATATCGACGACGTATGAACCACGAGCTGTATCTGCTATACAACGACATTCGTATATATAAACGTATCATGATGCAACGATTGCGTTTGCTAGGCAAAATAAAAGGCGTATAAATACGTACCACATGGCGGTGCACGCAGAATTGGAAGAGATGAAAAGGCACGGTATTCCAAAAAGTGAAGCAGCAAACAAAGAGAATTGGAGATTTTTCTTAGTTCGGCTTATGAACAATTGTTCTGTAATGGGCCAGCTAAGTAAGTAAGTAAGATTTGATCCTAATTTTGGATCTCGTGATATATGTCCAAAATTTGTTTAAGGCCATGTTTATATTATAGCCTTTTGCAGGTTTAACCTTCTTTATGAGGATTTATTTGAAATTTAAGCAATGGAATTGACATTTTAAACCCAGTGGGTTTGTTAAATCCGGTTATATATAAACGTACTATAAGTTCGAAAATGGATCACTTAGGTTCACTTCGTAGGGTACCTCCCTCACAAAAATTAACATTTTTTTAAGTGCAGCTACAGAAGCAACTCCATGTGGTCCTGTATAATGGATTTAAAAGCTCTACGTTCTACGGTAACCAGCTCTTCTCGGAGATCGAAAAATTTTACCAAAGAGTGAATTAATCGGTTTTGAGGAAAGCGCTTTATCTAGTGGAGACTACCAAGAAAACTGGGTAGTAATAAATAACGATGGGTTACAGGTGAGCTGTTTATGATAGACAGGAATCTATATATATAAAAAAGGATGATGTTAGTTACTACGCTTATAACTCAAGAACGGCTGAACAGATTTTGACAATTCGCACCAATTCGGAATGGTCTCATGGCAGAAAAGGATAAAACCTAAAAAAATCGTGAAAATTTGCGAAAAATTTGCAAAAATATTTTTTCATGAAGGTCAATTTTCCCACAAATTTCTAGCGAAATTCGCGTTTGGAGTATACCTTGACATTTATTTGGACAGTTTTTGTCGAAAATTGTATATGCACCAACTGTGAGGGTCCATTGTACGCCTCTGTTTTTGTCAATTTTTGAAAGTTGTATAAATTTTTTTATTCACAATCAAATCGATTTTCATTTATTTTTAAGCGTCTTTTTAGGAAATTAACAGCGAAAAATGGTTAAAAGGAGAGGGCTTAGTTTAGAGTTTGTAAAGATTAGTGGTGGTTTCGGTCAGATGCCGATTGAAAAGATGAAGATGATAACGCCGAAAGTGGTTTCCGCAGTTTTGAAGAAAAAAGTACAAATCCACAAAATTGGTGGTTTATTTGGAAAATCAAGAGCTCCGAGGTAATTTCATTGGAAGTGAGGTTGTGGCATATATGTATACTTTAAAACTGTAAGTAAAAATATCTTCGAAAGATCAACTTCCGATGTATGCGGTATAAAATTTACGCTGTACCAGATATGTATATATTGATACTGTTCAGATCCTGTCATGATACTAAAAAATGATATCCGCACTGAAAAGGTGTATGAATTCAATCAGTTTAATTCCCGCAGAGTTGGAAGGCAATTAAAAATGACCAAATACATACATGTATTACATCGTACATCGAAAAAGGACGATATTCAAAATTAGAAAGAAAAAAAACAAGAAATCGGAGGTACTGGAGATTTTTTTTGGTCGAATTATTCTTTATCGGGCGACATAAGTAGGTAAATAATTATTAAACGTTATAAAATTGTGATATTAATTTGACAATGTCATTTGCCCATATTTACATTCTGCAATTTTCCTTGCGGCAATTGTTAGTTTGTGAGAGAGGGTGAGAGAGGGTGAGAAAGGGTTACCATATACCTCACCTCAAACCGCAAGGAAAATTGCCGAATGTAAATATGGATTTTACGTCGAAATTAAATATAGGGTGACCAAGTAATCGACAACACTCACGTGTTAGTGTGACAAGACTTCAAGCATCCGAAACACACAGAGAACGGCAACTAATAGAATAGCTCTGCTAACAAGGATCAATGTACCAAGTACAGTCTCAGTCAAAATTAAATTTCCGCATTTGTCCGTGTTACCAGAGCCATTGCATCTAATTCCGAATTCGGGAGATCACGTTAAACAGAGAAGTCAAAAATAAGCTGACGAAGGTTACCTGATAACGATCGGATCTTTCTGCTCAAATTAGGTTAATTGATGAAAACGCAAACTTAAATAAGCACTATATTCAGCATTAAATTCAAATTCCTACGATCGCATTCCTTCCTACGAATTCAACTACTTGAGTGAAATATCGTGTTCAGTGGTGAAAACAAGAATTGTAGAAAACCATCGATTATGAAACGAATAGGGGCGTTATGATATTAGTTTACTTCAACTATGCTACCGAATATTTTTATTTAAATCGCAAAATGTGCTATTTGCTTAAAAAATCTATCTCTGTCCCGATTTACGGTTGCTAATATTCTCGCAGCTATTGTCAGTTTATAGGAGAGAGAGTCGAAGAAAACAAACACTTTGCCTCTCAAATTGACAATTGTCGAAAGTACAATTATCTAATGTGCATCTGCTTCAAAGATCATCCTACACAGTTCAAAACAAAGAAATATTTGCCACTGAACAATAATAGTATTATAGGTTTGAATCAAAGCCATCAAGTTCTGTACCTAACAAACTGCGAGACGAAGTTCGCCGGGTCTCCTAGTTAGCTATAAAATGCTAATTTCGTATAATCTCATTTGTCTCAGTGTTCTTAAAACTCTTCATTACAGATTCTCTAAAATCATTTTACATTCCCCCCAACATACATACATATAATGTATCAGCGAACTATGTTCTTTTTTCACCCAACAACAAAATACGACTACAATAGCCTAAAATACTATTCGTTGTAGTATTTTAGCAAAATTACTATGACCAATGCGCATGTGTAACAGGCAGTAACATACGATTACGGAGCTACCAATGAATACGACTTATACTATGAAAACAAAAAACAGACAAATATCTTAAAGTATTTTAAATAGTTTTTGGTTACATTGGGTGCCGGATGCTGTTTGCACTCCAAAATAGCCCAAGACTACTAAGCCGACTGAATACTCCCATAACATTCGGTTGGCGGCAGGGTACGATCTAGAGTGTCGACATCTACAGACGTTAAGACAAACAAGAGATTTGCTCCACTGCCAGTTCTTGTTGTTGTCGGTGGTGGTGTTGTTGCCATTGTTGTTATTGCTGGCATTGCTGTTGCAAACAATTAATGTCACGATCGAGTCTAAATTAAAATATTTTGCATTAGAAAATAGCAAATAAAATGTTGGCAATTAAGTTAATTTGTAATTGCTTAATACTTGTTGGCTTTTTTAGGTGGCCAGTTAGTCGTATTTCGATTCGATGCAACGATCATGGAGGTAGGGGGTGTGGTGGACCATTGGCGTTGACTAGACAGAGAGTGGTGAATGGTACACAACATTTTGGGAGGCTGGATTTTTCAGTTTTAATACAAGGGGTGTTATTTGGATTTTGTTTTTAGTTTCGGCTTGAATAGTTTCATACGTATGTGTGTGTTTTCTGTAGTTTTTTGGTAATTCATGCTTACAAACATGGCCATAATAATACTTTTGTTGGCAAACATTATGCCGATCTTTTATGGCATCGTCTGAGGTGTGTTTTATGGCCAAATGTCTTACAGGCTTATAGGTATATTCATATGTATGTATATCGGTATTTGCGTGTGCTTGTTTGCTTTTGTGCAAATAGCTAGTTGCCATCTTTGGTCTTAAACAGTTTTGTAAATGTTTAATTTTTTGGCACAAAACTCTTATTTTTGTTTTTGGCAAATAAGGCATTTTGATACTTCGGATCGTGCGTTTTCAGATTTCCATTAAACGAATATTCTCAGTGAATTTCATTTCATTTTTGGTCATACAACATTGTTGCCTTGACAAATTTCCAATTAATTAAAATAAATCTTTGGGTGGAGGTTCATTCCGATATTTTGGTGGAAATTAGCATTTGAATTTTTGGTGAAAGCCATAACGGGGATTGTAAAGGATTTTAAATTGCGAAGACCATAAGTTATATTACTAAAGATCAATTAGGTAACAACAGCAGTCATCCAAAATACTGAACTTCCAGTGGAATCGTTGTACGAATATTGTTATGGTCCACTGATAGTTGAGGGCAAGGAAAAAAATGTCCAGTGACATATCTTGGTAAACTACTAAACATTATCCAACGGTCATGGTCATAATTTGATTGTAAACATCATGATCTCACTCAAGTCACTTATAAGTCCCACGTCTACAAAAAATGGAGAATAAAATTAGAGAGAGTATCTCAGAGCTCACTACGAAATGGAAGCCGTTTTCAAGGGCTCAACGTAGGAAGGCAGGATGCTCCTAAGGAGATCAAGGCCCTCGCAGAGGAGACTGTCCCGATTATCTTTTGGCAGAGGATGACAAATTGAGCTAGAAAATAAAAAATCGGAAATGAAAATGTAACGTGGTTTTGTCGTTGGCTGGGGTGAGTTCAGTCTTGTCCCGGGGCGCCATAACGGCCCACTAAAACTTACGGAATGATAAGACGAGTAATCTTCCTTTCCTGGGATTTAAATCGGATATTTATTGATGTAATGTGTTTAAAGCAAAGGTAGAACGAATTGTTGACGCTGGGGGGAAGTCGGCAACATGGATTGATTGCCAAAGTCTGGAAGCTTCGTACGAGATATGTGGTTGGTGGAGTGGTAGGGCCCAACGGCTCGTTATTAGGTTCGGATGCGGCGATTCGTAGTTGCCCTGGAATTGGATGATACGGTTTTCCTTAGTAGACGGGAGAACGACTTGAGGATTCCTTGCTGGGTAGTAATTTATTTGATGATTCACTGTTCGGTTGTAGACGACCTGAAGATAATCGGGAACTCGGTAGTAGGCGATTTGAAGATAATCGGGAACTCGGTGATTCGCTGTTCGGTTGTAGACGACCTGAAGATAATCGGGAACTCGGTGACTCGCTGTTCAGTAGTAGGCGATTTGAACATAATCGGGAACTCGATGATTCGTGTTTTAGATGTTCGGCCACTCGGGGTTCGTATGTGTTCGGCCACTCGGTGATTCGGTGCTCGGGGTTCTTATGTGTTCGGCAACTAGGTGTTGGGGATTCGGCCAACCGGAGATTCGTATGTGTTCCGCCATTTGGTGATTCGGTGTTAGGGGTTCGTCGTTAGTTAGCGTTAGTTCTAAGTTAACCTCTGCAGTATACTATGAGTACTGACTAGTGGAACAACACCCGAAGGTGGAATGGAACAACACCCGAAGGTGGAGTGGAACAACACCCGAAGGTGGAGTGAATGTATTACACGCCGCGCTTAAGGGGTAGCTCTCAAAAAGTACTTCCCAACCTCTCTACACTCCCGTGTCGGTTTGTGCCCGTATGGCTGGTTCCCTGCAGTAACAAGCCTCACCTTTCTCCAACAAACTGAAATATTTGAGTGTACAGTTGCACAAAGCGATTGAGAATTGCACCGCAATCGTCCCTGTAGGGACTGTGGCCGATTTAAAGCTCACATAAAGCTAGCTTTTTTTTAAACATAAGTGGCATTTTATCGATCATTTTGCCATATGCCAACTGACTAATTTTACAAGGCGATGAGCGCCTGAGTAGTCAGTATTGTCCAACGCCAGATAACTTTTCGACTGATAATAAACTAACTTTTTTTGCCTATTTTTAGTCAGTTTAAAACATAATGTGAAAAAAACAATTTTTGTTTCTGTTTGTTTTTTATTTTTGACTTTTCATATTCTCTCTCTCCCTCTCTTTGTCTCTCTCTCTTTTTTGTTAGAGAGAAGAAGGGGCAAATTTGTATATTTCCTTTGTGTTCCTTTTTAATTCCAGAATAATATGAGTAATATGTACGAATATGTTCAGTCCATCAACACTGTATTCTATAACTAGATGTTGCATTTATACGAAGAATATTAAGAAAAAGCAAGTGCGAATTATTTATACATTTGTGCCTTATTTCCTCGACAAACACAAATACTTTGCAGTCGGTACATGTTTCTGTTTTCAGAGTGGTTAATCTCTAGATAACTTTTCGACTAACTTTATATTGGTCGAAAAGTTATCTAGACATGGACAATTGCCGAAAACTTTTCTGTTCAAAGTGGTTCATCTCTAGATAACTTTTCAGCCAGTTTTTAGTCAGTTTAAAAATTATCGATCTATTATCAATCATTTTATCAACTGGTTAATAAAAGTCCGACAGGGGTTATCCTGTCTATCATCTCCAATTACACTGTCACACACCTCATAAAGTAATGCATGTTCTCCCAACAGTTTTTATTAGTTGACTGGTTGTGACGCTGTTGGGTAGTGGGGCCTTGTTGATGGTTGGCCAATTGTGAGTTTGTTGGGTAGTGGGTCGTCGCTGCTGTTGGTATTATGTACGTGATCATCTTGTCACGTTAGAAAAACCCGAATATTCCAGAAGTAGAATATGACCGCGGTGACGGTATGGAACACCCATCTACTTACACCAAGGTAGCCAAAAGTTAGTACAGACCCCAGTAGAGGAACTGTCAGTACCACCAGAAAACTATCGAGAAATAAAACAGTCAGGAGGACAAATCTCAGAGTGAAACCCAAGATGTATACGAATTCATCAGCTACTGCCAAGAAGTCCAATCCCACGGCTTTCTCCATTAATCGATACCGGATTGAACAGGAACCACACAACACCCGTGTTCCGTTTAGTGGTTGCCACCACAGTGTACAAATGTTTGTATTTGTATCATTTTCCTGTGTTGGAAGTAGCATATCCCGGAATACCTGCTTCGGATTCTTTTGGTCTGTGCTGGGGCGGAGAAAAACTCAGGACCAATATGGATGTGCTCAGTTTGACAAATCCCCATCTGACACAGTTAAACTTCGGTGAGATGGATCACATGGCGGTAGTGGGTGCATCTTAGAGGTTGCTCTAGACTCGTCCAAGTGAGGAGCAGCAACTTTTTTGCTGCATGCTACGTGAACACAGCCCCCAGTGAGTCGTCGTCATCAGAATACGAGACACCACCGGCAGTCCCACACACAACTGTTGCTTTTCCAATCCCTGAAAATTGATCCTTTTTGCAATTTAATTCCAATTGACTCCGAGTAAGATTAGTGAAACAATGCATTTTATGAGTCATGGTCGCAAGGGTGCAGGAAACCGAGCTCAACAACCGCAGCTTAATCCCATGGGAGGGTTCTTTCGTGCCGAATTTACCCGAAACCATAGTGTTTCGGTCAGCGGCTGCCAACCAAGAATCAAACCTATGTTTCAATGTAGGTTTTTATGCTGCTACAAGAACAACAATCGCAGCTTACTGAGGAAGGATCGCAACAGCACTGGAGGTGAGGGACAAGTTTTCATATTGCATCTGGCTGTTCAATACAGACCTATGTCGCTTGAACCTGGCTCTAATGACCAGTACATGGAATTTATGGGGGTAGCAGTCAGGTGTGGAACTGCCGAGGTAGAGTTGCTTAACGTACACATTAGGGTTGGACGATTTGAACACCACCACGGGCGCCTGGATTTTCTCATTATTGGGATTATACTGAGCAAAAAAGTCCACTAGACCATATGTCTACGGTGGAAATCGAGCCCCCGGATTTTGACTTGAAATTTTTTTCAAGGTTTTTTGGATATTTTGGCATATGTATATGTAACAGCCAAACCACTGAGATTTTCGATCCAACACAAAGACAAAAATTGTAGCCAAGACAATAATTAAGAACTCTCTAGTACACAGCAAAAGCATTGGAACGCTCCTTCAGGCAGTTATGGCCCCGTGAATGTGCACATTTTTCGGAAAATATCGATAAATTACACTGTGCTACAAAATTTGACTCAAAGTCAGTGGGTGGAAATTTCCTTTTGGAGATGAAAGCCCGTGGTGAGTGTAATAAGAACGCAAAAGGAAATCATAGGTCAAGTTTCTGAGATATGGTTTGGCCAAAATATCCTTGAAAAAAATTTCAAGTCAAAATCCGGGGGCTCGATTTTCACCGTAGACATATGGTCTAGTGGACTTTTTTGCTCAGTACAATCCCAAGAATCAGAAACTCCAGGCGTCCACTATCACTTTTTTCCTTCCATACAAATCGCCCCGGCCTAGTACACATATATAATAATAATAATTGTTCCACAAACATCCCAGGAGGGACAAGGGTACACATATATAATAATAATAATTGTTCCACAAACATCCCAGGAGGGACAAGGGAGACTTAACGTACACATCACACCGATAAATAGCTGTACTTCAGGTTAAAGGGCCAACATTATCCCGCTTTTGGAAATTAATTACCGTCTGGTCTTGGGGGATTTTAATGCTCATCATGAGTTGTTGCTTTCGGCCCTAGGCAATGTCCCTCAATGAGGACGAACCTATTAGAACTAGCGGAAAGTGTCACAGTTTGTCAGATGTAACCTGGCAACCCATCATTTCTATTCAATAATTGTCTCCATTAGCAGACCGCCCGATTTCATCACCTCTGAACGCCGCACTTTCGTCAATCTTGGGAAAGCTGATTGGTAGAGTTTCAGAGAATTCACCAATCACCGCTTCAGAGATCAGCCTAACCCTTCTGTTGTTCGGATATCAGAAAGGATGTTCCAAGACATAATCACTGCTGCAGGCGCCTGCTGTATACCTACTGGTCGAATACCCGAAGTGACACCAAATTTCCCAGCAGAGGCAACGGGATTAGCAAATGAGTATCATAAACTATGTCACGCCAATCTTAGTGAGCATAGATTAAGGGAGACGACACTGGAAGTTAACAGTTTGGCATAGGTGAGCATAAGCGGAAAAAGACGATAAATCATATAGAGAGTTGCAAAATTTGATGGAAGATACGACCTCAGTCACGTTTGGCATCGTAACGCTGACTGGTCCGAAGAGATGCGGAAGTAATTTTAATCGACAGTGTGTTGAGCACCCTGGGAGGGCAAAGAGAAGAGTACTACGTCGCATTATATCTCTACCTGCCGATGAGGAATCATAGGAATTTACTATGGATGATGCTGCGAAGGCCATCATTAACGCTAAATCATCCAAACCGTTGGGTCATGATGGAATCTCCATGCTAATGCCGAAACCAAGAGTATGTCACCTAAATTGTTAACCTGTCTCTAGCCACATCGTTATCGAAGTCTTTAAAATGTGCAGGGTGATCCCACTACTGAAGCCGGGCAAGGATGTCAGTAAAGGTGAATCGTGTTGATCGTCAGTAAAGTGAGATCAAAATTCCCAGAAGAGGCGATGGGATTAGGAAATGAGCGTGATGAGCTTCGTCGTGCCGAACCCAGTGAACCCAGAGTCAGGGAGCTGAAGTTATTAGGTTGGTGCTCACCCACCAAGCGGAAAGAGTGTTTTAATTATCGGGAGAGTTGCAACATTGGAGCCGGAATTAGTGAATTGTGGGAAATGGTAGTCACTCTCGAACCCTGGAAAGAAGGCAGATATGACCTCAGTCACGTTTGAGAGTAATCGAGAGTTTGTCGAGCACACCGGGAGTGACAGGACGAAGAAACTGCCGAGGAGGAACCACCACAATTTAGAATGGACGAATATCATCAGGAATGCTAAATCATCCAAAGCATTGGACCCTAATTGAATCTCCATGGTAATGCTGAGGTAGCAGGATGAGCCACCCCCGAAGTCTGGAAAATGGGCAGGGTGGTTCCGTTGCTGAAGAAGGATACTAGCAAAAATGAATCCTTTTGCTTTTGTCGACCTTAGCAGAGACTCTTGAAACTTTACTCCTCCCCAGCGTCAGAAATAGCTGTCCAGTTGCCGATCATCACCATAAGCATAACAGCGCTGTACGCCATCTTCACAAATATTAGTCGAGAACTCAACCAGAGCAAGCCGTGCGATAGGACAGTTATTCTGGTGCTTGACTTTTCAAGAGCCTGTCAAGCACTCCACGCTGTTTGGGACATTAATCCGGTTACCATCCGTCCAAGTTTGAAACGGTTGATAATCACTAATATGTGTGGTCGTCAGTCGTATGTGAAATTCAAGAACAAGAAGTCCAAGGGCTGTAGAATGAAACAGGAAGTTCCCCAAGGTGGGGTGATATCTCCGGAACTGTTTAACCTCTACCTATCCTGAATACCACCCCCTCTGGAACCAGTGTGGTCCGCGAATAGAAGTGCAACGCGATGGAAAAATATTCATAGCTGTGAGAATGCTGCCCTGAGAACTACAACAGACTTCCTCCCCATGTGGATTCGAAAATTATTCCAGTTCAGCAATAAAATGGCGTCATGCTCTCGTTGCAGTACTTGCTCTGGTGTTACCGTGAAAGCCATCCTAATCACAATATGGTGGATAGGACCCCTAAATCAAAAGGAATCTTCATGACGTGGAAGAGACAGGCCTATTAAGCAGATTTAAATAACATTCACACAGATGCAGTCGCAGAACGTCCTCGGAGAACTCTTCCCCCTTCTATCGCAGCTGAGGAGCGTTAACAGCCACGACAAACCAGAATAGTTTTTGCTCTACGATCGGGATGGTGCAGCCGTCAAAATTCCTGTAAGGCAAGAATTGATGACACCGAGCAAAACATCTGCCAGCATGAGGTATAGGCCCACACGACACATTGCACCTTTTCAACTGTCCTACCAAACTTACTCAACTAACTCCAGTAGCTTTGTGGTTACAACCCATGGAAGAATCCACATTCTTAGAACTGGAGATAGACCCAGAGCTAGATTAAACGAAAAGGCAACTTACGAACATATCATGTACTGTTACAACAAAAAACAACAGCACGTATAGAGAGGTTTTACATGGCTAGACATTTATGTACTCATCGCTAGGGTATAAAACATTCCTTACATAAAGCTGGAAGTAAAGGTCAACGTTTTGGTATAACCCCCATATAATGGTACCTCCCGATTTAAGCTTTGTTGAACATTTTTATCAATTTTCCTACCAAATAACCTAAGAATTTAATGTTTTGTCTATAGAAGGCCATTAGAAGATCTGTGAATGAGTTTCTAGATGTTCTGCTCAAACAAAAAATGCTGCCGCCTAATATTACGGTAAAGATAAATGTTTGTTATCTAACACCAAATCTATTTCAATATTTGACTATTTCCATTCATAAACCACTATTGTGTAGCACTTCAACTCAATTTGATATTCTTAAGTGTCCCTTTATTATCATTCCTTGTCTCTATCATATGCCTTTTTTGCTTATTTTCCGCCTCCGCTATCCATATTCTTGCCTTCAGAGGAATTTCAACAAATACAACACAAATCACCGCCACACTTCGTCAATGTCATCCCGCAAAGTATTTCTTAATTGCTGGGGCATACCACAATCACAAATTTTTGACTGGTTTTTGCCTTTTTTGTCATTGCCCTGCGGATATTGTGGGACAGTTTCATTTCTACACAAAAATTCGCCCAGAATGAAGAGTGTCGAAAAACCCCTGAAACATTATAAAAATCTGCACAGCTTGTTAAAATTCCTTTATCACAAAAGCATGAGACAAGAAGAATGCTGTAGCACCGTAAGAAATTAAAAATCCAAATCAAAAGCCAGAAAAAAAAAACTTATAACAAAAAGAAGATTTAAAGTTGTTGTGTATATCTTCCTTTTCGTCATTGCTGTGATTTTTTAGTTGCTTTTGTTGTTTTGTTGACAGTCAGCCAGCAGCATATAGATCGATCACACATGCATGAATCACATTCATTGCCGCCAACGAAAAGAAGTTAAGATGAGAAAGAGCTCAAACTCCAATGGTCCAGGACTGTAATGAAAAACAAAAAAAAACTAAAGAAACAGAAAACAGTGGCCAAATAAATGTCTGAGCTCCAATTAAATACTTGACAAATTATGCTCTCGCTGCAACACTACTGTCGTCAACAGTAGCAGCACCAGTAAGACTTGGCCTAAAGAGAAAGCCACACTACCACAACAACCTTGATCGGAGTAGTGCGATTTTGTGATTAACTTGCATGTTGCAGGTTAATAATAACGTTGCAATAATGTGATCAGCAGATGATCATAAATTTTCGTAATAAACGTAGCAGATTGGAAACAAAAACTTAAACGTAATCGAATTATATTCAATTAATTTTTCAACTTACATTTTGTGTACCGATAAGAGGTAAGAAGAATTTTTACATGTTTTACTGTACACATGAAGAAAAACATTACGTATGTATTGTAGTTACTAGGTTAGAAAATGTTGTTTTAAAGTGGTTAAGTTTAGAACAATATTTCAAATATGTACATAGATATTAACCTCCCAGCAAAATTTGAAGGAAGGGGTTCCATGCGATGACGTGATTTTGTGACATCTTTTGCATTGGTTCAAACGAAGTCGTGAAAGATCCTATCTTTTCATTAGCATTTGAAGCAATGCAAAGGAAGTCGTGAAAGATCCGATCTTTATATCAGCATTTGAACCCATTCAAAGGAAGTCGTGAAGGATCTGATCTTTTCATCAGCATTTGAACCCATTCCATCGATCCAATAGAGATGCATTTTGTGTTTTTATTTATACAGATTTTTCTAAATATGTAAGATTAATTATTTACAATGTTGTGTGAGACTCGAAATCACAACCAACGTTGTTAAAACTCTCGTCGTAATGATAATGTCATTGCAAAGGGTTCACATTCCAAAGCTTTGGTGAAAATAACATGTCAAAGCATTGGTTTAAATGACATGCTTTGGATCCAAAAATGAATAGGATCTTTTGGGGTCCACGTTAATATAAAATTCATGGATGAAGATGCTAAAAAGATGACATGCCTAGTCACTTGCACCCATGATTGAATGACATCTTTGGCATCGAACATTTTGCTGGGTTATTACTAGAAAGCGGAATTTTATGCTACCCCTATTTTTGGTCCGATTCATGTTAATCGAAACATATGAAATATGCAAAATGCATAAATTTTGCATATGCAAAAAATAATATGTGCATATGTATTTTACATATTTTCTTATGCAACAAATATTTCAATAATAGGTATAAAAATGTTTGTGTGTAAAATTGTTCTGTTTAAAATTAGCTTCTAAAAAGTCAATAAAATAGAGAAATATATAACCACAGCCACAACCTTCAAAATACCGAAAATCGGGCGGTATCGTTCTATGGGGGCTATATGAAAGTCTGAACTTAAACCAACAAATTTTAGGTGGAAATTTTTGTACCCCCAAGGAATTTCGGAGGGATATTAAAGCCACAACCTTGAAAATACCGGAAAGACGTGGAAAGTTTTTTACTCCCAACGAAGGCCAAATGCCAAATAGCAGGAATTTCGGTGGTATATTGAGGCCACAACTTTCAAAATACCGAAAATCGGGTGGTACCGTACATCACTTGTACATATGATTTAACTGCCTCTTTGGATGCAAACTTTTTGCTGGGAAGTATTGGTAAGCATGATTTGTCTGGTGAGGTAAAGCATGCACTCTGACGACATACAGAGATCTTTGAATATCAGGCCGTACCCTCAAAAAATCGAAATAAATTTGGATGCGCCAAATTGTAACGATTGTAGCCGATACAGCAAGCTTTAATATCGACAAAGGACAAATGTTGTAGTCGCCTTCTTCTCGTGTCTTTCGTCACTGAGAAGGGTGTAATCCCTTTTGTAAAGTTAAAGCAAATCCCCTGGAACTCTCGTACCATCCATCTTACATCTTCTTGCTTTTATTTTGATGCCTACAGGTTGTAGAAAATCTATTCGTTCATAATTTACTCACGAGCTTATCATTTGTTCAGTATTCAATTGTTCCACTCTGTAGCATTGAATGGTTACACAAATGCTCTCAAATGATTTAAGACCCACAGAAAAATTGAATCTCTCAATGTTGATTGTCCGAAGCAACCAATACTGCCAGCATGCGATCTAAATTATTCATGACTTATGGAACTCTTGCCTCAACCAACTGTGTTTATACCCTAAGCATTTATGCTAACGAGGGTATATACACTTTCATACGGGCAAAATGTGCCTCATCGAAATAATGGTTTTAGACCCCAAGTATATGTGGAAGAAATGTGTTTCAGAAAATTGGAGTTGATTTAGCTATGTCCGTCCGTCCAAACTTAGTTTAAGTTCGAAGTTCAAGATATAGATAAGGTTCGAATATGGACTATATTTGTCCACTCCTTCGGGTACCTCCCACACACAATTTTGGATAAATTCACTTTAAGACCTGCTCTTGAATCACTTTGATTTTTGTTGAAGCAACTTGCTTTCGCTGCCTCAATTACGGCAGTAAAAGTTTTTCAGGGGCAAGTCCATACTTCTTGAGAAAACAGCCCGAAAATTGGAACAACCCCCTATGGCACCGTATGTAGTGGCTGGAGAGCTCGAACCGAATACTGCGTTCGTCCACACTTTGGATATTGTAATATTTTTCGAATATTATATGAAATTCGAAGGTGGTGCTTTTAGGTCCACTCCTTCCGGTACCTCACAAAAGTTCGAAAATATTCGCTAAAATGGTACGCGCGATTTCTCATCCCATCGTGGAGCATGTACCAGACTTAGATCAGGTTTTAATATGGACTCAATCGGTCCATTCCGTCGAGTACCTCCCACACAAAAATTTGGAAAAGTTCAGTTTAGGACCATCTCTCGAATCGCTTTGATTTTTGCTTTAGCAACTTGTATTCACTGCCCTCCGTACGACGGTATAAGTTTCATCAGGGGCAAGTCCATACTTCCTGAGAAAATAGCCTGAAAGTTACAAAAAAAAAAAAAAACCTATGACACCGTGTGTGGAGGTTGGAGGGCAAAATAACTCTGCCGATTCGGTCCAAATTAATATTTTGTCCAAACATAGTTTATGTTCGAAGATAAGCCATATCGGTCCACTCCTTCAGGTACCTCCCCCACAAAAGTTCAAAAATGTTCGGAAAAATTGTGCGTACGATAACTCTTGAAGAGAGTGGCCGAATTGGTCCATACTTTACACATCCTAATGTATCTACCAGATATAGATCATATTCAAATATGGACCATATTTGTACACTCCATCCGGTACCTCCCACACAAAATTTCGGATACATGTTCACTTTAAGACCTGCTCTCGAATCACTTTGATTTTTGTTGAAGCAACTTGCATTCGCTGCCTCAATTGCGATGGTAAAAGTTGTTTCAGGGGCAAGTCCATACTTCTTGAGCAAACATCCCTGAAGTTGTAATAAACCCCTATGGTACCATATGTAGTGGCTGGAGATCCATTCTTTTTAGTATCTCCTCCGCAAAACTTTTGATGTTTAGTCCTAATCAACATTTTGTCAGTTCAAACGACCAAAAATTTTAAACCTCCCTAAATACATGCGTTTTTTGGGAAAATTTTTTTCAGTATACACAGGCTGAGGGTATATCTCTGTCGGCAAAGCCGACTGATACTTTTTTACTTGTTTATTTTGTTTTAACTTTAGTTCTTTATTTAATTTTTTTATTTGAATCAAGTTCAAATTGTTATTATATTACAGTGTTTTTTAATTTTTACTTTAAGATTATAATTGTAATTTTTGATTATACCCTCAGCCTTTAGGCTAAGGAGGGTATATACACTTTGATACGATGAAAATGTGCCTCATCGAAATAATGGTTTTAGACCCCAAGTATGTTTGGACGAAATGTGTTTCAGACAATTTTGAGTCGATCTAGCCATGTCCGTCCGTCTGTCTGTCTGTCTGTCCTGCTGGCTGGAGCGCACGATAACTCTCGAACGGATGAACCGATTCGGTTCAAATTTTGGCTTTCATTATATTTTGCCCAAACTTAGTTTAAGTTCGAAGATGAGCTACATCGGTCCACTCCTTCCGGTACCTCCCCCACAAAAGTTCGAAAATGTTCGGAAAGTTTGTGCGCACGATAACTCTTGAAGGGAATGACCGATTTGGTCCATACTTTGTATAGCGAAAACTTTCTACCAGAGTAATATGAGGTTCCAATATGGTCTCAATAGGTCTACTCCATCGGGTACCTCCCACACAAAATTTCGGAAAAGTTCAGTTTAGGGACATCTCTCCAATCGCTTTGATTTTTGTTTTAGCAACTTGTATTCACTGCCCTCCATACGACGGTACAAGTTTTATCAGGGGCAAGTCCATACTTCCTGAGAAAATAGCATGAAAGTTGCAAAAAACCCCTATGACACCGTGTGAGGTGGTTGGAGCGCAAGATAACTCTCGAACGGATCTGCCGATTCGGTCCAAAATATGGCCTTAGTAAATTTTGTCCAAACATAGTTTAAGTTTGAAGATAAGCCATATCGGTACACTCCTGCAGTAACCTCCCCCACAAAAGTTCAAAAATGTTCGGAAAAATTGTTCGTACGGTAACTCTTGAAGGGAGTGGCCGAATTGGTCTATACCTTACACATCCTAATATATCTACCAGATATAGATCAGGTTCAAATATGGACTATATTTGTGCACTCCATCCGGTACCTCCCACACAAAATTTCGGATAAGTTCACTTTATGGCCTAATAACGAATTACTTTGATTTTTGTTGAAGCAACTTGCATTCGCTGCCTCAATTACGATGGTAAAAGTTTTTTAGGGGCCATACTTCTTGAGCAAACAGCCCGTATAGTGTAAAAACCCCCTATGGCACCATATGTTGTGGCTGGAGATCCACTTCCATAACGGTCAATGTCGATCCATTCCTTTTAGTATCTCCTCCGCAAAACTTTTGATCTTTAATCCTTATCAACATTTTTGTCGGTTTAAACGCCCAACATTTTTAAAACCCCCTAAATATATACGTATTTTGGGAAAAAATTATTTCAATATACACAGACTGAGGGTATATCTCTGTCGGCAAAGCCGACTGATACTTTTTTACTTGTTTAATTTGATTTCACTTTATCCAAAATTTCTATTAATTTCTAATTCACACATTTCATTTTAATATTAAATTCAATCTTTACTTTGATTTTGTATTATTTTCTAGGAGCTTTTCTAAATTTTAAGCAAAAGTTTATTTTAATAACAAGTCTAGGATCGTTTCGGTGATTCGAAAGCCCCAAAAACCCCTGTCGGCACCACCTATAATGACTGATGAGTATTTACGAAAATACATTAATTATACCATACACCAATATGTGGAAAGTGTATTATTAGTTTTTTTGGTTTGTTTGGTCGTCGGAGACCCCCCAATATGGTATACAATCTTCATATCTCGGCGAGATAAAGCGATTTTGAGATGTGTGTCCGTCCGTTCGTTTGTCCATTATAAATTATAATCAAACTCCAGGCCGCAATTATGGACGATCGTCACGAAATTTGGTATGGAGGTCGGTTTCACATCAGAATAGATGGTTATTTTAATTAGTGATGATCGTGAAATATTTAGCGGGCGGAATGGACCAAAATCATAATTTTTATCCGATTTTGTAGGTGCTCTGTAGGTCGCAATAATAGCCCGATCGCCTCGAAATTTTAAATAAGGTAAGAGTATATGACAAATAAGCTTGCAATTTGAGATGGCTATCAGATAATATTTAGAGGGTTAAATGGACCACAACTTTTGTGAGAAAATTGAAAATTTTAAATATACAGCTTATATTCTTTTCTTGGAAAAAACATTTGGGAAAGTAATCTATACTTGGAAGAGGAACGGTTGACCTTTCTATTGATTTCAATTGTGTTCGTGTACATGATAAGATAACATAGTTACAGCCTAATATACCTAGTTATTTGTTTGTAATGTTATCATAAACATGCTAGAGTTCGCAATTACAGCTCAATAGTCACGAAATTTGGTACGAGGTAAGATGATAAATGATGATCTAATATTATTTAGCGGGTGAAATGGACCATTACTTTTGTATGAAAAATATAAACATTTAATAGTTGGTCCATATTTTAATTCCTGGAGGGCATATACCGCCAAAGTAGCCTACATATGAAAAAAGAACGACTGACCTTTCCAATGATACAAATTGCAATAATGAGTTTGGTAGATAAAATGGGTTTTCTGTAGAGAACCACATTTTACTCCCATGTTATAAATTGGCTCTATCATGACAGAGAAATTCCCAGTTTGTGAATTATTGCAAATTAGGTGGAGCTCAAGCGTATTAATTCTCCAACTCATCAACAAAAGGGTAGTTACTAAAAATTTTAACTTTTTATTAAGATAATTAGTTACCCTACCCCCGGTAAAAATCTGTCATTACTTTTTCTATTCTTTCGTCAAAAAATACCGGTATACCACTTTTCATGTATTCATCGCCACCTTTTTTCAATTTGTATTCGGTGTCGCTGCGGTAAAAGTTTTTTTTTTTAAATATTAATTTTGGTAAATGTGAAGGCACCCACTAACCTCCTCCTGGCGTATACTTTTGGGATTTATACATACAAAAATTTACCGCCAAGTCCGAACGGCTTGCACTAAGACACCACTTGTAGAGGAGTTTTTCATGGCTGAAATACTCAGGAAATGTCGTCAACATTTCTAAGGGGCATTTTGTCACCGTTGATCGATTCCCCGGCCAGGTAACTTCAAATTTTCAACGGTGGAAAAATACCCGACATTTTCTGATTACTTCAGTCATATAAAACTTCTCTATAAGTGGTGGCTTAGGGCACGTCGTTCGAACTCAGGGTTTAACTGTAGGTCCCCATATCAGGAAATATGAATCGGGGTGCACTCATTGATATGAGACAAGTCTCCTTTGTTCATTACGGGATGTTTGTGGAACAATTATTATATTATTATTTAAGCTTGATGTGATAAGATGGCAGAATCCACAAAGTTATATCTTACAATAAGTTAAAGGAATTTTGATTTGTTGAAAGCTAATTTCCAGCGGTAGTGGTGTAGGGTATTACATGGTCGGCCCCGTCCGACTATAACCTTTTCTTACTTGTTTTTATTTTATTTAAATATGTATTACAATTAAAGATAATAATAAAATTATAGCAAAAAGCACTAGCGGCTACGGCTATCGGCTCAATGTACATTAATTTCCCAGAAGTACCTTCGGTTACAATCCTCTTCATATTTTAAAAGTTTCGCTTATGTGCAGTTTAAGGACTGTTCGAAGATCGTTTGGAAATGTTTACTAATGGCACAACTTTGGCCCTGTTATATAGATGTTTTTCGGCAAGTTCATGCTTTCAGGTATAATGGGCTTAAAAGCCTTTACAATTTCCGATCAACTAAAATTGGTGGCTGGCACTGTAACTATCGACTAAACGATACATATTCTAATATTTTTCTCAAGTTAAGTTCAAAAATGTACTGGACTGTTCGAAGATTGTTTGAAATTGTCATCGAAGGTAGTCCAAAATGGGCTATGTCGAAGGTAGTCCAAATGGGCTATACAGCTGCATTCTTCACAAAAATTCAGCACCTTTGCGATTAAGGACACTGCATATACATACATATGTATAATCCTCTCAATTTTATTTCCTATACTTCTCTCGATAATCACAAGAACTTTTTTATTTTTATTATTTTTAATGTTATTATTATTTTTATTTTTATAATATTTTAAATTTGTTATTTTATTTTAATTTCTTTTACCTGACCCAAGCAGTTTGTGCTGGGCCACATATCGCCAGGATGAAGTCGTCGACATAAGGGAGGCTGGAGAATATCAATAGCAAATGTATGGCCTTCAAGCTCTTAAAGGCCTTCGACATAAAATCCGATCTTCTACCTTTACTTTGAAGTGCCTGTCCCCTAGGAAACTCATATCACACGGAATCAAAAACTCTAGCATAACAAGTCCAACAGCAACAGTGGCGTACAATTAACCACATATGACAAAAATACGGTCAAAAGTTTCAGGATATTTTCCTTCTCGACCAGGTCCCTTAGACGATTCAGTATTCAATCGTTCAACATCTTTTAAGATTGGACAATACCATGACCTCCTTGGTTACAATGGCTCCCATGGTTACGCAGATATACAGGGAAAAAAATAAACAAGTAAGAACGGAGTTTAGTTCGATCAGACCGAACTTGTTAAACCCTCCGCCGCGAGTTGTATGGAAGTAAAATGGAACAATTAGAAGTTTGATCTATGGCAAAACTGTCCTTCCGGGTTCATCGTATAATCTTCATCGACATTTATCGCCTAAAAGAATTTTTCACCCCCCAGCCTTTGATCTCCATATTTGCGCGTTCTAATATTTGTCCTAAAAAACGGATTAAGAAAACGGGGTTTTTCTTCTAGAACTGCAACTAGCAAAGTTTACATAAGCGAATTAATGTAATTTGATTGACAACTCTATAAGCTTTTTAATGGTGTACATATAAGTTTAATCGGTTACTTAAAATCGGTTCACAAATCGGTTTTAATGTCGGAATATCCGGTTCAAAAACTGATATAACCGGATCTATCCTCCAAGAAAATTTGTTATTAACGTGTTCATCACTACAAGAGCTATTTGTCGTAAATATTTCAGAAGCACCCCAGATGTCTAAATAAGCAATAAACAATTGTTATGCAACCAATAACGAATATAAAAAAAAAACATAGTTTAATTCTGAACCGAGTCCGAATAAATGTCATAAATGGCAATGTAAACGGGACAAAACCGATTAGTCGTCAAAGAGAACCGTACCTTAAATGTTCTGAGCAACATTTCTGTCGAATATTTGGATGCTGAAAAATCTCATCTTGTGGTACTTTCACTACGGTTCAAGAAATAAAGGACGAAAAGGACATGAAAGGCATTGAGTTAGAAGAATGAAATGTTCTACAAAAAATCGAAGCTACAACAACGCCAACCAGAGATATGGAGCTATTTTCCCAAGTATTACAGGGAAAAAATAAAAAAATCATCGGGCGATATCTCAGTTACCTGACCTATGGCGAAAATTTCCTTTTGGGTTCTTAGTAAACTCATCAAGAGCTTTCATCTCCAAAACAAATTTCCCACCCCCAGACTTTTAGTTCCATTTTGTGCCACAGTGTAATCCGGTGGTACCGTTATATGGAGGCTATATAAAGGTATAGGTCCACATACCGACAAATTTCATATGGAACGTTTAATACCCCAACTGAAGACCTAATACCAAATTTCAGCCATTTCGGAGGATTACTGTGATCACAATCTTCAAAATACCGAAAATCGGAAGGTACTGTTCTATGGAGGCTATATGAGGGCGTGGCATTTGGAACGTTTAGTAACCCAACTGAAGACCAAATACCAAATTTCAGCCATTTCGGTGGAATATTATGGCCACAACCTTCAAAATAGAGGAAATAAGGAGATACGTTCTATGGGTGGTTATATTAAGGCGTGGACATATAGCGACAATTTTTATATGGAATGTTTAATACCCCAAATGAAGACAAAATACCAAATTTCAGCCATTTCGGTGGAATATTGTGGCCACAACCTTCAAAATACCGAAAATTCGGAAGTATAGTTCTATGGGGGCCATACTTTCTGGGGGAAAGTTTTATACCCCCAACGACGACTAACTACCAAATTTCAGCCATTTCGGTCTGATAATGAGGCTAAAAACTTCAAAATACGGAAAATCGGGTGGTACCGTTCCATGGGCGCTATATCAAAACGTTGACCGATATAGCCCATATGCAATACCAAATATCCTATAAGTAATATAAACTTCTATACCAAATTATCTTAAAAATTGCGCAATGTATATTGATGTCAACAGACGGTCGGACTTGCGAACATGGTTATATCGTCTTAGAATTTTACCCTGATGAAGAATATATATACTTTATAGGGTATCCGATGAATATTTCGATGTGTTACTAGCGGAATGACATTGTAATTATACCCTCCATATTATGGTTGAGGGTATAATAAAGGGATTATTAGGCCTGCGATTTCTTATTCATGCTGGCAACTCTCTTCGGCTTTATTAAACCAGTCTCTTCCGTTACAAATAAAGGCAGATCTGTCCGCTATGAATGTGTCACAGAAGGATAACGGCTGGCCAATGGTCCGGATCGGATGGTCCGTTAATGGTTGGAGTTCTCCCTAACGGTGCGACCAGGGGGGTCCATTGATTTTTAAGGCTGCTAGTGAACCTTTAGATAAACTCATCTGGTAAAACAATATGATACGAAACTCAGATTCAGGTCCGGAACACCTTTGACTATATAGAGTCATAACAAATAGTCTAAGAAAGGTGATCTGCATCTAAGTGCTTATTATGGTAGGGATGTCCTCCACGACTATGGTTACTCACACATTATTCTCCGTGTAATCTTATGTGCTGTTTGAAAGTAGAAATTACAGTCGGACCTCGATTATCCGTAATGGTCGGGACCGGAGGCATTACGGATAATCGATTTTCCCGGATAATGGAGGCAGTGTTTTTATGCCGTTTTTGAACACATTTTTAAATAAAAATTGCATAGTATTCTACAATAATAATAAAGTCTGCAATTTTTATAATATTTTTTAATGTAATCCACCAAATTTTAGAAGGATGCATGATATTATCATCATCAGATTCATCTGAATTGACTTTGTCCCATGGCTTTTGTCATACCATTAATACACAAATTGTGTAATATGGGAGAATTTCCAGTTTTCTTTTGTTTACCTTTTGTTTTCTTAATCAAATTCATTGGAATGTGTGTTTTTATACCCCGGTTACACTTAACCGGATTAACCCAATGGGTTTGGGTTTCAAATGTCAATTCCATAGCGCAAACGTCAAATAAATCCTCATGAAGTGGGTTAACCCGGCAAAAAATTCTATTGTAACCGTACTATTACTCAGGGATAATGAAGTTTATAACGAAAAATAGAGGAAATGGGAAAAAGACCAACATTTCATTCCTATCCCGGATAGTGGAGGTTCCCGGATAATCGATTCACGGATAATCGAGGTTCAACTGTAATTTGTAGTTGGAAAACACAGTCTTAACTCATTTGTTGTATCCTGGCCATTGAATTTGTAGATTCCAATATTCGTGTGAGCGTTTTCCAGCCTAATTATTTTAATCAAAGATTAGTATGTATTATCAGATTCTCTTCAACGTTTCTTCATAACTATCTTCTAACCTCTTCTATAACTATTTTTCAAATTATTTCAAAACTATCAACTTCTATTTCACAACAAATTAGCCAACAAATAAATACTAAATAATGAAATAAAATTGAATTTGCTTTAACTAATAACACTGCCATATTTAGGCAAATCCAGACACACACATAAATCCAATCATTTCAATTAAAGTCAAATTCACGCAACAAATTTTGTTAACTGTCAAATTTATTTTGAGTGTAGAAATAATAAAAATTAACAATAATAAAAACCAATGTGGACAATGCCAAAATAAGGAGCTGCCAACTAAACAGCCAGGCAGGCAGGCAGCAACAGCAAACGAATAAAAACACTAAAGTCTAGCACAAAAAAGGCTGATGATGTCGCATAAACAAAATTCGAGCTTATTGCTTTATTGTAACAACAGAAACGTGACCCAAAAAGATTGTTAAGAAAAACTAAAATAAATGAAAACTTGGTAACAACTGCAGCAGCAGGCAGAGGCATAAAACAAACGGCCAAAACTGATCAATGGCAGACTACTACAAAAACAGTGGCAACAGCAGCAATTGGCAGCACCAGTCAACAAATGAAATAAATGATGATGGAGAGGTAAAAACAAATGGAGAAACCAGAAACTGCCAAACATACCAGCAATCAACGCAACAATTTGGTAGCAAATCAGCAGGAAATTACCGCAATTGGTTGTTTTTGATCGAATATCGGCGACAATCAATCGATCAATCCAACTCTGATGTGATCTGAAGAAACAAACAAAAAATGTAGCAACAACAAAAAACGCCTTGACACAAACCAAGCGATTGATCGGTCGCTCGATCGATCGAATGGACGACAACATCAGCTTGAGATAAGGAAAAATAAAAAGGATGGCAATCACTTTGCCTTCAGCTCTGCCGCCATTAGTTTGTCTCCCTACCCCCCGGACCATGCATGGTCAGCGAAGAAACTTCTTTTGTTGCCTAGCCTGGGACTGTTTGGGCGACAGGAGATGATGGCATTCCGAAATGACAAAACAGTTAAAAAATAATTAATTGTGTTGCCATAAATGGCTAAAAGCAACTTTTTTTCTGTGTTTTTCTGATGTTTGTGGGTTTTTTGTTGGTTTTTCAACTCCATCGTGTCTTTCGTTGCTGGTGCTGTTGCATCTACTGTCTCTGCTTGTTGCAAGTGTATGTTGCAAGCTGAAACATAACAACAATTTGCGCATTGACATGTGTGTGACCATTTTAGTTTTTTGTACCTCATTTCGTTTACTTTTTCGTTTTTTATTGTTATTATTTGGTTTTCATTTCTTTAACAAAATATTTTTTCTTCTTTACTCTTTGAGTTTGTTTATAACCACCTTTGGTTATCAGCAGCACAGTGGGAATTAATCGTCTATACTTTCTTTTTAGGACGAAATCAACAAAGACTAAGTGCGACATCTATTGTATATACAGCTAAACACCCTCAGTATTAATCGGAGTGGTGGACCTAAATGTCTTCTGAACTGAATCCATAGTATGGAGGGTAGTCCATATCTACATTAGGTAATTTTCCATGCGGCAATTGTCACTTTGTTGGAGAGGTGGAGAGTATGGTAACCCTTTGCCTTTCAACACCCTCTCTCATCGACAAACTGACAATTGCCGCAAATAGAATTGCCTAATGCAGATATGGACGTATATTATGTTTGGTTTTCTATTTGTATCACATCGAACTAATCATTAATCATATAAATAATATATTCTTGATCAGGATAAATTCCAAGACGATCTAGCCATGTCCGTCTGTTGTAATCACACTAGCATCGTCAATAATTGAGATAGAACGCAAAAATTGTACATCCGAGTGTCTTTTTCCATAGACAGGTCAAGTTCGAAGATGGGCTATATATGTAGGTTTTCGTTTTGATATAGCCCCCATACAACGGTATCTCCCGATTTAAGGTATTTTGAGGATTTCAGCTAAATTTTATGACCGAACTAGTTGTAATGTGACATTTGATGTTCTCTGCAGTCACGAAACTTTCCAGCAAAAATCGTCAATATCGAACCATGTTTTGGAATAGCCCCCACATAACGGTACCCCCGATACCCCTGCATTTTGAGGATTTTAGCTACAATTTTTAACCGAACTAGCTGTAGTTTGACATTTGAAGTTCTCAGAGGTCCCGAAACTCCTCCACCAAAAGTCGTCCACATAGGCCCATGTTTTGTTATATACCCCATATAATAGTACATACCAACAGATTGAATGAATTTTTAGATACATTTTTATACCCTCAGCATTTATGCTAAAGAGGAAAAGTCAGAATTTTTTAATATTCCATTTGAAAAAAACTAAAATTTGTTTGTGACGCTAAATTAACGATTTTTGGTGCATGCATTGAGAAAAAAATACCATTCTCAAATCTGTTCGAGATACTAATTTTGGATATTGCGCGCAAAAGTTATGGCGGTTTCAATTCTGATTATTAGAAAAAATCTCTTGTTAATTGTTAATTTATGGCTTCATATATGTTTACTGAGGTCCGTCCCATAACTTTAGTGAAAAAGTTGTAAATTTTCGCGGAAATTAGGAAAGCATTCAAAACAATTGGAGGTTTGCAACTTGTTTTAATAAAATTCAACCTGTTTATGCATGTAAAAATATATAAAAATTATGTACGTAATCTAAACATCTAAACATCGACTCAAATGAAACCAAAACTATACAAATCCGTTTAGCGGTTTGCATATTATAGCAAAAAACTTAAAAAAAATATATTGAGGAAATTTATAACATTTTTGTAAGAGAAAATATTTATTAAAATTTATTTTGTGAGTTAGTTAAAGAAAATGTAAGAAAAATAGGTCAATGTTATTCTTCTATTTTTGTTAAATTTTACGCAAAAAATCACATTTTTTATGCTAATCACTTCTCGAATGCACGCTAACATCTAGTAGAAGATATGGGTACCTTTCAAATGAATGTTGGGTTCCTCTAAATGAAGTATAATCTTGAAATAAAACTGTGTCGCGTAATGTTCATTTTGAAATTCGTGTAAATCGCGAAATCCTCAAAATTACTTGATGCGCATGCGGTTTACCAATACAGCGAATTCTTCTCTTTTAATTTGTACACATTTGCAAGGATTTATTTTGGCCGCTAAGATGTAGCATCGTCAGCAGTTTAGTGTGCAACAAACTGTATAACGCTTATAATTTGCACAAAGTGCACACACTTTTTATGCGCATTCGATTTCACTATCATCCATGAAAAAATACGTCGATCTAAACATATTTCGATAACATCCATCAAGAACCGTGGATGTAGCATCACACACAATTTTTGGGATAAATCGGATACAGTTCCCATGCCACTAAACTTTTTAAACCGCTGTTTTCGCAAAAACGCAAGTTATGTGTCAGTTTCTTCATTGAAAAGGAAAAGATCCGCAGAAAACGCGATTAAATCCGCGATATTTTCAAAAACATTTTACGCACATTTTTCGTTTTTTGCAGTTGCTGTTTACGCCGTTCTAGTGGATGGATTTTCACGATCTATGATTTATATGATCCGTGCCGTCAAAAAACTAAAATATCTTGTGGTCCCAGCACAATCAAAAGGATATTGTAAATACTGTACCCCAAAAATAGGGTTTTTAGAAAAAAATATCGCACTAAATTTGACCTTTGGCAGTGGATTACTGTGATACTGCCCGGGCAACATAATCAATATACATATCAAATGATGCGTAATCGCGAGTACTTTGATTCTATTACATGTTTTCTGAAATACCCGAATGCGCGTCGCAGTTAGATCAAAAATACAAAAAAAAACCTAAAATCTGGCTTCAAAATGTCAGCATCCATAAATGGTGGATGTAGTGGCGATTTTGAAATCTGATACATTAGAAGTGTAATCTTCATTTTGTATGCTTCTACTTTTACTTTGGACAGATATCCGTAATTTAAACGGTTTAACCGCCAATCGAATAACAACGTAAAAAAACTCGTTTGCTTCAACGTGTTTTTACCTACTTTTTATTAATTTACGCGGTCATAGCTTCCGCGCAAATAAACTTTATTAGCCACATTTTTGAGCTTTGATTAAAAACACTTCGTTTGATCCAACTATGGTCATATTTCATGGTACACTGCAATATTTCGCGAATTATAACAGTGCAAACCTCGGCTTCATCACTGTTAAATTTTTTTGACTTTTCGTCATATACATTTTCATACGGGAGAAATGTGCCTTATCGAAAAAATGGTATGTTTGTATGTTGGACGAAATGTGTTTCAGACAATTTGGAGTTGATTTAGCAATGTCCGTCCGTCTGTCTGGCTGGAGCGCACGACACTCTCGAACGGATCAACCGATTCGGTCCAAAATTTGGCTTTCTTAATATTTTGTGCAAACTTAGTTTAACTCCTTCCGGTGCCTCCCGCACAAAAGTTCTAATATGTTCGGAAAATTTGTGCGCACGATAACTCTTAAAGGTAGTAACCAATTTGATCCATACTTTGCACATCGTCAAAATTCTACCAGACTTAGATGAGGTTCAATAATCGGTCCACTCCTTCGGTTACCTCCCACACAAAATTTCAGATATGTTCAGTTTAGGACCTGCTCTTGAATCGCTTTGCTTTTTGTTTTAACAACTTGTATTCACTGCCCCCCATACGGCGGTACAAGTATCATCAGGCGCAAGTCCATACTTCCTGAGAAAATAGCTTGAAAGTTGCACAAAACCCCTATGACAATGTGTGAGGTAGTTGGAGCGCAAGACAACTCTCTAATGAATCAACCGATTTGGTCCAAAAATTGGTCTTCGTAATATTTTGTCCACACATAGTTTAAGTTCCAACATCGGTCCACACCTTCAGATATCTCCCCCACAAAAGTTCAAAAATGTTCGGAAAATTGTTCGCACGATAACTCTTGAAGGAAGTGACCGATTTGGTCCATACTTTACACATCCTAATATATCTACCAGATATATATTAGGTTTGAATATGGACTATGTTTGCCCACTCCTTTGGGTACCTATCAGACAAAATTACGGATAACTTCACTTTAAGACCTGCTCTCGAATCACATTGATTTTTTTGGAGCAACTTGCATTCGCTGCCTCAATTACGACGGTAAAAGTTTTTAGGGGCAAGTCCATACTTCTTGGGAAAACAGCCCGAAAGTTGTAAAAAACCCTATTGCATATTTTCGTCGGCAAGTTCAAAGGTCCAAAAACAGGCCATAAAATAATGAAAAGATCATAAATACATTCGATCTGACCGTAAATGAAAGTTTCAGTTCACATAGGCTGAGGGTATATCTCTGTCGGCAAAGCCGACTGATACTTTTTTACTTGTTAAGATAGAGCTTTGTAATTTGGTATAGAAGTTTCTATTACTCCTAGAATGTTTGGTATTGCAAATGGGCTATATCGGTCCACGTTTTGATATATGAAGGTTTTAGCCTCATTATCACACCGAAATGGTTGATATTTGGTATTTGGTCGTCATTTGGGGTATTAAACGTTCCATATGAAATTTGTCGGTATAGGTCCACGCCTATATATAGCCCCCATAGAACGTACTCCCCGATTTTCGTCGTTTTGAAGTTTGTGGCCTCAACATTCCTCAGAAATGGCTGAAATTTGGTATTTAGTCTTCGATCGGGGTATACAACCTTCCTCCAGAAACCCGTCGGTATAGGTACATGCCTTAGAACGGCATATCCCTATTTCCGGTATTTTGAAGGTTGTGGTCTCAATATTCCGAAATGGTATTTGGTCTTCATTTGGGGTATTAAACGTTCTGTATGAAATTTCTCCCAGAAATTTGTCGGTATAGGTCCACGCCTTCGTGGACACATTGCCACATTGTTTTACGGAACTTGCTGAAATTTGGTACTTTGTCTTCTTCATAAACGAAAGTAAACTAATTGTTCCATTTTACTTCAACACAACTCGTGGTGGAGGGTATAAAAAGTTCGGTCGAACTTTACGCCTTCTTTCTTGTTTTACCTAATTTAGGTATTTTGGGTATCCGTGGTCGAACAATTTTTGCACCTAACAGGAAACTAATTATTCTATTTAATTTTAGAATATTTTATGGTGGATGGTATAAAATATTCGCTCCTGCCGAACCTTATGTTTTTTACTTTTTTAATTTGTTCTTAGGTTACAGAAGAGCACAAACCGATCGCCATTACCCTTACGTGTCTGTCCACTACAAGTTTTATGCTATATCGTCGAAGCCAACCTATTAATTCAGATCACCCATGACGCCTATTATATTTCCAGTAGGAATTCTGCAATCCCGGAACCGCACAACATCCGTGTTTCGGCCAGCGGCTGCCACCTTAGTATACACATGTTTATATTTGTATAGTTTTTCTGTATTCCCGGAATGCCTGTTCCGGATTCTTTTGGTACGTGCCGGGAAGGAGGACCAATATTGATGTGCTCACTTCGTCACATCCGCACTCACACTCTTTGTCACACTCACACGTTGAGATGCAATAGATGTTGGGAGTGATTGTATCTCAGGTGTTGTTCTGGACTCGTCCATACATTGAATTAGTACTCGCGAATGGGAGTACTCGAAGAGTGCGAGCAAGTCTGAAATATGCCTCGCAAGTGACGAGTAAAAATAAAGTATACTCGACCTTTTTTCTCGCGAACTTTCGAACTCGCGCGATTTTCACTCGCGAGTAGAATTCGAGGGAGTAGTATGGAGCTGTGTGAAGAATATCAAAAAATGCAGCTTACAGCGTTGTGATGGTAACAACATACTGAGAAAGGATCGCAGTAGAAGTGGAGGTGGAGGATTAGCTTGCCAATTGCACCAGTCTGTCTCTAATGACTCGTACATGGAATGTATGGGGTAGCAATCAGGTGTGGAACTGCCGAGGTGAATGTATACATCCCGCCGATAAATATCTGTACATCAGGTTAAATTCCCAACATTAGCCCGATTCTGTCATAACCGTCTGGTCTGGAGGGACTTTAATGCTCATCATGAGCTGTGGCATTCGGTAGTCGGAAACGACCAGAAAGGTAAAATGCTGGCTGAGCAGATCTATGTTTTGCACGGTCAATGAAACATCCACACCAGAATTTGCGGAGAGTGTCACAGTTCGCCAGATATAACCATCGTGTCACCTTCACCTTCAATGACGTCAACTGGCAACCCGTCGTTTTTCTTGGGTCAGACCATCTCCCCATAATTGTATACGTCAGCAGACCGCCCGATTTCGTCACGTCTGAACGCAGCAATGTCATCAATCACGAGAAAGCTAATTGGGGTTCGAGTATATCAAAAAAGTTCTCAACCTGTCGCTAGCCACCAACATCGTTCCCGAAGTCTGGAAAATGGGCGGGGTGGGCCCGCTACTGAAACCAGGCAACGATGTAAGTTCTCAACCTATCGCTAGCAAATGTTCTCAACCTGTCGCTAGCCACCCACACTAATTAACGGTTCCTGCCGAGGACGAAACCCCACAATTTACAATGGATAATGTTGCGAATGTCATCAGGAACGCTAAATCATCCGTTTGGTACTAATGGAATCTACATGGTAATGCTGAAACAGCTGGATGAACCGGGGTTCAAGTATCTCAAAAAAGTTCCCAACCTGTCGCTAGCAACCCACATGGTTCCCGTAGTCCGGAAAATGGGCAGATGTTCCCGCTACTGAAGCCAGAAAACATGAATCGTACAGACCGATTTCGCTTTTGTCGCCGTAGCAAAGACAGCTGAGGTTTTAATAATACCTATCCAGTTGCCGGTCATCTTCATGGGTTCCGTAAGAAGCACAGGATGGCAACAGCGCAGCACGCCACCTCCACACATATAAGTGGAGGACTCAACCAAAGCAAACCGTGCTACACAACAGTGATTGCGGCGCTTGACTTATCAAAAGCATTTGACACTGTCAAGCACTCCGCGCTGGATGATGGATAATCAATTATATGTGTGGAAGTCGGTAGTACGTGGAATTCAGGAAAAATCAGTTCATGCCCCGTATAGTGAAACAGGGAGTTCCTCCGGAACTGTTTAACCTCTACCTCTCCAGTATTCCACCCCCTTCAAAACAGCATTGAGATCGTAACGTATGCGGATGCTTATACGAGTTTATCGTCAGATACCTTCCCTGATATCATTTGCGAAAGGCTGAATTCCTATTTAACTTAACTTACTATCCTTTTCCACGCCAGGCAAATATGCAAATATTTGCCACTAAATCTACATCACTCAACCCACCACATAGACAACAGAGGTGAGCACTGAGTTGAATTTCATGGTCGATGGCAACAGAATTGCGATCACAAACTACCCCAAGACTCTCGAAAGCACGTCCACGTCGTCCGCGTATGCCACAGCTATCTGCGACAAACTGCGATGTAGGGACAAGGTCCTCAAGTCCCTAGCCGGGAGCACTAGGGATGTAGATATAGGAACCTTGTTGCTGCGCCTGTGTGCTCCATGAATATAAGTGCAACGCGATGGAAAATAGTATAATCTGTCAAAATGTCGCCCTGAGATCTGTAACAGGGTGCCTCCTCATGTCTTCAGTGGACCCATTACATGAAGAGGCAAATATTCTTCTAGTGCAGCGCGGGTGTTACCGTGAGAGCCATCCTAATCACTATATGGCATGTCAGTAGGGATCTTCATGATCTAGAAAGAGAGTTCCAACGGCACAAAAGAGAACCCCTAAATCAACAAGCCTATCAAGCAGGTTTAAATAGCATTCACAAAGATGCAGTAGCAGATGCCATAAACAACTATCGTTTGATTGCGGTCCTTCGAGAACATTCCTCATCTATGGCAGCTTAGTAGCGCCAGCTGCCACGACAAACCAGAGTATTTTGGTTCAACATAGTGCAAAACATCTACCCAGAATGTCGCACAGGCCCGCTCGACACACTGCACCTTTTCATTTGCTCTGTCAAACCTGCTCAACTACGAGTAACTCCAGTAGGTTTGTGACTGCAACCCATTCAAGCAGCCACAGCAAAGATGGACCCAGAGTCAGATTAAGCAGAAAAACTGTTACAACAACAACTAGGAATTCTCTCTTATACTGTATTTGGTTAGCTACAGGAGAGGTCCTTCGAACCTTCGGAGCGCACTCGGTTAGGCTATAGCATTGGACGATAGTAACGTTTTACTTTATATTTACAAAGGTATGTAACGATTCTGCCTGAAAACAGGGTGCATGACCTTAGGGCCAGAATAACCCCCTCGTACCTCTGTCATATTTTATTATAATTAAATACCCCTAATTATCTCCACAATGTACACCCATTGTGCATAATACTCTCCATGTCAATTTGCCATTGTATCAGCAACTGTTTTTTTTTTTTGATTGCTTCTTTTATAATTTTGTTTTGAAATTACTTTTGGTTTCTTTTGGTCAAAGTGAGGCATACATGTTCGGCGTTATTTTTTCTCTGTTCTCTCCACAAAGTCATGGAATGCGGCCACTTTAAGGTTTTTACTAATAGCACAACATATTCGTATATCCATCTATGGGCCGATGTGGTTGCGTATATCTCCGACCGACCATCGCTATATCTGTATGTGGGTCTTGGCAACTTTATTGGTCTACTGGTTGGTTGTCGATTGGTGGTGGTGGTGATATTGTATTTGGTATGATTTTGCAAAGTTCCATGCTGTGGGCCATTTTTTGTTGTCACCTTTCTACTAATACATTGACACATTTGCCAAAAACGTTTGCTATTTGTTTGTTTTGTTGCGTTTTTTCTTCATGGTCTCTTGCCATTTTCCTTCCATAGCTCCTGCAGCTATCAATGGAGCGTTTTGTAATGTTTTTTTCTTTCTTTGGAGTGTATATGGAAAGCCTGCTGCTGCCGCTGCTAGTGAAACGGTTTTTGTTACTCTACCTCTGTTGGCACTTAACGAGGAGCGAGAAAGTATGTCAATATGAACTGGCATAATGACAAATGAACAAATTTTTGTTAATTCGACGATATAATTTGCTAAAATGGTTAGAAAGTGCTTTATTATTTGGCGGTATTTTGTGATTAAAAAAAAAACAAAAACAAAAGGTGGGCTGCTTTAAGTGACCCACACAAAAGATTCAAACATAGATTTATGGTTTCAAATGAAATGAACTGAATGTGTTATATGTAATGGAGATGGTATATATGGTATATTTCTAAAATTTTACTTTCATATGACTTACTTCCATGATTTATGGCTGCAGGATCACGATCGGAAATGTTCCTCATCGAAGTAATAAGTTTAGACCCCACACCTTGTAAGACTAAATACAGATAACTCTCGAAGGGTAACCGATTCGATCCAAACTCTCTTCATCTTAAGACTTCGTACAAACAACTATCGAATCTACCAAGGGTAAATTCGATAATAAACATTGCGAACGCGCTTAAACGTCCTCAATAAAGAAATTCAGTTTTAAAGTTGTACAGGAAACAGTATCGTTTCCATTTCACACACTCATATATACAAAATCCTCGAAGGGATGAAGGAGACTTCTCTCATATCAATGAGTTCACGCAGATTGATATTGGATCAATGATATGGGACCTACCTTTTATTGCCGAGTCAGAACGGTGGTCTTCCGACACCATTTGTTGAGAGAAGTTTTTCATGGCTGAAATACTCAGGAAATGTCGCCTACAATACATTGAGGCGATTTTTCACAGCCAAAAATGTTGATGTTCTGGTCAGGGGCTGAACCGAAGACCTTCTGAATGCGTGGCGCAGTCACTAATTTATATAAATTTTCTGTGACGAGTCCTACCCCCGTGAGACTATCCCAGCAACCGGAACTGTCTGAAATTTCTAAAATTAAAGGAGACGATATATTGATTTATTCAACAGAAAGAACTGCGAGGAAATATTCAGGGCAGAGCAAGTCAGAAAGTGTGATACACTCCGATGTGAAATTTGACCAATGGGATTTCATAAAGAAAATAGAGAAGCTTACCACGATGTATGACCTAGAACCGAATTTGCTATCGGCGGTGATATCGGAGATGCTGACATTGGATTAGAAGAAGCCACGAGATACATTCAAAAATTTTTTGCCGTATATGCAGAATCTTATGCGACACAGCGACAGAATGAGGTTCAGAAAATGGAGATTTCCCAAATAACAGTGGTACATCCGAAAAACAGATTTGCTTACTCTGAAAGATTTGTTAGAAATGGCGGAGGATATTGAAGGTTTTCAGTTTTTTTTTTTTTTTTGGCACAGGCTCGGAAGCATCATCCCCGGATGGATACGGAAAAAGCCAATAACACCGATTCCCTCGATTCAACGGGACCAGTTCTGTTTTTTTTTTTTTAAATTCTGGACAACTGGACATAACGTAAAATCCCTTATAATCCGTACAACTCCTAAAAATGGACCCTGGGGATTGTGTATGTGCTTCCGATATCTTAATAGTCTTTCCTACCTGGACGCATATCCCGGAATACCTGCTCCGGATTCTTTTGTGCCGTGCCGGGACGGAGAAAACCCCAGGCCAAATTCGATAATTAACATTGCGAACGCGGTTAAAAGTCCTCCGTTTGTAACATCCGCATCCACCACAACCAAACTTTTCTTGAGATGCAATAGTTGCCGGGAGTGGGAGCATCTCAGGGGTTGCTCTGGACTCGACCATGTGAGGGACTACGACAGGGAGTATCTCGCTGCATGCTGCGTGAACAAAGCCCCCCTCCCTGAGTCGTCGTCATCAGAATACGAGACTCCCCCGCAGGACCTCTCAACATCAGCTCCACACACAACACTTAGCACCAGCCGGTTACAACGTACTGAGAACGGATCGCACCAGAAGAGGAGGTGGGGATTCTTGCACCAGTCTGCTCAATACTGACCTATATACTTTGACCGTGGCTCTAATAATCCGCACATGGAATGTATGGGGGTAATAGTCAGGTTCATCTCACCGATAAATAGCTGTACTCCAGGTTATAGCCCGCTTTTGGAAGGTCTAACCGACTGGTCTAGGGGGACTTAATGCTCATCATAAATTGTGTGGGTCCTCGGAAATGATCAGAGGGTGCTGGCTAGGCAGATTAATAGCCCTACTTTTTGCACCGACAATGAGGATGTTACTGACAGAATTAGCGGAGAGGCTCACAGTTCGCCAGACATCACCATCGTATCACCTGGTCTGACAAATGACGTCACCTGGCAACCCATCGTTTCTCTTGGGTCCGACCATCTCCGAATAATTGTCAACATCAGCTGACCGACCGATTTCATCAACTCTGAGCGCCACCCTTTCAGCAATCATGAGAAAGCTAATTGGCCTAGTATCAGAAAGTTCAGTAATCACCGCATCATAGATCTACCCCACCCTTCTGATGTTCAGAAACGATGTTCCAAAACATTATCACTGCTGCAACCGCTCGACATATATCTGCTGGTCGAGTTCCCGAAGTGAGACCAAATTTTACAAGTAGACGAGATGGAATTAGAAAATGAGCGCAATGAGCTTCGTCGAGCCAATACCAGTCGACCCAGAGTAAGGGAGCTGATACTAGAAGTTAACAGGTTAGTCGGTGAGCATAAATGGAACAAGTGGCTAAATCGTCTGAAGAACTGCTACGTTGGAGCCGGAATAAGAAAATTGTGGGCAAGGGGTGAGTCACTCCCGAGCCTTGGTTAAAAGGAACAATGGACCTAAGTAACGTTTGGCGACGTCACTTTGACTGATCCGAAGAGATGCGCAAGTTATTTTAATCGACAGTTTATTGAACTCCCTGGGGGAGAGGGCGAAGAGAAGAGTACTACGCCGCATTAGAACTCTTCCTGCCAAGGACGAACCACCACAATTTACAATGGATGATGTTTTGAATGTCATGAGGAACGCTAATTCATCCAAAGCATTGGTCCCTGATGAAATACCCATGGTAATGTTGAAAGAGCTGGATGTGCTGGGATTCGAGTATCTAACTAAAGTTCTCAACCTCTCGGTAGCCAACGACATCGAGAACTCGACCAGGACAAATCGTGCTATAGAACAAGGTTGGTGGTCGACTTATCAACGTCCTTTGATACTGTCAAGCTCTCTACACTAATTGAGCTAATTGAGGTCATTGAGCACACAAACCTCTTGTAAAGTTTTCAACGTTAAATAATCAATTATATATGTGGACGCCAGTCGTACCTGGAATTCAGAAACAAGAAGTCCAAACCACACCAGGTGAAACAGTGAGTTCCTCAGGTTGGGGTGATATCTCCGGAATTGTTTAACATCTATGTCTCCTGTATTCCACTCCATTCAGACTGCATTGGTATCGTAACGTATGCGGATGATTGTATGGCATTGACGTCCCTGATGTCATTTGTGAAAGGATGAACTCATATTTGACTGATTTTATCAACTTTTTGAAATAAGGCCCTCAATTTCCAGCACTTGTGGTATGGATTAAGAAGCCTTGTTGACCACATATAAGCCGATAGGTCGATCTGCGGTAAGCTATGCGGTATCATTGCGGTCCGCGAAGATAAGTGCAAAGTGGTGGAGAAATATTCAAACCTCTCAGAATGTCGCCCTGAGAACTAAAATAAGGTGCCTCCTCAAGTATTCAGTGGACCATCTACATGAAGAAACAACGATTCTTCCAGTACAGCAACACAATGGCACGCTCTCGTTAGATCTTCATGATCTAACAGGAGAAGTTCAACGCTATAGAGAGAATACCTACATCAGCAAGCCTATCAAACAGTTTTGGGTAGCCTTCGCAGATGTCGTAAACAACTGTCGTGTGAATGCGGTGCTCAGAGAACATCGACCATATATCGCAACTGAGGAACGTCAGCTGCCACGACATTCCAGAGCAATTTTGTCTTATCTACGTTCAGGATGGTGCAGCCATCTAAATTCCTATAGGGCACGGGTGCCATCTTGTTGCAATGTCCTCCTTTGCGACACCCCTGCTTACATCAGGGAATATTTTTGCCACTTTTGAAAATGTGAGTTCTTCTGGCATGGGAATCGAACCCGGGCATTCTGTATGCAAGTAGGATATGTATAACACATTCGACTTGCATAAAGGTTCGATTCCCAAGCCAGAAAAACTCACATTTTCAAAAGTGGCAAAAATATTCCCTGATGTAAGCAGGGGGGTGGCGCAGGAAGGCCCGGCTCTCCACCTGAAATAAATATTTTTCGTCCCCTTTTTGAACATTTTGCTTCCAAAAAGCCTTATTTGGACTTATAGGACAAATGTTCTGTAGTGGGTCGTTAAGTCTAGGCGTTAGTTTATATAGTTTATCTCAATTATCTCAGGATGAAACTGTCAAGACTTGATTTGTACACCGTAACAATTTTTTATTTCGAAATAAAATCCCTATCCCAAAACAGTAGCTCTGTCACATTGGAAATGTTGACTAATGAGTTTGGAAAACATCGCCACATCCGAGCCTAACAAACGATCAACTTGTATGAAAATTAACCCTTTAGTGGAATTAACATACTTTTAACATTAAAAACCAACAATAACATATTATACTGTTGTTAATGTTGCAGCTTGTGTTGTTGTTCTTGTGTGCCACTGCACTTTCTGGCGTGGCATGCCACATCCAGCCTATTGGGTCTTAGAATACAATTTTGTTGTTTTTGTTTTTTCTTTATTTTTCATGCAAAAGTTTAAGGCACGACAAATTTATCCGAAAACCCAAGTGAAGAAATACAAACCAAGGGACAACGCCACCGTATAAGTATGACGACAAACAAAACGACAGACTAGAGGAAAAACATTGCATGTTACACTGCGTGTGAGTGTTGTTACGTGAAATGTCAAATAATGTCAGACGACAACAGTGTTCATTTGTTTTATAGCTGCTGCACTTCAAATGAGACTTAAAGATATACCACTGGAAACAAGTAAGGAAGGCTAAACAGATGGACGTTGGAGAATGCAGGGAAATTATGTTATGAGCAGGAGTGGTGAGGCGAGCTAATGTAGTCGGAGGGAGTCAAGGTCAGGCTGGGAAGATGCACATATTGGTCATTTGAGATAGACATAGTGCCGACATAATAACGGATATTAGGTATGTCCCGTTCAAGCAGGATATCTGGCATTATACTAGCGACAGGACTAAGCTACCTAAGCAGCTTATGGAGTTTGGTACGATCCTGATTCTGATTATCTTATATCTTGAACCTCTTTAATTTTTGCTCATTTATCTCACTTCTTATATAGAGGGTTATCTGTATTTCTTTTGTTGTCACACAAACAACCCAAACAGTAGCTAACAAAATGATGATGATAAAATAATGACGACGACAGACAACGGCAACCAACAATCGCTGTTGGCAAACAAACGAACCACAAAAGAATGACAGAAAATGATAATTACGAATTCATTTGTGCTGCAAATTAATTAATTAATTAATGCAAACATATTTATATTGCACAAATACACATATCAACATACATACATGTATGTACAAACATACATACATGCACATATTTATACATATTTCTTTAACAAATATCAAATAACACAACAATAACAACGACAACAGCTATGCAACGAAACAAAAATCATATGAAAACAAAGTTGACTACAGACAGATGGACGGACAGACACACATTCATTCGCTAAACTCAAAAATATTTCATATTCAACCAGCCAGCGAAGTGTCATTAGACCTGAAGTCAACACGCAATCGTCACCGTTGTAGAACTGTCTGATTGTTCCAAGTCAAAATAAAACAAGAAAAAAACGCTAAGGTGACCCAGGCAAAGTTCTGCAGTCAAGCTATGTTATGGTAACACCACACCTGCCCACACACATTTGTCGAGAGTTCAATGGTATTATCCACTTTGTAGCTCTACAGAATATGGTTTGGGTAATATTGGTACTTATGTTACACATGCTACAGTTCGATAAAATAAAGATTGTTTAAAGGATAGGAAAGTATTTTCTTTACGAAGCGACTAAACGGTAGTTTCCATTATGAGTCCATAAGCGAAGAAACTGTCCTTGAAGATGTTTTCATTAGAACACCTAGTTAAAGCTGGCAAATTGCCTACTACCTAAAATGACAGGCACCACCTAAGACAGATGAACACGATAATTTTCAAATTGAGTATCGAATTTGGCCGAAGATCTATAGCGATCAAGATCAAGCCTTTAAGGCTCGTGAACTAAAATATGCCGCGCGTTCACCCATAAGAAATTTAAAAACTTGGGTTGGGCTAGGAACGCACCCCTCAAAAAACCAACATATTATAAACCAGTAAGTAAGGAAAGGATGATAACCTACAACACTGTGTATAGGTAAAATATATATGGGAACTATATCCAAGTCATCGCTTATAACGTCATATCGGTTGTAACGTCGATTTTTTTGTGAAATATTTTAATTTTGCTATCGGTTATAACGTCGAAACATACAAAGAAACAACTTTTCTCTAAATATTTTGTTGTATGTTTTATTTTCAAACTCAAACAATAAGAAAATACTAAACATATGCACAACATTTTCGAAGGTGGGATTGGACAGCTGAATTGCGACTCACATGTAGGCGGTATCAAGTCAATTAAGCTTGAATTTTTCCAGCCAATGACACATCTGTTTTACATCCCATGGACCAAGGTGTAATAAAATAATTAAAATCGAATTGCCGGAAACCGTTAGAGGCGTGTTTAGCTGAAGAAACTCTTCAAAACTGTATTTACTCAGAAGATGATGCAAAGAATGTGTTTTGGAAACCATTTCATTTGATCTGTGTTACATTTAAAACTTATGTTGGAATTCAGAAGCCCAAACTAAAATAACAGACTATTTTATATAGAACCATATCCTATATTAATATAATATATCTGCCGCAGAATTAATTTAATATCGTTATTTTTATTATTTTTTTTAAAGTAATTTGAATTGAATTTTATATTTACTTAATAAAACAACATATTTATAACCAAAAGTCACTATACATAATATAATTTCATCTCTTTTATAAATATCGTTTGTAACGACTATCGCTTATAGCGTCCGATTTTGGTCGGTCCCTTGACCGACGCTATAAGCGATTTCGACTGTATTTATAGAGAGGGCGCAGTTTACGCATTAGCACATTTTCTTGAAAAATACAAAGTCGTTATATCTATCATACAGGGAATACGATGGATTAGGAAAGGCGTCACAACAACTCTTTAAGGTGACGCTCAGTATTACAGCTGCCTTGACAAAAGGCATGCGTTTGGTTACTGATGTGTAGTTAGTCGGAAGTTAAAACATCCAGATCTGCAATTTCGACCTGGTAAATAAAAGGCTTGCTACAATGCGAATAAAAGCTAACATTTAGGGCCTGTTTATGTACGTATGTCGATAAGAAAATGCATGCGTAAGAAAAACTACCAAATTTGAGTGAGTTTTTCAAATTTGTTATTTTTTTGAAGCAAAAGCAATGGAAATAATATTTCCAAAACTAAATATCTACAGTCGGCAAATTCAGTCTCCATATTGAAATGTCTGACACCAAATCAGACTGATAGACAGCGGAGAAAACATGGTAGATAGTAGCAGCAGATTTAAGCATCTTGACATTCATAAGTCACCTGGCTGTCACGAGGTCAAAACAGTAGATATCAAATCGATCACGTTGTGATAGATGGAAGACATTCATCGAGTTGGTTGTAAAATCTTTCGTTTCGAGGAGCAACCATCGATTCGGATTACTAAGTTGATGCATGAAAGGTACGTACCCGATTTAACGTGACAAAGGAAATACCAACAGACATAACACGGAAATTGGACGTCGGTTTGTTGCAATCACAACAGATAGCCCCGACATATTTCACTCAACTGGCCCGGTTAATCAAAGCACTACCCGCTCCGATAATATATCAGCACTAGGGTTATGACTTTTTTATAACCTCATAGTACTGTATCAGAGCGTGATGAGTTTCTACATAAGATTACACAACATCTTAATTAAAAGGCGATTCGACGAAAAAACCTCACGCACAAAGTTGTTTTAAAATTTGAATTTGTTAAAACTATGGTAAACTTTTTGAAGTCACTGTAAGGTGATATATATGTAATTTCATATAAACCTTAGAGCCACATGAGATAACTAAGCTGATATAACATTTGTTTCTCACTAATTTTCTTTAATTCTGAGAGTTATAAAAATGTTGTAATGACTTTTTTCAAATATATAATCTTTTAACAAAAAAAATTAAATTGTCTTCAGACTGCTTTGTGCTTTTCTGTATTTGAATGGAATAAACATCATTTTACGACGTAGTTATAAGTATGCAACAGTTTTTTCATTCGTACAATAAGAAACAAAGTTTGAGAAAACATTTTTTTCACTTCATACATTTTTTCAAAAAAATATTTCTAATGGAATGGGCGTTATTTTAGTGTTTAATAGGGAAAAGTTCATACATCCGTGCTACAGGAAATCGTTTTTGAGAAAAAATGTCGAAAAGTCATAGCTATAATCAGCACAGTGGCAATGTATGACCCAATCCATGGAAACAGCCGCAAAATCCATACTAAGATATTGGAGACCTCCACCATGGAACCCATGGATTTATTTCTTCCGTGTCCCGGAATTTTTTAATCTACTTTTTAATGTGGTTTTACCCACATCGTTCGCTCCCAAGCCTCTGTAAAATGACTTGTTGAGAATATAAATGATCAATTACGCCACGAAGGGTATACTTTGAAATACATTTGGAAAATGTTCCGTTTAAATTTGAAAGAAATTGCTGCTTTTCAAAAAAATTCGAAAGGAAAGAAGAGGATAAGGCAACTGAGAAAAGTACTTCAATTGTAAAGCTATTCGCACCTAAGTCATCCACTATGCAGGTCGTTGGAAATAACAGTCTTAAGCTGTCCAAGTTATAAACCCAGACCTCGTTCTGCGTTATTAATGTAAGATATTCTATGGACAACCATGTAAAGTTCGGCGATCGGTTCCAGGGTTAAGAAACAATTAACATATAAAGATCATAGTGTAATAAGAATCATCTTGCGAATTAGCTTTCTTTTGGTAAGGAAAATAATTCTTCCAGTTATGTTCCTGTTTTTTATTACAATACTATTTTCTAATTTTATTTGTTTCAATTTATTTAATTTTTCAATGAAAATTTAATTTTTTACTTCACAAAATGCTTCTATAGTGGCAAGTCCTGACAAATACCGCAGTGCCGAAATCGCCCCGAAAATTCGGGATAAGAAATTTCAAAATCCCGAAACACGGGTTTTTTGAAAATCTGTCCCGTTCGACATCCATAATTCAGTAGCAACGCGTATCCCATAAGATATATATTGGGGGGAAAGGAGAGAGGAGAAACGTCTTTGCTGGAAAAAGAGGGAAATGGAAAAGCGGGAGTGTGACAAAATCTAGATAAACTGAAGCCAGAAAGAAGTCCGAAACTTCTATAAAAAAATGTTACATGCAAATGAGAACACTTTTTGGATACAAATTTTCCCAAATTGTTGGTACCCAATACTAACGAAGACGTGGCATCTTCGTCTTCGGTCCAATCCCAGATTATGGTATTGAATGTATATCACCTGGCCTAGATGAGGTAAAGACAACGATAAACCGGCTGAAAAATAATAAGGCAGCAGGAGCCGATGGTTTACCAGCCGAGCTGTTCAAAACCGGTGCTGACAGGTTGATAAGATATGTGCATCAGCTATTTAGCATCTGGAACCTGACCATCCTGTGTCCCGTACACCAGAAAAGAGATAAGTCTGTATGCTCTAACTGTACACGCAGAGAAACAAATATGATTGACCCAACAATATTCGAAGAGCAAGATATGTATTGTAAAGATATTGTTAAATTCCAAATGTAGTATTGTGATTCCAACAATTTAGTTTTGTTAAATCCAAAAATAGTTTTTGTCAACTGGACAATAGTTCTCTCTTTTCTTCGACAATTTTTTTCTCTTCTCTCGCTATTCGATGCCGTGTTGAAAAAAACAATTATGGTGAGTTTTGTTTGTATGACATGATGCCTTTATCTTTGTTTTTGTGTGTATGTATACCAACAATGAGACTCTTGTTTTTATTTGTTTCTGTTTTGTTTCATTCTTCTATCTTCATTGTGCTTTGAGGTTTGGTGTTATACCGGAGTTTGTTATGGTGTTTAATTATTCCTTATGTTGTGGTGGGTGCTGCTTGTGGCTTTTTGTTTATCTTTGCTGTCAGCCAATGCAGCAAACCATGTATTGTGTTCATCAATGATTGCAATATTATACGCGACATTTATATCCAAGTTATGTGAAAGGTGTATATGAGAAGTATATACACTCAAATCAAAAATTTCTGGGCTGGTTTTCTGGGTTGACAATACTTTTTGTAAACAAAATTAGATTATGATAGTTCCTACAATCGGTATTGTTAACGATTTTTACAATATTGCGGAAATTCGAAAGTTGTTTTTGTTTTCTATGTTTGGAACAAAAGATGGTATTTTTGGATTTGGATTACAATGTTTGAACAAAACAAATACATTTTTGGAACCAAAACAGATATTTTTGTTCCAACAAAAGCGAAAAATATTTTTTCTCTGCGTATATGGGCATAAATCTTCGCCCTATTGCTTACAAGATAGTGTCAGGGATATTGTGCGAACGACTATAGTCAACAAAATAATTGGGCCATACCAATGTGGCTTAAGACCTGGCACTTCCATCATTGACCATATATTTACCCTGTTGTGCAGATCGATGCTTACCATCTCTTTGCCCTTCGACTACCCCTTACGATCAAAGGTATTCTAAGAATTTCGTATATCCTCAAATGTAATCTGCTTTGTAAGACGATATTAATTGATACCCGCTCCTCAGTTAAAATAATAAAGAACCTCTTACAACAGTTTTGTACCAAAAGAGGTTTCAGACAAACTGCGACAAGACCAAGTTGATGGTATCGATGCGCAATGCTTCCATAAAACTCGGATTGCACTGTGGTTCCGCCAGTGGACAAAAATCGAAAAATTTATGGCAACAAATTTGATTGCGATTAAAATAAATATCTAATAAATAAATAAATTTTGCCAATTTACAGCGGTAATATGTCAATTAAAATAATCCGTAAAAAAATCGCAGCTTATGACTGAAATTATACAAAATTAAATGGAACTTATAATTCGTGGCATTGACAAATGTTTTTACGAAAAAACATACATATGTATTCATAAATAGTTTTCTACCTCTCATAAAAATGAATTCTCTGTAAATGACTTTTTTCGTATTTTTTAAATCAGTACTATAAATTTATGTTGAGTTTTACTAATGTTGGGAGTATTTGGGAGACTCCATATTTTTTTTGATACCTGGGATAGTCTCTGATTTACCCTAAAACAAAATCCAGCTGCCCCCGGTTCCGGTTCCGAAAATCGGGAGGTACGTTTATATGGGAGCTATACCTAATCTTGAACCTATATTCAACATTTTCTGCAAAATCCAAAATTACAGACTAATCGGTTGGAAAATTTGGAAAAAAAATAGCTCAAAATTTCGGAAATCGGGAGGTACGTTTATATGGGGGCTATAACTAAATGTAGACCTATATTGAACATTTTTTCACTCACTCAAAATGCAAAATTACAACTAAATCGGTTGTAAAATGTGGCTAAAATCGTCAAAATAACGAAAATCGGGCGGTACCTTTATATTGGGGCTATACCTAAAATAGACATATATTGAATATATTTTGCAAGGAGCTGCTTTGTTCACTCAGAACTCAAAATGCAAAATTACAATTAAATCGGTTGGGAGATATGTCTAAATTCTTCAAAATACCAAAAATCGGGCTATACCTTTATATGGAGGCTAAATGTCGACGACCTACATCCACTAAATTTTATTTTCTAACTTTTTGCCCCGTTATAAACCTATGGCGGGTAGCTCGATTAGAACTATTTCTGGCACTCCTTTCCATACAAGTGGGACAACTGTGGACTATGGATGTTGGTACCTACAATTTTGGGGTATTTAATCGTTAAGTTAACTACATCGGTACCGCCATAAACCCAACAAAATATGTACATCAGTTGTTGAATAAGACGAATAATAAATAGTATTGGCCAAGAGATGTTACTTTGGCTTAAGTAAACAGTTTAAAAACAAAGCCAGATCTAGTCAAACAAAATAACTATTTACAAAACGGGCCAATATGCGCTGACGGTGAATATCGACGAGTGAACCATGAGCTGTATCGGCTATACAACGACATCAGTAAAGATAAACGTATCGAGATACAACGATTGCGTTGGCTAGGCCATGTCATAAAGATTGAAGTTGATGACGATATCACAAAGTGTGGATTTCTTAATTGGATAAAAAAAGCAACAAATAGAGAGGAATGGAAATCTTTTCCTAGCGCGGATTTCTCAATTGAATAAAAAACAAGTAAGAAACTATCAGTCAGCTTAGCTGACGGAGATATACCCTCAGCCTCTGACCAAAAAATAATCAAACACAATAATGGTGCCGTATATAAAAAATATTGAGTTTGTACCAACAATTTTTAGTAAGCCAACTTCTGGTTCATAGACAGTGCTTGCAGGTTTTTTGGAGCTTTTGGGTCATTATCTCAGCAAGTATGGACTTACTCCGGAAAAAATTTTACGGTTGTAGCATGGACAATGAAGACAACCTTCTGCAAAAAAATTCAAATAGATTCGAGTCGTGTCCTCAAACTGCGTTTTCCCAAGTTTTGTGTGGGAGGCACACAAAGGACGGGACCAATATAGTCCATGTCCAACCTGATACATGACTGGATGAAATAATACGATGTGCAAAGTTTGCACCAATCAGAAACTCCCTGCGACAGTTATCTTGGAGATTTTAGTTGGTGCCGTCAGGTTTCTTGGAGCTTTTAGGCCATTATCTCAGGGAGTATGGACTTGCCCTCGAAAAAAAATTGAACCGTCGTAAATGGGGCCCAAGAACAACCTACTGAAAAAAATCAAGACTATCCAAGAGGAGCTCTTAAACTTCAGGTATTCCGAATTTTGTGTGGGAGCTACCCGAAGGAGTGGACCGATATAGTCCATATTCGAACCTGATCTATATCTGGAATGAATAATACGACGTGCAAAGTGTTGACCAAATCGATTGCTCCCTCCTAGTGTTATCGTTACCATTTTTTCAGGATTTTATTTGAACTTTTGTGGCGGAGGTACCCGAAGGAGTGGGCCGATATGACCCATCTTTGAACTTAAACTATGTTTGGGCAAAATATTACGAAGTGCAAAATTTGGCTTGAATCGATCGATCCGTTCAAGAGTTATCGTACGCACCAGCCAGCCAAACAGACAGAATGGCTGAAACGAATTTCGTCGAAACATACTTGGGGTCTAAGACCGTTATTTCGATGAGGCCTAATTTTTGGTCGTATCAAAGTGTATATACCCTTCTTAGGCTAAAGGCTGTGGGTATAATCAGCAAATTGAGAGGAATGGAAATCTTTACTTAGTTTGGCTCATATGAGCAATATTTTGCAGAGGGCCACATAAGTAAGTAGGTATGGCTGATACGGCTAGCTTTGATCGACCTATTATGTCTATGTAGTTTGCAGGTTCCAATATAACAAGGTCAACAATACGAAGCTTTATACGGATTGAGATGTCTAGAGAGGGGCATTGAATAAATACAATAGCGAAATCAAAGACTCTCGGGTAAACTTTAAAGGGTGATCCCCACTTTAAAGTATAGGTAGTGTAGAATATGAGGTAAAATTTCCAAGTCGATCGGAACAATATTGATCGAGATATGAGCGTTGGAAGTGAAACATTAACTGTGCCATTTTGAAATCGGTTCTAACTCTATCCTGAAAACTAATGAACGGATTGTCATATATTTTAAGGCTTTTCAAGGCATCAAAATCTTTTCCTTCTTCGATCGTTTTTCTTTTTTAAATTTTGGTTGCCTGGGGGTCACCACCTAACGAGTAGTTGGAGGGATATAAGTACGTGGATAGATTTCGTCGTATACCTTCAAATAACTCCAAATACATTGGAAGTATCAGATGTGAAGATGGCCCATTGAATATATCTGGTCTTGGAAATCTGGAGCTCCTAGATAGCAACGACTACCAATCTGAGCGAAAGTATAAGATCGCCTATACGAGATCATGCCACAGGGGAGGTGAGTGTTATAGAGGAGATAAAAAGCCGTCCAAAGAATGCTTGAAGTCAGTGCCAAACTATCATTTGCTTCAATGAATCTTGCCTACCATTTCTATACAGGCGTCTACAGCGATACCCTCGAACTGCGATTCTGATATAGGTTTAAAGAAAATTTCTGTTGCTTCCAATTTTGAAATCTTTGCCATCAAAAAGGCTGCAGATCTGATAACCAAAAGGAAAAGGGACATCGATGGGCGGTTTTTGATGGCAAGAACACTTTTTTGTTATACTTCATGTAGATGGAAGAACACCGCTATCGGTATTTGGCACAACGAACCCAGATACAAGGTATACAATGCAATCTAGCCAATTCTATCCACACGCAATACCACCTCTCTACTTTCCCTGAAAAAGTCCGATCAAAAGATTAACAATAATCAGCTGTACTGCAATATTAGATCTATGTCTTGCAAATGGAAAGGAGACGAAATTGTCGAATACTGCAGACTATGCGAAGATAAAGAAGAAACAGAGAGAATCAAGCACTTACAGTGTAGCTGTCCAACATCTGCGACCACAGTTTTTAGCCGTTCACATGATACCCCTGACAGCAGTTATACCTCTGTATTAGAGGTGGGCGCGTGTCGTGCCGTGAGTAGTGCGTGTTCGTGCCTTCTCGAAAAACGCCGTGTTTGTGCGTGTCGTGCCGGAATAAATTTTTGGCCGTGCGTGATCGTGTTTTTTTTTTTTGTTCGACGCGATTTTGCATGACACGAATAAACACGACCTGCACTATGTGACACGATCGTGCTAAATTTTTGGTTTCCCTTTAGAAGTCGTGCAAGAGACCATATAAAACACGAAAATCGAACAAGAATATAAAACCGACCAAAAATGCCTAAAATTATTTGCTTCGTTTTTGTAGTGTGGTACTTATTGCCGTTTTGTTATGGAGAGGCCAGAGTATGAGTAAAAAAGATGATGTTTGTATGCAATTTGTTTTGTTCATGAGAGAAGCAAACACAAAAACTACCCAGAGGGTTAACGCAATATACTCTCATTGCAAATCGGATGTTTATCTGACTGTATTATCTGTTATGGATGATATTGAAAAACATCTTCTTCCCGAATTGGGAAAACTGATTGACTGCCCAAAAAACCTTGTAAGATCTTTTAAACACTCGGAGCTAAACACTTTGCTTGAGCGCATATACCAAGTCCATTATGAGATTAAGAGTATTTTCCTACAAAAGAATAAGTTGGATCGTATATCTGACTTAAAGTTTGCTAGAATCTCTATTGGGTTTTCATAAAATATTCAAAGAGTGTAACGAAAAATTAAGCTCGGAAAAGTGCACATCTTTGCCTTTTGGTATAAAAAGCTTTTGAATGTCTGCTCAATTGATACCATTGACTCAATTCATGAAAAATTTTAAAGCTAAAACTAAACAATCATTTCTTAAACGATTTGTACGAAAAATGGCACATCTTATAGAGACATTTTTATTTCCGCCGTCTAAGGAGACGAATTTTTTATTAGCTAATGTAAAAGCAATGTTACTTCCCAGCAAAAAGTTTGCCTCCAAAGAGGCAGTTAAATGATATGTACAAGTGATCTGGAAGTGCATCAAATTATGCATTTCACTCATGATTTTTACAAGAGCGTGACTACTGAAAGAGGCACTCCATTGCACTGCATTTTAACTGACCCTTTGGTACTGCATTTTAACTGACCCTTTGGCATTGCATTTTAACTGACCCTTTGGCATTGCATTTTAACTAACCATTTGGGGTACAATAGGAGGCAGTCCAAAGAACGTGTTTTGATACCGGCATTCTGCGGAAATTGTGCAAGCCATTACAAAATATTCCAGAACAAATAAAATGCATTTATTATTTGTTTAAAACAAAAATATTAATAACTTTATTACATTAACACAAATTATGAAAATTCTCCATTAAACTCAATCGCAAACATGCGTGTTTCCTCCGCTCTCAATTTAATCCAAGCTGAACTGTTTTTGCTTCATCTGCTAAATGGGTTGTCTTCCCATCAACAGTTAAGATTTCGACATGTACTCCAACTGCACTCCATTCGGAAATTTTCTTCTCGTGAGTTACCGGAAAAATGTTCACAAATTAAATATTATTTAGTTTGTATTAACAAATGTTAACACGCTTATCTCTTTTTGGAAAATGTATTACGCTACCTGTAGAGATGTACAAACTGATTTATGTACATGTAGGGATCTCTAACAACTGCTAATAAAATGTAGCGAACGGAGTGCCTTTTTCACGACTCAGTTTGGACAGCATCCGGATGCTGTTAAATTCTGAGGAATTGGAGTGCCTTTTTCACGACTCCGCTGAACTGCATCCGGATGTTGTTAAAATGTGACAAGTGGATGTGATTCTTTGGATTGCATCCAAATGCGGTTAAAATGTGAGGACTGAAATGCCTTTTTCACGACTCCGTTTGAACTGCATCAAAACATGCCGTGACAGAACTAGTCCACATTGCACTACTTCCAATTTATTTTGCTGGGTTGATATACAAAGTGAGAATATATAGTTTTCTAATGATGAGCAGGAAATTACAATGCTACATTTACAATAATTTTCAGAGTTTTTGGATCAAAATGGCAAAAAGACGAAAAATGAAAAAGTCTCCAATTGATACTGAAATTAATACGTATTATCGACTGCCTTATCAAGCCAGACTGATGTTTTACTCTTTTGGAAACAGTCTAATCTAAAATATTTAAAACAATTAGCCAGGAAATTGTTGGCTATACCCGTCAGGTCAGCAACGAGCGGGAGATTTTTCCACATATGGAAATATTCACAACGAAAGACGTACTAGACTTTTGAGTTCTAACTTGGACAAAATAATGTTTTTAAATAAGAATAGAAATTAAATAAGATTCGGAAAATTAGAAGTACATACTCGTATGGGGATTTCTGAGTGAAATTGGACAATTTTTCAATAAGAGGTTTTTATTTTCTTTATTTTTTGCTGTGTTGATTCTGATCATCAACAAAACATTTCAGTTTATTTTCTGACTTTTTTCGACCAACGGCTCCAGGGATTTCGCGAATTGAAAAGGTCGAATTCTATGAAAACTATATGCAAAGAAATACTCATAACTTCTTTAACATTGGTCCAATTTAAAAAACATTTTTTTATGTTTTGTTGTGTTTAAAACCATTTAGAACAGTGGAATTGGATTCAATTTTCGCGATTTAATTTTTAAAATCAATTTTTAACAATGACCCCTAAAAAGGGTAATTCAAGGATAATTGTACACCCAGTATGGGGCGGTAATTGTAGGTATGGTTCGGAATGATGTTTGGGGTTACTAAAATCATAGTTTTTGTTATAAAATGCCATTATAACGGAAAATAAGGCTTAACGGGAAATAAGGCTTAAAGCACATTATTAGGGATTACAGTAATACTTCGGCCCCTAAAGGACTTTCGGCGGGGGTAAAGCATGAAATCAGTGGAATACACTATAAACTAACCAATCCGAGCTATTCTTGTATAAAATGTACATCAATTAACCTTAAAGTGAATTTTACTACTAATGTCCCTAATTAGCTGGCCTGTCTAATATGGACCATGTTTAGAAAAGTGGGTTATACTTCCCCCACATCTGGTTAATTTCAGTACGTTCTGACATCACTCGGTAGTGCTTCTAGCAATACCTTATGTGCAAAATTTATTTCATCAAAATCTACACATTTTTAAATGGAATCGAGTAATCTATTAAACTGAATTTATTGTCCCTAATTAGCTGTCCTACTGTATATCGATTTCTCTTTTTTTTTGTAATTTCGTGCGTGAGTGTGCGTGTTTGTGCCTTCTCGAAAAACGTCGTGTTTGTGCGTGAATGTGCATAAAGATTTTGGTCCGTGTTCGTGCATGTTCGTGCCTAATTTTTTAGGCGCGCGCCCATCTCTACTCTGTATGCCACAAACCGTCTTGTTTCCTTTCATTTGTACGGGACATACCAGACTGAGGTTCCTATCATTGGGTATGCATGCCAAATTTTGTTAATCAACTGATGCATACACCTTTTCAGTATGTCGCCATCGGTTTTGAACAGTTTGGCATCAGTACCTTCTTGCCTTAGTGTTCTTTAGACGATTAACTAATGTCTTGTACTCACTTTTGCTAGGAGAAAAACGCTCAAAGTCGTCTTTTGGGATTGGTTCTGGGGTATCTTCATTGCTGCCCATATTCGACACCAAGGGCTTGATGAACTACTCCTTCCAGATCCTCAATTCGCTTTTTTTAGAAGTACCAGCTTACCTTCGTAATCTTTGCCGAAGAATGTGCCTGTAGCCTTGAGTCTGGTGTTTTACAGGCTGCTAAAATGTTCGGACTTCGTTCTGGTCCTGAAACTACGCTCCTCCTATTCTCACGATATTTTTCCTTGACTCGTGACTGTAGGATTGCTCTGTATGCCGCGTTCTTCTCTTTAGTAGCCTTACGAAACTCCTGATCGTAACATGGATTTTAGATTGCAGTTTTTGACACCCAAGTATTGATTTTGTCGTAGTTTGAAGAATAGCCAACTTTCTTTGCACAGCGCTTCCACATTATCGGGACAAGGAGAGGCCTCCTTCAGCATGTGGGTCAGTTCTACGGAGTAGGCTTGTGCTTTTTGTATATCGTCACCATAAATGCCCGAAGACGTAATCCACAAATCCAAATCTTTACAGGAGAGGCAAAAAACCATATAAAATATAGAATATCAATCTTATAAGCGCGAATATTTGGAGTATTATCAATCCTGTACCAATGGGAATAAGTAGTGAAAGCAAAACCGCTGAAGCACTTGATTTTGGGATCATCCATTACAACAAAATCAATCTATGTTATCCCATTTTCCGAAATGCCATTTCTTGAATAGGATCGTTATTTTTGAACGTAGAAGCTTGAAATTTTGCCAGAGGATGTATCGGATTCTATCAAAAAACGAATTTAGGTTTTCATGTGGGTTACGTCTTCGGGCATTTGTGGTGACGATATGCAGGTTCCCTCTATTAGATCGTACTTTTGACGCAACATTAATACGAATTGGCTGCTACAAAAATATGATCCGAATCGAACAAAGTGAAGGAGTGTCTTCCGTCTATCAATTCTGGGTTTCCCATCTGGGGATATCCACTTAGCCTTTTGTATGTCGAGGTGTTATAAAAAGGTGCGACTCACTACCATATTTTATGCCGCTGCAACATCGATCAGCGTCATTTTGTTGCCGGATATTACTTAATGAAGGCTGCACTTGCCGACTGTAGGACTACATATAGGGGGGGGGGGGCAAGTTGTGGGGGTACATGTTGTGTGGGGCAAGTTGAGGAGGCGCAAAGAACACACACAAAATTTAAAAAAAAAATATAAAAATTCTTTTTCACTCGATTTTACTCGTTGAGTACACTCGTACTCCATTTCGAGCATTTTCAATCACACTCTTTTTTCCTTGCAAAACTCGTACTCTTCAAGTACTCGTACTGACAACCACTTTTCACTCGCGAGTAAAATCGAGCAAGTCTGAAATATGCTTCGCGAGTGACGAGTAAAAAAAGAGAAAAGAGTATAGTCCATTTATTTTTTCTACTCGGGCGGGTACTTCCGCTTGAATTCGAACGAATTTCACTCGCTACTAGAATTCGAGCGAGTATTTCGGAGCTCTGGTGAAAACCCGTTGTTTGATCTGGATTTAATTTCATGTAGCGTACATTAGACTCGAAGTAACTTCAAACAAAAACCCACAAATTATTTTTCAAATTGTGTCTCATGATTTCGTTATTTCGTTTAATGGCATTCGCTTTTGGTGTGGTTCATTTAATTTTTGAGTTTGCTGCAAAATAACATTCTGTTAGTTTTGGAGACTAGTCTCACCGAAATTCATTACCAGCTGCTCAACTATGTGTGTCCCAACCATACATTTACATTCCTGTAGAGTTAGTAGAATAGAGCAAACCAGCAAAGGTGGAAACGATTCGAGAAAAACAAACACGAATAACAAATGCAGAAAATAATTTAAAACACGACACCCGTGTCAAGATGTTGGCAATTTGATAAGCGCCTATAGTAATTGTTACGGAACCAAAACTAATAGAAATGTTTTAATGCCATAAATTAGCATTTTTTCCAACTCCAATTTAGAGTGGAGTTGTGGTGCCCGACAACAAACAACATGGGGAAGAATGCCAGTAGTACCAGCACCACCACCCTCAGAGGATCATCCCAAAGCCAGGGTAGCCTCTCGTTAGTGGATTTCTCATTCCTTATTTCGAGTCATGAATTGCCTGCTAAACTATGTATGTCCCCTGGTTAGTTGTTGCTGTTGTTGTGGTCTGATGTTAATGACGTTGGTTGTTTTGTTGTTCCAACATACTTTGGAAACTATTTTCTGGCATGTTGTTGTTGCAGTTGTTATTGGCTAAATTGCCAACTAACAATTGGCAATTGTTGTCGTTGTAGCTGTTGCTGTTGTTGCAATGTTTATCACTAACTAATAATAAACAAATAAACAAAACACACAACAAAGCAAAAAACATGGCAACAATTACACGCCAGAATTGGCCCATTAGCACTGTGCATGGATGGCATTAGTCTTCGGCTGTCTGTTGGGTTGGATGGTTGGATCTTTGGGGTAACTCTTCTTTCCTTTTACTCCAGCAAACGCTCGTTCCAAGACATTTGTAGCCAATATCACGTGAAGACCATGTTCGCATGGTGTACTGGGAGAATAACACACGCACGATTTACCTACCACATGTGCATTTTTACATAACAGCTGGCTGGCACCATTCCTAGTGGTTGGGGGGAACAGGGGTAAATCTAATGTTTTTGAGGAATTTTAACTTTACATGGCTTTCGAAGAGGTTAAAACAAATTATGGGCCTAAACATGAAATAACTTGGCTAAAGCAAGTGCTGGGCTTAGAACAAAGTGTGGTGCAATGCTTGAACGCAATTTAATAAATGCGGCCTCCTCGAAATGCCTCTTTTTTCCACAGAAAACTTGAAATTAATTATGAACATATTTTTGATGGATTTATGGCGACTAACTCATGCAAGAGATTTATGATGTGATATGCAACATAAGCGCAGACATCTAATCCAGGGCAAGCGGATTAGGAAAGCGAATTTAATTGGCATAAAATTAATTGTTTTTAATGAAAAATCTCAATGTAAAATAGGCAATTTAAAGCTCACAAATGGCTTCATGTAGAAAGGTAATAAGGACAGACATGCAACAGAAAAGGCTAATAAACCTCACGTCATTAAACGTGGTAGTCAGAGCGCCAAATTAAAATGGATGTTCTACAGTACTGTCATACGGCGTATAAAATTTGTTTAAGAATATTTTAAACATATCTATAGTTATGTTACAACGTATATTTGTTTAGACACAAACAAATTATGTTTAGATTCAAACATATTTCTAACATATCCTATTATATCTTCTGTCAAAGTTAGCCCAGATATTCGAATCGATCCTGCTACAAGGTATGACCATTCCAAAATAAGAGCATTACGACCACAAATGGTTATGTAAATATAACAACTGTAGGCAGGCATATTGGAATTTAGAGGAAAGAAATGTAAGAGGAGTAGAGTTAAACGGGAAAAGTCATATCATATTTTCTGTTTCTAAATCTCTTCATCATCGCTCCTTCTTTTGACCTCGCCCAAGAAATACTTGTAACTCAATACGTTTGGTATAGCCGGTGCAGCTCGTGGTTCATACTACAAATGTCAATATTCAACGTCGACGCAGATGGGAATAGAAATATACACTTTGGTGTTGCTTTCGTTACATTCTTCCTTTACGGATGCAGTCAGTCGCACATCTCTATTCAAAATAACTTTATAATAATACTTCAAAAAAAAAAAAAAAAAAAAAAAAAAAAAAAAAAACTAATACAAATTGAATATGGGCTATATAGGTTCAATTTTTTGGTATAGCCCACATAATAGAAAATTTGAGCGTATTAGACCCACTTGCCTTCCGCATTGATTGTACTTTGCGAATTTGTATTTTCAGAGGTTGTTTATATCTTACTTACTTACTTAGCTGGCCCATTACAGAACATTTGTTCTATAGGCCTAACTAAGAAGAAATCTCCATTCCTCTCTATTTGTTGCTTCGCACTCTGGAATACCGCGCCTTTTCATCTCATCATCCACTTGTTTGCGCCATCTATTCCTTGGCTGCCAATTCTGCGTGCACCGCCATGTGGCATGTATTCATACGCCTTTTTAGCGGGTTCATCATCGCTCATTCTTATGATATGGCCTAGCCAACGCAATCGCTGCATCTCGATACGTTTAACTATATTGATGTCGTTGTATAGCAGATACAGTTCGTGGTTCATGCGACGTCGATATTCACCGTCAACGCAGATTGGTCCTTAGATCTTTCGAATAATTTTTCTCTCAAACACACCAAGCACTGCCATGTCTGCTTGCGCAAGTACCCAGGCTTCGGAGCCATACATCAGCACGGGTAGTATCAGTGTTTTGTAGAGCGTTATTTTTGTATGACGAGATGTGGCTTTGTTTTTAAACTGCTTACCGACACCATCAACTTGGTCTTCTCACCGTTTACCGCCAGACCCACTTTAGCAGATTCTCCTTCGACCTTTATAAAGGTATCAGTTACTTATTTTATTGATCGGCCCATGATGTCTATATCATCAGCATAAGCAAGTAACTTGTGGCTATTGGTGTAGATTGTGCCACTTCTTTTGACGTGGGCAACGCTTTGCCATTGCGCTGATATGTTATCGGGATGAGGAGTGCTTTAATTAAGCAATTGGGCTAGTTGAGTGAAATATGATGTGGCTATCTGTTGTGATTGCAGCTTACCGATGTCTAACTTTCGTGTTGTGTCTGTTCGTACTTTGTTTGCTACGTTTAAGCGGGTGCGTACCTTTGCTGCAACAAGGTAGTGGTCCGAATCAATGTTTGCGCCTCGGAACGATCGTACATCCAACACGCTCGATGAATGTCTTCCATCTATCACAACATGATCAATTTGGTTTCTTGTTTTCTGATCTGGAGACAGCCAGGAGTCCTTATGAATATCGAGATGATTAAATCTGGTACTGCTAACTACCATGTTTTTTTGCAGCTGCAAAGTCTATCAGCCTCATACCATTGTCAGATGTTTCACTGTGGAGACTGAATTTCCCGACTGTTGGGCCAAAGATATTCTCCTTTCCAATTTTGGCATTAAAATCGCCTAGAATGATTTTAATGTCATGGGCAGGGCAACGGCTATATGTTTCTTCTAAGCGCTCGTAAAATATATCTTTGGTCTGTTCGTCCTTTTCTTCAGTGGGAGCATGAGCGCAAATAAAGCTGATGTTGAAGAATTTAGCTTTTATTCGAATTGCAGCAAGTCTTTCATTCACTGGGGTGAAGCTGGATACAGATGTTTTAGTCTCCGACTAACTACGAATCCACAACCAAAGTCATGCTTTACGTCATGGCAGCTATAATACAGTGCGTCACCTTTAGGTGTTGTTGTGACGCCTTTCCCAATCCATCGTATTTCCTGTATGACAGTAATATCGGTCTTGTACTTTTCAAGTACGTCTGCCAATGCGAAGACTGCACCTTCTCTATAAAGAGTGCGAACATTCCAGGTGCAGATTCGCAGATCATGGTCCTTAAAACGTTTGCGGGATTCGTCAACTTTAGAGGGGTTTGTTTTTCTTTTCTTTCGTTTTTTCATAGTAGGCTGTTTTTTCTAGGGGAGGGTTACTAACCCGACGCCCAAACCCAAGTTTTTAACGTTCTTATGGGTGAACGCGCGGCACATGTTAGCTCACCACCTTTAACGGGTGTTAAAGGCAGTTCCCCAGGTGACACCACGGGGAGGTCAGTGTCCACTTGGGATGAAAGAGGGACCAAGATAAATCCTGGGCTTTGCCATGTTAAAACCGGTCAGGACCGTTGCTTGGTATCTTCCATCCCCTACGTCACCCTACGTCACCCTTGTTTATATCTATATAAATAAAAATCAAATGTCGTTCGTTGGTAATGGCATCAGTTGAGAACGGCTGTACCGATTTCGATAGTTCTTTCTGTAAAATGTGCGCCATAACCCGACTTGGGTTTCTATGCATATATAATTTGGCCACGCCCACTTTTACACCCACTTTTTCAATTTTAAATTTTTGTCATTTCTACAAAAACTACTGTACCGATTTTCCTGAAATTGCTAGGGAATGTAGAGGGATGGCCCCCGGTTAAAATAGGCTACAAATTTTGTTGAATTTCGGAATGGGCGGGTACTTCCCATATACCGTATTTAAAATCAAATGTCGTTCGTTGGTAATGGCATCAGTTGAGAACGGCTGGACCGATTTCGATAATTCTTTCTGTAAATTGTGCGCCATAACCCGACTTGGGTTTTTATGTAAAGAAAACTTGGCCGCGCCCACATTTATGCCCACTTTTTTTCAATTTTCAATTTTTCTCATTTCTACAAAACCTACTGTACCGATTTTCCTGAAATTGCCAGGGAATGTACAGGGATGACCCCCTTTTAAAATTGTCCAAATTTTTTTTGAATTTCAGAAGGGGCGGGGTACTTCCCCTATACCCTATTTCTGTAAAAATGCTATATCTATGGTAAAAATAGGCTATATATATATTTTTTTTTAATTTCGGAGAGTGCGGGGTACCTCCCCCATGCCCTATTTTTATAAAAACCTTATTTTATTACGCCCACTTTTTAAATACGTTACATAAAAATTTCAGAGGATGTACAGGGAGGATCCCTGGTTAAATTGTGTTGAATTTCGGAGGGGTTTGGTACCTCCACTATGTCTGATTTAATAAAACCGCTATTTTAGCAAAAATGAAACGAGTGATTGACTTAATTCTTCCGAACAACCACCCTCTAAACCACCCCGTGCCCAACCACCCTGCTGCGGACTTTCACTCTCCGAACCACGCCGCTCCGAACTTCCACCCTCCGAACAACCCCGCCTCGAACTTCCACCTTCCGATCCACCCTGCTTCGAACTTCCAACCTGCTGCGGACTACCACCCTCCGATTCACCATGTTTCGAACTTCCATCCTCGGAACCAATCCGCATTGAACTTCCACCCTCTGATCCACCCCGCTAGGAGTTTAAGAACCACACCCTCCCATCCACCCCGCTCCGACCTTCTCTCCACTCTGCAACGAACCACCCTGCTGCGAACATACACCCTTCGATTCTCCAACCCTAGGTACTCATTTTGGGACCTTAAGACCCGACCACGCCCAATTTCTATCTCTGAAACTTCTGAGCCGATTTTTCCTACAAATGTGAGGCGTCCTAGTGAAAATAGGCTGCATATATGTCCCCTGGTGCTTGGTGAAAATAAACTATATATTTTGTGGAATTTCGGCGAAGCGTGGTTTGAAAATTAATTCGATAGGCAATGGTGGTTGTTTCTCCGACCCGAGGGACTTATTTGTGGCTTTAAGACCCGGTCACGCCCACTTTTTTAAATGTGTTATATCTTCAAAACTTCTTAACCGATTTCCATGTAATTTCCAGATGATGTACAGGGATGGTCCTTGGTGGAAAAATGCTATAATTTTGTTAAATTTCGGAGGTGCCGGTTATACCCTGCGTCCTATTTTTTTAAATGCGCTATATCTGTAAAATGTGCAAACCCTAAGACCCGATCACTCCTACTTTCTTAAATATGTTACAAATCAATGGAAATACCAGATGTTATGCATAGCGAAGCTTTGGTCTTATAGGAAAGCAAGTATTTAAATTAGAAGGCAACATATCGATAGCTATAGCTTCATCAGGTATATAAGATGTACATTATAAGAAGGTGGAAGGACGACACAGTTGGCCCTTAAGCCACTGAACATTCATGTGAATGAATGGCACATATGCAATATTAGATATAAGTTATCATCTGGAACGAATTTACAATGGCACATAATAATTTTAGAAGCAATTCACCTTTAGATATCAGACAAACACTTCCAGTTATACTATTCCAGCAGATGAAATAAATACATGCCTCAAGTCATCAGCTTTTTTGCGGTATGTTAAAATTACATATCGACACACCAAATCTGAAGATTTTTTATTTATAATCATTTGCATTAATTAGCGATGAAATAATAATACAATCGCTGACTTAAGGTAACATAAAACTGCTTCAAGGGCCAGCAACGCGGTCCGGGTCGGCTAGTTAGTATATGTTTTACCCCCTGTTTTTGCTAACGAGGGTATTTACACTTTGATACGACCAAAAAGTTGACTCATCGAAATAACGCTTTTAGATCCCAAGTTTGACGATACTCGATTCAGACAATTTGGAATCGATTTAGCCACGTCTGTCTGGCTGGTGCGCACGATAACTCTCGAACGGATCAACCGATTCGAACCGAATTTTGCACTTCGTAATATTTTTCCCAAACATAGTTTAAGTTCGAAGTTGGGCCACATCGGTCCACTCCTTCAGGTACCTGCTATCGAATCTCTTTGATTTTTGTTGTTACAACTTGTATTCACTGTCCCCCACACGACGGTACAATTTTCATCAGGGGCAAGTCCATACTTTCTGAGAATATAGACTGGAAGATGCAAAAAAAACCCTATGACACTCTCGATCGATCCACTCCTTCAGGTACCTCCCCAAAACAGTTCAAAAATGTTCGGAAAAATTTTGCGTACGATAACTCTTGAAGGCAGTGACCGATTTCATACATACTTTACACATCCTAATATATCCACCAGATATAGATCATCTTCGAATATGAAATATATTTGTCCACTCCTTAGGGTACCTACTACACAAAGTTTCGGATAAGTTCACTTTAAGATCTGCTCTCGAATCATTTTGATTTTTGTTGAAGCAACTTACATTCGCTGTCTCGATTACGACGGTACAAGTTTTTTCAGGGGTAAGTTCATACTTCCAGAGAAAATGACCCGAAAGCAGTTAAAAACCACTAAGGCACCATGTGTAGTGGATCCAGAGCACGATAACTCTCCAACGGATAAACCAATTCGATCCAAAATTTGGCAGTCGTAATATTTTGCGCAAACTTGTATCAAGTTTTAAGATGGGCCATATCGGTCCACTCCTTTGAGTACCTCCCCCACAACAGTTTAAAATGTTCTTTAAAATAATAAGACTTTTTTTGAGCTTGAGTGCAATAACAACACCAGACAATGGTGGTAAAAACTACAATAGCTGATAGATTAACTTGACTGTTTATTATTTTTATACAAATATCACCCCTGAAGATGCAATTTTTAAAATTGCGAAATATTGGGAATATAAATAAAATGCAATAAAAATGAAACTCAAACAATGACCTCAAGCTCAAAAAAAGTCTTATTATTTTAAAAATCTTGGAAAAAGGTCAATTAACAACCAATTATTAACAAGTTTAAAATGTTCGCCAAAATGGTGCGCACGATAACTCTTAAAAGGGAGTAACCGATTTGGTCCATAGTCCATATTAACAATAGGTAATTTTCCTTGCGGCAATTGTCTGTTTGTCGGTGAGAGAGGATGTTGAGAGGCAAAGGGTTATCATATGCCTCACCCCTCTCTCTTTCAAATTGAAAATTGCTGCAAGGAAAATTGCCTTATATAAATATGGACATACTTTGCACCTCGTCACTTTTCTACCAGGCTCGGACTATATCGGTCCACTCCTTCGGGTATCTTCCACACAAAATTGCAGTTTAAGACGTCATCTCGAATCGTTTTGATTTTTTTGCAACAGGTTGTACTCAAGGCCCCTATTACGATGATACACGTTTTTTGATTGGCGAGGCCATACCTCTTGCAAAAATGCCCCAAAAGCTATAAAAAACCCCCTACGGTCAGTAAGTGTAGTGGCTGATGCACACTACAACTCTCGAAGCGAATACTGCATTGGTACATGCTTTGCATATCGATATTCATCCAATATAATGCAAAAGGTGTTGCTTACTTCCACTTCTTCCGAAACCTTTCACACAAAAGTTCGGAAAAAGTGGCTTTCATACTCGATTACAGACCGCTTCCATCAAATGTTTTGAATGCTATTAGACCTACATACAACGATCTAAGTAAAGAGTCTTTACTCGAAAAATGCGTCGGCGGCTTCAATCAAAATAGCAACGAAAGCTTCAATCAACTTATTTGGAAAAGTTGACCCAATACCCTTTCATGTGGAGCACTCGTTGTAAATGTATCAGCTTACATTGCGATTGGTCTTTTTAACGAAGGTAAAAACTCATTGTTATTTTATTTGAGCTCGATCGGAGTGAACTGTGGACAAAACGCACACGAATATGCTAAAAAATCGACCAAGCACGAATAGCACTGACAGAGAGACGTGCGGCCGAGTGCACCCATGAAGGAAGAATGTTGCGAAGGCAACACCACATTTTCATTTTACAACCTGCATCGTCGGCGGAAGAGCTCCTGTATGGACCAGGAATAGATGACTCCTTGTATTTTTACCAAAAACACATTTTTATTCATGTAAACCGAAATAAAAACTTAAAACGCGTTTTCCTCGAAATGCCATTTTTGAAGCCGGTGCCAACGAAAGCTAGAAAACGGATAGACCGATCGTCGTAAATTTTGGTGAGCTTATTAAATACATAAAAACCTTGTCTTTAAGCGAGACAGATTTTTTCATTTTTTTGGCCTATTTTTGTGCAAAAATTGGTCCATTTTTTGTTAAAATCGAAATTTTGAATTTTACAGGTCATTATTTTTGTTAAAATAGATTTTTGAAAATTCTGTCTCGCTTAAAGACAAGATTATTAGGTTCTTAAAGTGCGCACCAAAATATATGAAGATCGGCCCATTCGTTTTCATGCAAGCGCCACAAAACGCTTTTACAAAAAAAAGGGTTTCGCAGGTAGCCATTAACTACAACTGTGCAATATTTTTCAACAACAAAAATTCCAATGGTAGTTTAAGATGTGCTGTTTCATAGGAATAAAAGATTTACCTAAAAATATTGGGTAGTTTTCTCAGAAAAAATTATGAAAATTGAGTTTTTTGGGCCAGCACAACTAGGGATAACCCCTTAAAACGGTATGCGCGATATCTCATAAACGGATCAAGCGATTTGGTCTAAACTTTGGATTTCGAAATATTGTGTCCAAACTTAGTTTATGTTGAAAGAGGTTCTGTTCGAGGATCCTTTGGAAATTTTTACCGAAGGTACTCCTAGTGTACCTCTTTACAGCGATAATATGTTTTTCGTATGCAAGTCCATATTTCCTGATATAATGGACCAAAGGTCTACATTATATAGTGACCAACTGAAATGACTGGTGGAAAAGAAGAGGAATGTCTTCCAAAATAAGACCCACTTCCAAACTAGATGGACCGACGTAGTTCATTCATTTAGGTACCTCCCCCGCAAAACGTTTGAGCTTTAATCTAAATCCATATTTTTGTCGGCAACTTCATACGCCCAAAATTCTGAAACCCTTCTAAATACAAAAGTGTTTTATACCCTCAGCATTTATGCTAAAGAGGGTATATCAGGAATATTGTCAATTATTTCATATTCCATTTCAGAAAAAACGGATATTTTTTTTTCGCGCTACATCAACGATTTTTGATATGTAGGTTAAGAAAAAAATTGTCAGTACGAATCTGGTCGCGAGCCAATTTTTGGTTGTTGCGGACAAAAGTTATGGCGCTTTTATTTCGCTTTTTAAGAAAGAAAATATTATAAAAACGCTAATTATTTTAATAAGCACAATTGTTACAAAAAAGTTCTCTCCAAGTGACTTCAGCGAGTAGATTGCATAATACCTGCAAAATGTTACACAGAATTCGCGGAATGTACATAAAATTGATAAATTATTGAATATAAGTCAACTTTTTTCAAAATTAAGGCCAATTTAGTGGTCATAAAATTACATAAAAATTTGTTGTGGATCTAAACTTCACGGCAAATCAAATGAGACTACAATCGTACAGATTGGTGTTAAAGTTTTGATGTTACAGCCGAAATAAGCACATATTTTGGTCAAAAAAGAATTTTTTATTTGACAAAATATTTTTTCACATGCATTATGTAGTAGAAAATATTGGAAAAATCTATAGAAATATTTCCTTCGTTTTGCTTAAATCTCCCGATAAAATAGACGGATTTTGCTTTATTGACATTCATATTAAAGCTTTCCCATTAGGGAAGAAAATTGGGTTGAGGAGGATATATCTCAAAGCTTCTGAAATGGAAATAGAGGTCAAATAACCCATTTTAATTTATATGCATTTTAAAATACTTGTAAATCGCGTAATTATTAAAATCATTTTGTCCAAATTTCATTTCATTTTATCCAAAAATATTAAATTTGTATAATATACAATCACAAGTCGCGTGTTCTAAAAGGGTAAACCTTGGCTTCAGCTATGTTAAATTTTCAAAAATATTGGTGATATACACTTTCATACGGGCAAAATGTGCCTCATCGAAATAATGGTTTTAGACTCCAAGTATGTTTGGACGAAATGTGTTTCAGACATTTTGGAGTCGATTGAGCAATGTCCGTCCGTCTGTCTGGCTGGCTGGAGCGCACGATAACGCTCGAAGGGATGAACCGATTCGGTTCAAATTTTGGCTTTCGTAATATTTTGTCCAAACTTAGTTTAAGTTCGAAGATGACCTATATCGGTCCACTCCTTCCGGTACATCCCCCACAAAAGTTCGAAAATGTTCGGAAAATTTGTACGCACGATAACTCTTGAAGGGTGTAACCGATTTGGTCCCTATTTTGCCCATCGTGGAGCGTGTACCAGACTTAGATCAGGTTTTAATATGGACTCAATCGGTCCACTCCGTCGGGTACCTCCCACACAAAATTTTGGAAAAGTTCAGTTTAGGAACATCTCTCGAATCGCTTTGATTTTTGCTTTAGCAACTTGTATTCACTGCCCTCCATACGACGGTATAAGTTTCATCAGGGGCAAGTCCATACTTCCTGAGAAAATAGACTGAAAGTTGCAAAAAACCCCTATGACACCGTGTGAGGAGGTTGGAGGGCAAAATAACTCTCGAACATGTCTGCCGATTCGGTCCAAAGTTTGGCCTTAGTAATATTTTGTCCAAACATAGTTTAAGTTCGAAGATAAGCCATATCGGTCCACTCCTTCAGGTACCTCCCCCACAAAAGTTCAAAAATGTTCGGAAAAATTGTGCGTACGATAACTCTTGAAGAGAGTGGCCGAATTGGTCCATACTTTACACATCCTAATATATCTACCAGATATAGATCAGGTTCAAATATGGACTATATTTGTCCACTCCATCCGGTACCTCCCACTGAAAATTTCGGATACATGTTCACTTTAAGACCTGCTTTCGAATCACTTTGATTTTTGTTGAAGCAACTTGCATTGCTGCCTCAATTGCGATGGTAAAAGTTGTTTCAGGGGCAAGTTCATACTTCTTGAGCAAACATCCCTGAAGTTCTAAAAAACCCCTATGGTACCATATGTAGTGGCTGGAGATCCATTCTTTTTAGTATCTCCTCCGCAAAACTTTTGATATTAAATCCTAATCAACATTTTTGTCAGTTCAAACGCCCAAAATTCTTAAAATACATGCGTTTTTTGGAAAAAAAATTGTTTCAATATACACAGGCTGAGGGTATATCTCTGTCGGCAAAGCCGACTGATACTTTTTTACTTTTTATTTTGTCGCAAAACCAAATAACTGATATATGACATCATGGGGAATGCCCAACTCCAAAATACAAAATTATAAAATCCTATTAAAGTCATCTGAATTATGAAAAATTACAAATTTACATGTGAACCTATGTTTATTTCGGGCACTGTAATTATTGTGTTTGGCTTGGTTTTGTTGTTCTTTCTTTTTGTCAGTGGCTGGAACAGACCAGTACTGGAACAGACCAAATAATACCAACTGAAGTCTTCATTTGCTATCAAATCATATCTTTAAACAAAAATAAATAACAAATGCTTCTCTCCTATAAAGAATGCATATCTGTATACAACGTCTTTTTTTAAGCTTCGCGAAGAATATTTTTCCGTTTTCTTCTTTCGTGGATATTTCGCAGATATTTCGCAGAAACAATTTTGACAGCACATGAAAACTACGGCCTGTATTCGTCTTTTGGATCACCTTTTTAAATTCGCCTTGTACAGACCCAAACGACAAAAACCTTATTTTGGTTTAATTGTGTCAGCTGCAGCATGGATTTTATGTCCCCATCTAAACTTTTCCACGCAAATTAACTTTTAAGGCCAATATTTTTTGCCAAGTCTAAAAGCATTTCATTTTATCCGAAAGCATTTAATTTGTATAATATTCAACCACATTTCGCGAGTTAATAAAGACTAATCCTTGGCTTCAACTATGTTAAATTTTCAAAAATATTGCCCATATACACTTTCATACGGGCAAAATGTGCCTCATCGAAATCATGGTTTTAGACCCCAAGGTTCGAATATGAACCATATCTGTCTACTCCTTCTGGTACTTCTCACACAAAATTTCGGATAAGTTTACTTTAAGACCTGCTCTCGAATCACTTTGATTTTTGTTGAAGCTATTTGCATTCGCTACCTCCATTACGACGGTAAAAGTTTTTTCAGGGGCAAGTCCATATTTCTTGGGAAAACAGCCCGAAAGGTTTAAAAAACCCCTATGTCACCATATGTGGCGATCGGAGAGCACGATAACTCTCGAACTGTTTAACCGATTATGCCCAACATTTGGTCTTTGTCATATTATATCCAAACTTAGTTTCATGGGCAATACCGGTCCACAATTTTCGGTACTTCTCCCAATATTTAAAAAATGTCACTCAAATGCCAGGACGATATCACTTGAATGGGGCAACCAATTTGATCCAAACTTTGGATCTCCTAATATTTTATCAAAATTTAGTTTAACTTCTAAAATGGCCCATATCGGTCCTCCCTAAGGGTACCTGCCCTACAAAAGTTTAACATTTGTATCGTAGTGCAGTTAATTCCTAATCCACATTTTTGACGGCAAGTTCAAATGTCCAAAAAGGGCCACAAAATTCTGCAGAGACATTAAATACATCCGATCTGTCCGGAGGTGAATGTTTCGCTTCACATTGGCTGAGGGTATATATCTGTCGACAAAGCCGAATGACACTTTTTTTCTTGTTTAGACCAAATTCAGTCGCTGATTCCAAATTTTATCAAAATCGGATGTATTTAGCGTATTTGGTGCATCAAATATCGGGCGAAAATATATATGGGAGCTATATCCGATTTTCACCAGAGGCAATAGCATTCTTCCTTTGGCTAAAAAATTATATTTCCCAATGATCAGCTGAATCTGACAAAAAAATGCGAACTGTACGTTGCGAAAAAATAATACATGTACAGACGGACGGACGGACATGCAGAAATCGACTCAGAAAGTGATTATATGTATATCCCCAAAAGGAACTATAGTTCTATTTCGTTTCCTTTTGTAGGTTACATAGAAATGCACAAAGACATAATACCCCTTACCACAGTGTGGTGTAGGGTATAGTAAAGGAAATCAGAAACCTCATTTTGAAAAAGTGTCCGATTTCACTCAGAAATCCCCATATATACATTCCAAAGATCGAAAATAATAGAGATTTATAATATTAGGGACAAACGTATCGAATTATTCCCAAATGTTTATGGATGTGACAAACATGAGACTGTTTTCCATGCTGTATCGAAACGGAACGCTCACATGTTTTATCAGCAATGCATAACACAAAATAAGGCCACAAAACTATTTCAAACTGTGAGATCGGGTTAAAAAGCTGTAAATTAGATTTAATACCGATAGTTGTTCTTCTCTTTTGTTTTTCCCATTTGTGTTCTGCACTATAAATTTAAACAATTAAACACGGATTAGAACAAATTTTATGACTTTAAACGATAATAGTGACTACCAAAACATCCAAAGGAATTAATGCAACGATTCTTCCACAAACGGAAGAAAATCAAAAATAGTTACGCATGAATGCTAGCTTGGTTCCATAAGACGCTTAAACTATTAACAAACAAAAATAAATCAACAAAATATGATCAAGACTAAACCGAGAAAGAAAGACTCACAAAAACCAGATGACTACAAATCATTTTGAAAACCATTCATATTTCCATCATAAATCTTGAAATGAACAAAAAAACTATGACTTTTTTGTTGTTATTGATGACCAATGGTGGTGGTGGTGGTGTTCGCTGGTGGAGTCAATGTGGCTGGTGGAAATTGAAAACATTTTCTATTAAAACCGTTTCGAATACAAATTGAAAAGCCAACAAAAAACACAGAATTCAAACAAGAAAACCTGGAGATTGAGATATAAACATGTTCATGATTCAAATGATTTTCAATCGTTTGTTGGCTAAATCGTTCGATTGTTCCAAAAAGAATGGAAACAGAAAAACAAACTATGAATGGGTAACATAAATGGGTTGGTCTTTTGATTACGAACGCACACAGAGACCCACACAACAGCAACACCACTCCGGCGAATTGGCCATTATGGCGGATTAAGGCCATAAAAATACTTGTGAAGATAATTAAAGAGTATTACGGCCATTCATTGGCTTCATCCAATATCATCATCATTATCATCTTTTTTTATCAGTGTTTTGTTTTGTTTTTATTTTAATGGTCATTAATTGTTGTTGTGGCATTGTATAGATTTGTTTGTTTCAATCGATTGTTATGTTTTTAATATTTTTTTAATAAATACTTTTTGAAAGAGTTTTTTTTTTATTCATCATAAATTGGAATAATGTGTCTGTGGAGAACAAAGACAACAAAAAGATGTTTAATTTTATTTTATGGACAGTTAACTTGTCTCGTAAATGAGAGTTACGACTTGGGAGTGAATGAATGCCTTAAGACAATGTATGAAGGAATTATATTAAGGAAGTCGTTTTCACTTGGACTAATTTTAAAATAATGAAATTTTTAGAAGGCTTAAAATTGCTCACAATATGTTAAAGTTTTTCTGAGATGACTAAACATTCTGTTTCTCACGATTTTCGCTTGTAGAACGAAAATGTAAACAATTTTACTATCTGACAATAGGCATATCGTCGGTGTCATGCTTAAGTGTTCCATACGCCATTTTTGACATTTTGATATAAAGGTACCTTACTAGATTTTAAACCACGCTCATTCAAAATTGTTGATCGGTTTTCTTCTATCTTCTATAGTTTTTGAGATATTCAGATGTCAATATGTTCTATATCCGCTTTGTGACTCAAAAAATCCTGTCTTTTTGTTCCTTATCCATAAAGCCTGGCGTATGATCTTTTTGTTCCAAGCCGTGTTGCATATGGAACAAAAAGAGACAAAAACGAATTGTTCCGAACAAAACATTGCCCAATTTTTTCAAGTTACGAATAATGTGGCGTATGGAACTAATTGTTTTAAAGGACTGGGCTTAAAAACTGAAGAATATTAGTTTATAAATCTAAATATTTTTGAATAATGTAATTTTATAAAAAAACCACAATTTCTTTATCGCTGCATTACCTTCATCCTATAAAAAATGTCCTCGTTTTAAGAAAAGATTTTGATTTAAGCCCACAAAAATATACGCAGATACGTTCATTGGTCTTGAAGTTAGCGTAGCTACCGATAAAAATGGTATTTTGAGAAAAACGCGTTTAAACTGCAAAAATCACTTCCGATCGACATTTTTAACTCATATTCTACGCTACTTTTATATATTTCAAATAAATAAATGCTAAGGAGACCTATAATAATAGTCCTTTGCTCATGTAAATGTTTCATTTGAAGCCGTGAATTTTAAACCTCACAGTAGCACTTCAGATAAGGGAGGTGGAACACAATTGATAAAAAGTGGTTCTGTTGAAATGTGACAAAATGTGTTCCATGTGACAGAAACAGCCAAAAACACGAAAAAGAACCCAATTCAGCAACCTTTTGCAATTATAAAAATCGGCCATAACTTCTACACTATCAGAGATATCTGACTAAAATATTCTACTGATATATTCTTTGAGTTCTTAAAGTATGGGATTTTTGTACCACTTTTAATCCGTATGGGCTCAAACATTAACTTGTGTTTTTCTCGAATCAGGCAAATGGCGTATGGAACACATAAGCATGACACCGACGATATATCGTCAACATAATTTATATCTTTAAGCTGGTTTTGAAGACCTAATGTTATTCCTCCTCTGTTTGGTGTACAGTTGTTTTATGGTGTCATCAAAAAGAATAGTGAGGGCTGAATTCTTTACTATGCAGTACTTGAAGCTCGGAATTTGTATTAGATTGACGACTCTACGTCTTAGTGGGCACCATATTATGTTTCTATTCCTCTCTAGTAGCATGGTGAACAGCTACGGACAAATAGTACAAAAATGCCCTGCTTAAGCATCTCCAGTGTAATGAGAACTAACCCAACCAAGGGTAATAGACATAAGACTATGGGTTATTTATTTGTTTTTATACCCTCAGCCTTTAGGCTAAGGAGGGTATATACACTTTGATACGATGAAAATGTGCCTCATCGAAATAATGATTTTAGACCCCAAGTATGTTTGGACGAAATGTGTTTCAGACAATTTGGAGTCGATCTAGCCATGTCCGTCCATCTGTCTGCCTGTCCTGCTGGATGGAGCGCATGAGCTACATCGGTCCACTCCTTCCGGTACCTCCCCCACAAAAGTTTGAAAATGTTCGGAAAGTTTGTGCGCACGATAACTCTTGAAGGGGGTGTCTGATTTGGTCCATACTTTGTACAGCGTAAACTTTCTACCAGAGTAATATGAGGTTCGAATATGGTCTCAATAGGTCCACTCCTTCGGGAACCTCCCACACAAAATTTCGGAAAAGTTCAGTTCAGGGCAATCTCTCGAATGGCTTTAATTTTTGTTTTAGCAACTTGTATTCACTGCCATCCATACGTACAAGTTTCATCAGGGGCAAGTCCATACTTCTTGGGAAAATAGCATGAATGTTGCAAAAAACCCCTATGACACCGTATGAGGTGGTTGGAGCGCAAGATAACTCTCGAACGGATCTGCCGATTCGGTCCAAAATATGGCCTTAGTAATATTTTGTCCAAACATAGTTTAAGTTTGAAGATAAGCCATATCGGTCCACTCCTTCAGGTAACTCCCCACAAAATTCAAAAATGTTCGGAAATTTTTTTCGTACGGTAACTCTTGAAAGGTTTGGCGGAATTGGTCTATACTTTACACATCCTAATATATCTACCAGATATAGATCAGGTTCAAATATGGACTATATTTGTCCACTCCATCCGGTACCTAATATCGAATCACTTTTTGTTGAAGCAACTTGTATTCGCTGCCTCAATTACGATGGTAAAAGTTTTTTTAGAGGCAAGTCCATACTTCTTGAGCAAACAGCCCGAAGAATGTAAAAACCCCCTATGGCACCATATGTTGTGGCTGGCTGTTGTGGCCACTTCCATAACGGTCAATGTCGATCCATTCCTTTTAGTATCTCCCCCGCAAAACTTTTGGTCTTTAATCCTAATAAACATGTTAGTCGGCTCAAACGCCCAAAATTTCTAAAACACCCTAAATACATACGTATTTTGGAAAAAAATTGTTTCAATATACACAGGTTGAGGGTATATATCTCTGTCGGCAACGCCGACTGATACTCTTTACTTGTATTATTTAGCGTATGGATTTTTTTTTAAATTACAGAGTTATTTTTGATTTTATGTATCTACAGATTCAATGTGTTTAGCCAGGATATAACGTCTGTTGAAAGGGACTTTACTTCCTTAATATTTTCTGGAAAAGATAGCATCGGACAATTGTAAATTATGTGGTCGATCGACTGGGTTTGGGCTCCGCACACACAGCTAGCGTCGTCGGCGAGACCCCATCTGTGTACATTTTCTATTGTTCGGAATCGATTTAAATTACACCAAAGGGTTCCACAGCGATAGCCAAGCAGTTTGTGTATTAAAATTTTCGCTGTGAAGCTGTTTGGCTAGTAATAAAGGCGGTTTTCTGGATTTCAGCCTGGATTCATATGCTATTGATAAATCTCGATTCAGGGGGATGCTGGTATTTTCGCTTATTTTGTTATACTCCTGGAGAAGAGCGTGTTTTCTTCTTAAGTTTAGAGGTTGAATGTTCGATAGCATTGGAAGCCATGCTATCGGTGTTGGTTTTAGTGTCCCTGTTATCAATCTCATGGTTGAGTTTAGTTGGGTGTCCATTCGTTTTACGTGATGACTGTTGAGCCACACAGGAGCTCCGTATTCAGCTGTTGAGTATACCAGAGACAAGGCAGATGTTCGAAGACAGTCGGCCGAGGCACCCCAATTCGTTTCTGCGAGTTTCTGGATGATGTTGTTTCTAGATTCGATTTTTTGGACTGTTTTATCTTGATGTTGTTTAAACGAAAGGGTTCGGTCAAGGGTTATTCCCAGGTATTTTGGATTGAAGTTATGGGAGAGAACAGACCCATTGCGGCGAACTGTACGTTTTTTTCCTGCATCAATATGCGTGAGGTGGAAGCAACATACTTCGGTTTTCGATAGACTGGGTTTTAGTCTCCATCTTCGGCAATAGGATGAGATTATTGATAAATCATCCTCTAAAGCCTTTTCCTAAATATGAAACTTAGAGTTTTTAACTGCAAACGCCATATCGTCCGCGTAGATGATCTTGCGCGAAACAGTCCCGGGAAGGTCGTGGATGTACAGATTGAAGGGTGTAGGATCTAGAACTGAGCCCTGTGGCAAGCCGTTGTTGAGTTTTCTCGTTCTGCTATGATTGTTGTTTAGATGAACAGTGAAGAGGCGGTCGCTGAGGAGAGCTGATATAATGTTGCAAATTCTACTGCACGGTATGATCTTATTTAGTTTCCATACTGTGTCTTAGACAGCCGACAGATCGACGAATAACACCGCTGTTTTTTGCATCTGGTCGAAACCATTTTCTATGAAATTCGTGAGTGCTAGTACTTGGTCGGTGCAATTCCTACCTTTTCTTAATCCAGCTTGTTCAGGTGGGATAAACTTCTCTATTTCTTCCTCAATTCGGCTCAGTATAAGCCTTTCAAATAACTTTAGGCACACTGAGAGAAGGGCGATCGGTCAGTAGCTCAAAGCTTCAGCTGGGTTTTTGCCTGGTTTGAGAAGGGCAATAACTTTTGACTTCTTAAAGAGAACCGGGATACGGCCTGAGTGAAGGATATCGGTGTAGAATTTGGCAAGCCATTTCTAATACGGCGACCATAAAATTATTTTACAGAAAGGAACACGCAACATCAAATTTTTGTTTTTGTTGTGAAAAATATATTTTTCCAATTTTATATGTATATACCTAAGCCCACTATATGAATAATCGAAACTAATTTTTTAATATTTTTTTGGAAAAGTGGTTTTTGGACACTATGCCATATGGCATAGAATGTATTTAAAGAAAAATAAAAACAAAACTAAAACATTTAAGTTTTTAATTCAATTTAGTCTTATAGAAGACCAGGAAGCCTTACAGAAGAGCTCTTCTTATAGGAGGGCAAGATGTCTTCTCATAGCAGAGCAGAACGACTTCTCGTAGAAAGGCAGGACGTCTTCTCATAGAATGACAGGATGTCTTCTCATAGGAGAGCAAGACGTCTTCTTATAGAAAAGCCGGAGGTATTTTTTATAGAAGAGCAGGAGGTAGTCTCATAGAAGAGCAGGACGTCTTTTCATAGAGGAGCAGAGGGTCCTCTCATAGAAAGTGACCTTCTCATAGAAGAGCTGGAGAACTTTTATAGGAACTTTTATATAGGAACTTTTTATAGGAACAAGATCTGGAGGTCTTCTTATAGAAGATTTGGATATTCTATAAGAAGACTTCCGGCTCTTCTATGAGAAGACCTTATGCTTTTCTATGAGAATACCTTCTGTTTTTTCATAAGAACGTCTCCTGCTCTTCTATGAGAAGAGCTCCAACTTTTCTATAAAAAGATCCCTAGCTCTTCTACGAGAAGGCCACCTTCAGATCTGAAGGAATTCTTATAGAACGCCTGAATGTCTTCCTATAGAAGGTCTGGAGGTCATTTTGTAGAAGATCTGGAGGACATATTTTAGAAAATCTGCAGGATTTTTTCTTCTTTTATGAGATGGTAGATCTGGAGGTCTTCTTATAGATGGCCTGGCGGTCTTTTTATAGAAGGAGATCTTCTTATAGAAGACCTGGGGGTTTTCTTATAAAAGACTTTGAGGTATTCGCATAGAAGACCAAAATCTTCTCAAAGTCTTCCGTTTCAGACAATTTAGAGTCGATTTATCAATGTCCGTCCGTCCGTCTGTATGTCTGGCTGGCTGGTGCGCACGATAACTCTCGAACGGATCAACCGATTCGAACCAAATTTTGGGTATCGTAATATTTTGCCTAAACTTAGTTCGAAAATGGGCCTTATCGGTTCACACCTTCGGGTACCTCACCCACAAGATTTCGAAAATGTTCGTAAAATTTGTGCGCACGATAACACTTGAAAGGAGTAACCGATTTAGTCTAAACTTTGCACATCTTGAAATTTCTACCAGACTTAGATGAGGTTCCAATATGGACTCAATCGCTCCACTTCTTCGGGTACCTGTTGTAACAAATTGTATTCACTGCCCCACATATATTCCTGACAAAATAGCCTGAAAATTACGAAAAACCCCTATGCACAGTGGTTCCACCCATTGACCAAAAATAAAATATGAATGCCAAATTTTTGGTACAACATCTAGTAACTTTGCCAGCTATGACGTGGGCCTTTTTTAATATATATTAGTTTTTATTTCATTCGAACGCGATCTGATTCAAAATAGCTCCAAAAGTCGGAACATTTGACTAATATTTTTTGTTCTGAGTACAACTTACAATTTACTTGCAAGTAAATATATTCAAAATATCGCGAAACTAATACTAATATTGTAATGGATTTTAAAAGAAGAGGTAATATCGTTTAACAGATAGTGTTTAAACGTTTTGTTGAATTCCAGTTTGCTGTATGTTTTCTTAGTGTATTTTATAATGCCACCACGATCATACACTTAATGTTGACCTAAAGTTTTAGTCATGATGTCCACCAGTGCCCACCTCGGGAATAATATTCCAATGTAGGCCACGGGTTTAAGATTATCCAGTATTAATATAAGCTGTCATCAAGTGCCAGACTTTAAATGGTGGACAACAGAACAAAGCTGTTTTCTATGGACACGGATCTCTTGAACCAACTTTAAATGAAAGGAGCTTACACATGGGAAGTTTTTGCGGATTCTGGAACTACAATGTTTATAGATGAGAAAAATCTAAAAATAAAAAGGTCATAGTTTACATTTTTAGATTTTTTAGGATTTCACGATTTTGCTGGGAAACCGCATGTCTTATCAAAATCCACTAAAGAAAATGTTGTTGTAGTGAAAATTCTCAAAATGATTGTCTTTTATGATATTTTCTTAGGTTTTGCCATTTTTGAGATATTGAAGTTCAAATTGGTACAATTTACTGACTGTATCGCCTCCTTATAAAACTATTTGCCTACTTAATCTTATATACCTCAAAAATGGTACAACCTAGGAAAATAATACGAAAGTAGAGAATTTTCACAGCTATAAGATTTGTTCTAACCCTTGTTTAATAGGACTTGCGGTTTCCAAGCAGAATCCTGAAAACCAAAAAAAAAAACCTAAAAATATGAACTTTGATCGCGATTTATTAAAAAAGCGCTCCGGTGATTTTTGTTTCTTTATTTTTTTATTTTTCTCATCTATGAGCATTGTAGTTTCAGTATCCGCAGAAACTTCCCAGGTGTAAGCTCCTTTCATTAAAAGTTGGTTCAAGAGCACCGTGTTGATATATGTATATTAGGGTATACCTTGTTATCTGACCACGTAAATTAACATACTTGGTACCAATGGAAGAATCAAGAATTCCTCTTCCATATACATATGACTAACGTGGGCTGTACGTTTCTTCTAGGATGAACGCTACAGGATCTTTATTAAAAATGATACGCTCATGGTTTCGTATAACAATCTTAGCAGCAGCACAAAGCTGTACCCAGCGCATTAGCTTGATATTTACACGGGAAATATTTTTTGCCACTTTCTCCATACAAGTGGATCCAATGTGCTATGGCACGGTGTGTAGTTGTTGGAGCGCAAGATAACTCTCGAACGGATCTGCCGATATATCTACCAGGTATAGATCAGGTTAGAACATTGAATATATATGTCCATTAATTGGGATACCTCCCACACGAAATTTCGGATAAGTTCACTTTAAGACCTCCCGAATCACTTTGATTTGTGTTGAGGCAACTTGCATTCACTGACCGTCTTTACGATGGTACAAGTTTTTTCATGGGCAAGTTAATACTCCCTGAGAAAATAGACCAAAAGTTGCAAAAATCCCTATGCACCATGTTTAGCGGCTAGATCGCACTATAGCAATCGAACTGGTCAATCGATTTGGTACGAAATTTTACCTTCCAAAATTTGAAAAAAAAAATTCACTAAAATTGTATGCACGATACACTTTCATGAACGGGTAACTAATTTGGTCCAAACTTTGGATTTTTTTTCAAATTTAGTTTAACTTCTAAAATGGCCCATATTGGTCCTCTGCTTAAGGTACCTCCCCTACAAAAGTTCAACATTTTTGTTTAAGTGCAGTTTAAAGTCTGTTCGAAGATCCTTTGGAAATGTGTACCGATGTGGTCCTGTTTACGGGATTTTAAGGTTATGGGCGAATCATGGTCGTTATGAACTTTATATTATATATTTGAATACTGGACTATATAGTAGACACCCTAAGCATATCCGCATTGCCATATGAAGATCCTGTGATTTCCCCCGATGACGTAATTACAGCCTAAAGTGCGCAAAATATGCAATTTTTACAAGGTCCGTCGTATGTTTTCTATATTTTCCGTTATATGTTCACTGTAATTATTTCAAAAACTGTTTGTATCGAACGTACAGCATCTCCTTAATATGTTAGTGTCGAAAAACCCACAAAAAAATATTTGTTTCTATCCGGAAATAACGAAATTCTTGGTATAATTCGTAAAAACCGATTTTGAGCTACAGTCAGGGACAAAAGTTTACATACACCCCCTAAATCCCGGGTATTAGGGTCAGTAGTGATTTTTATGAAATTCCAAGTATGCAGTTTTATTTCGTCTCACTAATAAACAATATTTAATAGAACAGAAGTATATTCCATAATACAAATAACGGTACATTTTACAAAAACTTAAAAATGATGGGGACAAAAGTTTACATACACCCCAAGGAAATATGCGTATTGCCGTGCAATTTATGGAATTAACAGCAAAATTTATACATTTTATTGTTTTGGCGAATGTCTCTGGTTGTCTGAGATATATTTTAGAGAAAAGAAAATAATTTTTGGGGCTCAAATGCCGTTATTTAAGGTCAAACTTCTTGTATAGCTTGTTCAAGCTGAACCTTGCTTAATTCTATGCGTTTTTAAGTAATGCACCTTAAAAAACCACAAAATTAGTGTCAGATTACAAATTTTGAGACCCTAGAAAGCTTTGGAGTTGTTCTTGTGCTAAATATTACTTCTTGGACGTCAATAAATGCCCGCTTTTCATCAGATTTCTCAGAAAGTTAATAGATTCCGCGAAATTCTTGGTGCAAATTACATATAGAAGGCATTGAATTGCCTTGTAATATGGTCTGATACAATCCTCTGGCATCAATTAACTCAGAAATTATACAATTATACGAAACTTTTCGCCCCTATAGTGACGGTAATGATCATAATACGAAAACGACATTGTTCACAGTACACATTTCATGCTTTTTTGGTAGTGCTTACATTTTGATGCTTTGGAAGCTTCGGGAACAGGTTTGTAACAGAATATTTCCCATTTCTGATTCAATTGATGCCAGAGGATTGTATCAGACCATATTACAAGGCAATTCAAGGCCTTCTGTATGTAATGTGCACCAAGAATTCCGCGGAATCTATTAACTTCCTGAGAAATCTGATGAAAAGCGGGCATTTATCGACGTCCAAGAAGCAATATTTTGCACAAGAACAACTCCAAAGCTTTCTAGGGTTTCAAAATTTGTAATCTGACACTAATTTTGTGGTTTTTTTAAAGTGCATTACCTAAAAACGCAAATAATTAAGCAAGGGTCGGCTTTAACAAGCTATACAAGAAGTTTGACCCTAAATAACGGCATTTCACCCCCAAAAATTATTTTTTTTTCTCTAAAATATATCTCAAATACCCAGAGGCATTCGCCAAAACAATAAAATGTATAAATTTTGCTGTTAATTCCATAAATTGCACGGCAATACGCATATTTCCTTGGGGTGTATGTAAACTTTTGTCCCCATCATTTTTAGGTTTTTGTAAAATTTACCGTTATTTGAATTATAGAATATACTTTTGTTCTATTGAATATTGTTTATTAGTGAGACGAAATAAAACTGCATACTTGGAATTTCATAAAAATCACTACTAACCCTAATACCCGAGATTTAGGGGGTGTATGTAAACTTTTGTCCCTGACTGTATATCTCAAGAACAAGAGCTGATGGAGAAAAACCGTGACCAGATTTGAAAATAACTAACAAAAATTTCGGTTGAAAAAAAAGTCATGTTTACCAGTGTAATTAATAGAAATCGTATGCAAGTGATCGAACCCTACAAGCAATTGGAAGAGAGATTTATTTTATTTTATAAATGAGGAACTTTTTGGTGTCTAATTTTCTGTAAAAATGTGACATTTGTCTAATATACAATAACAATTACATAACAATTACATTGTTATCCCATTTGCATCGTATCCAGTCACCATTTAGAAAAGAATACGATAGGCAAATAACAACAATAACTAATATAAAAATAAATGTAAGCTATCTCATTTGTATCCCAATGAAGGATGGAAATTACATAGACATCATAATGGTCTATCTATTTTCCATCCTTCATTGGGATACAAATGAGATAGCTTACATTTATTTTTAGAATTATTGTAAGTTGAACAAATACGACATTTGTACACAGATGATTATATACGACGGTGGTGCAATGGTAAGCATGATCGCTTTGCAATCTGAATGTCCGGGGTTCGATTACCAGGTCAGGCGACATCACATTTTTCAAATGACAAATTTAATATAAGCGGCAATTCCTGAAAAAATTTCTAAAAATATAATGAATTAAATTAAATAATAAAAAAACCAAAAAGCCAAAATTAACCTAAACAAAGGATTAACGACACAACGGGCCAACAATAAAAACAATACATAAAATAAACAAGTAAAAAGACGTTAAGTTCGGCCAGGCCGAACTTTTTATACCCTCCACCATAAAATAGTCTTAATTAAAATGGAATACTTAGAGTCCTTTCACAATTTTAGGTGGAACAACTTTTCGACAATGAATAGACTCTCCCACCATGGATTAAATTACACTGTGAACACAAATGTTGGGGCAGAGATAATTCCTTTTGGAGATGAAAGCCCTTGGTGTGTGTATATTAAAAACCCCGAAGGACAGATGCACCGTGAGTCGAACTTCCGCGTTATGGCGTGATGAAGTTTTTGCAAGAGACCCTGTAAGCCATCATGAATTACCATTATATCTTTGTTTGTTGTTTTTGTAGAGAACTTCAGCAACTGTGAACAAAGATATAACGCTAATTCCTGATGGCCCACAGGGACTCTAACAAAAATTTCATCACGCCATAACGCAGAAGTTCGACTCACGGCGGATCTGTCCTTCGGGGTCCATAATATACTCACCAAAGACTTTCTTCCCCAAGAGGAATTTTCCGTGCTCCAGACTTTCACCTCAATTTTGTTGCACAGTGTTATCTAATCTAATCTAAAAAAAATGTGTTCAGCTAGGTGAAAGGCACCACCTACGGGGGTATATCAAAGAGTCAACCTATCTTTAAATTTTTTGGCGGAAAATTTTATAGCTGCAGGGAACTTCAAGAGTCAAATTGAGGGTAGTTTCATCAAAACAATGTAGACCCTCAAAAATGAACCCATGTTGACGAATTTTAGTGAAGAAATTTCGTGACCACTGAAAATTCCCGAAAATCGGGAGGTACAGTTATATGGGGGATATACCAAAACATGGACCTATATTGACGATTATTTTTGAATAGACAAAATTGTAGCTAAAATTCTAAAAATACCGATCATTAGTTAAAAATTGCAGCTAAAATTCTCAAAATACCGAAAATAGGGAGATACCGTTGAATGGGGGCTATGCCAAAACATGGAGCTACATTGACGATGTTTGGTGGAGATATTTTATGACCACTGAGAACCTCAAATGTCAAATTGCAGATAGTTCGGTTAAAAATTGTGGCTAAATTCTCAAAATACCGAAAATTGGGAGGTAGCGATGTATGAGGGCTATACCAAAACATGGACCTATGTTGATGATGTTTGGTGGAGAAGTTTCATGACCACTGAGAACCTCAAATGTCAAATTGCAGATAGTTCGGTTAAAAATTGTGGATAAAATTTTCAAAATACCGAAAATGGGGAGGTACCGTTATATGGGGGCTATACCAAAACATGGACCTATGTTGACAATGTTTGGTGGAGATGTTTCATGATCACTGAAAACCTCAAATGGCAAATTACAGGTAGTTCGGCTAAAAATTGTAATGCTCAAAATACCGAAAATCGGAAGGTACGGTTATAAGGGGGCCATACCAAAACATGGACCTATGTTGACGATGTTTGGTGGAGATGTTTCATGACCACTGAGAACCTCAAATATCAAATTGCAGATAGTTCGGTTAAAAATTGTGGCTAAAAATCTCAAAATACCGAAAATCGGGAGGTACCGTTATATGGGGACTACACCAAAACATGGACCTATGTTGACGATGTTTGGTGAAGATATTTCATGACCACTGACAACCTCAAATGGCAAATTACAGCTAGATCGGTTAAAAATTGTGGCTAAAATTCTCAAAATACCGAAAATCGGGAGGTACCGTTATATAGGGGCTATACCAAAACATGGACCTATGCCCATATCCTTTGGGATATAAGTTTGTTGATCACTAGGAACCCTAAGTGCCAAGTTATAGCTAATTCGGTCTGCAAATGTGGCGAAGAACGTCAAAATACCTCAAATCCGGAGGTACCGTTATATGGGGGCTATACCGAGTGGACCGATATAGCCCATCTTCGAACTTGACCTGCCTATGGAAAAAATACCCTCGGGTGCAAAATTTCAGCACTCTATCTCAATTATTGCGGACGCTAGAGTGATTACAACAGACGGACAGACGGACATGGCTAGATCGTCTTAGAATTTTATCCTGATCAAGAATATATATACTCTATAGGGTCGCAAATGATTAGTTCGATGTGTTACAAACGGAATGACAAACTTAATATACCCTCCATACTATGGTGGAGGGTATAAAAAGAATTAAGTTAAATAAAAAGAAAATAAAAATAAAATGTTGTTCTTTTTTCTTTATTAATGTTTTATAGCTTAAAAAAGATTTGTCATTAAAAAAAATGTCGACTGACCTAGGAATCGAACCCGGGCATTCAGATTGCAAAGCGAACATGCTTACCAGTGCTCCACAGATCTTATCGTTTTAATAACTTTCTGAAGTGTCCAATGACACTCAAAAAAGTATCTAATGAGTGGAACAGTTCCTCCCGAGAGCTTGATCTTTTTGGATAAGAATGCGACTATCGCACCGTTTAGGTATGGAACAAATGGAGAGACAAAAGAGAGAACTGCATAGTGTTAGTTATTGTTGTAAAGAATAAATGTATTCTATATTATGATTATTTATTCTATCCCAGCAAGCATTTATTATCGCCCATTACCCGAAGCAGTCACTCCCAGGCGATAGAAATACACATCCGCGTTCGGGAAGAAATGAACCACGTCTACGACACTACTTGTGAATGCCGCTTTCGAGACTTCCTAGAAGTACTTTTAGCGATAAAATTGGTTGTGACGAAAAAAAAAACATTTTTTTTTCGTTTTTCATTTTATCTGTTGTTATTCTTTTAATTTTTATTTTTTTACTATTCTAATTAATGTTCCAAATTACATACGTTTTTAAAGAACTATCCTTAGATGAAATTGCCATCTTCATTAATTGTTGTACTTTTAAAAATGTTATGTTGCCTGGCCTGGGAATCAAACCCCTGACCTAAAGAATGCAAAGCGAACATGCTTACCACCGCACCACCGTACCTTATAAACACCAGATAGACTAAAGTCTTATATTAGTTTAAGGTTGTACACGCCTCAAATGAACGTAAACAATCGAAGTGTCTGCATTGGCCAGAGAAAGTGTCTGCCCATGCGATAGTCGTAAGTAGTAGCATTGTTAGTGTAAAAAAGCAATAATAGAATTTCGATCTCCTTTTCTGACACTAGGTAGTTATTCAAGAAGTTCAAAAAGCGACAGCAATGCAATTGTTATTGTAAAATGATAAAGGATCGCTATTTTCTAGAATAGAAGTTCAGAAAGCGATAACTTCTGATAGAGGAAGTGACTCACTCACTCCCAATTGCTGGCTGGGATTATATCCAAATTGTTCTTAAATAAATAACAATTTTATTTTAAATGGTATATTGAAAAATCTTTCAATCACAAAGGTACAGTATAATTCCAATTAAAATACTACTTATTACAGGCAACCACAACATGTTTCTGCTGCTACCATGACATTTTAAAATATCTCAAAAATTGTATTGTTAGAATATGATATATGCTACCATATATCTATAATATATATTTTTAAAAAGTTCAGGCTTCCTGGCATACTAGTCCATATGATATCACTAGTGGGTGCGATATCTATCATTCCTTCAAATACTTCTTCCGCAACACTTTTGAACTTTAATCCTAATCCACATTTTTGTCTGTAAGTACAAATGTTCAAAAAGGGTCACAAAATTCTAAAAAAGACCCTAAATACATTCGACCTGCCCGTAGATAAAAGTTTCAATTCACATAGGCTGAGGGTATATCTCTGTCGGCAAAGCCAGTTTTACTTGTTTTTGTTAATATGTACAGTAGCTTCCGCTTACCTGCACATTGAAAAAAAATTGTGCATGTAAGCCAACATTTTAGTTATCTTAAATAAATCTGAGATAAAATAGGATATTTGTTCTACGCAAGAAAAATGAAATTGGTCACCTAACGACAAAATGCGCTAAAACTAATGCAGCTAAGTGAAAACTACTGTATAAGTTTTTAAAATATTTCAGAATATAACCCAACCCTACATGCGATGTTGTTTACGCACTTGTTTACCTATCCAAGAGGAGATTTTCTCTCTGATTAACTTATTTACGCTGGCAGTATTCCCAGTCCTCAATGACAACAACATACATATTTCTTGCTAGTTGGCTTTATTTAAACATCAATACAATAAAGAAAAATAAAATAATTTTCTTCGTTTTTTGACTAACTTAACGAAAGTTGTTGCTGATCATCTCTCTTCCATTGTCCGACAGACTGGCTGCCAAACATGTCATGGCATTTATGTTTCTTTTATCGATTTTGACCGTTTTTAGGTATTCATCGAAATCGAAAATTACAAATTAAATCTTGTCGACGACATGTTGTCTTCCAAAGCGAAAACGACACACAATGGCTAAAGTTTCCAACTGCATTGCTGCTCAAGTACGGTTTTCTGATGGCTAACTCGTTTCTAATGGCTAATGCGTGTCTTGATCCATACACAGCGTTGATGCTGTGTAATCTTGGTAAAGTTATTTTGAATTGTGTGTGTGGTATGCATGGACCATTGTAAACGAGGGTTGGAGTTTCCCCCATTGGAGAAACCCCACTCCCCAACTTGCCTCCACTTGTCTCCACTATCTTTACAATATCGAGAAATTTTGAAATAATTTACGATTTCTGTAATCAGATACTATTTTTGGATGGCAATTATTTTCATTTGACACTTGTCTGAGTTATTTAATGAGTTGCTGTTGTTGCTGTTGTTGCTGTTGCCGTTAGAGATGTTGTAAACAACATAACGTTTATTTTGTATTTGGTTTTGGATTTCTTGTGGTTTGTGTTATTTTTAATTGTTAATTTGTTGTTTTTAGTTTTATTGGTTTTTTGTTCAGGTGTCAATTCTTTAAATATTTTATATATTTCTTATTAATTTATAATCGACAAACCGCTGGCGAGCTTTTTTCCAAAGTGTCGTCTAGGCCACCATTAATTTATTGGATTCCATTCATGTCGATTTTATTGAAAACATTTGTGTTTGAAAATTAGCATTTTTATTAAAACATGTGTTAAAACATTGTATCGCCACTATTCCCACCAGCAAAGATAAATTGACTTTGTCTAAATTTTATTGGCTGTCATTAAAATTTTGCATTGTTATTTAAATTTTAATTTGTCCCAGTCGCATGAGAACTACCATTGAGGTCTCAAGAGGTGATTTAAAATTGGAAAAAAATGTTGGACATGAAATATGAAAATGTTAAATATACTGAAAGCATTCTAATTGTTAAGCTGTTATCAGCGTACGTAAAAATACTTTATTAAATATTTCAAAATTTTCGTTTCATATTTTCCATAGGAACAATACAAAACGAAACATAACCCACACGTTGCCGAGATCGCGGTTTAGTTTCATTTTGTTTACATTCGTGAGTGCGAACAAAATTATAAGCGAAAAGTTCTCAACTCCACAACAGCAGATAGAAACGAAATAGTACTGAACACATGTAAATAATTCAAAAAACATTTGTTGGTTGATAAAACATCCACCGTAGTATGCTGAGGTTAGCTTATAGGGTTGTTAAGCAATCACATGTGTGTATCTGAGTGTGTCATTCATCATTTCGAACAGCAAACGTTTGAAAATAATTCTCTTAGTTTCGTTGGTGAATGCAACCACTCGGCACAGCATAGCCGAAGTACATTTTAGCAATCGTACGGTTTTCATCTTTTTGCGTTGAAAAGTTTGTGGTTTTGTTTTAGTTGTGAGAACGAAACGATTCAGGGAAACTAAAAAGTTTGTGGGTTTGTGTGCTAGGTACGGGAATCGTTCTGTTTGTTTACGTTCACTGACTGTTGTACAGATTAATTCATATAATCGGTCTCCCTACACTACACCTTCAAAGACAACACGGAAATTCGTTGAGATTTGAGTTCTTTATCCTATTTCAAATCACTTCATATTTTGAAGATCTCCTCCACAAAAGTTTCCTCCACTTTCCTTCAGTATGCACCATCAGTAGGCCAGCATTCAAAAACCTTTCAGACTGGATCACAATCATTTCCAGAAGTTGACCTAACCAGTAATTGATCTTGATCAGTCCAAAGCAAAGTGTATTACCATATAGTTTACCTTAAATCGCTTATAACGTTGTGGTCATGGATGTGGCCACGGTTTCCGCGTAGGAAATAGTCTTAGTTCGAATAAGTCATATACAAAATCTCCTATGATATAAATACTAAATATCAGTTTGCTTACTTACTTTACTTAGCTGGCTTTTTACAGAACATTTGTTCCATAAGCCGAAGTAAGAAAAGATATCCAATCCTCTCTGTATGCTGCTGTATTTTCCCAAACTGGGATATGTACTTTCTGATGTCTCGTTTTACTTGTTCGCTCCAACGAAGCTGAACCTCCATGCGGACCGTATTTATACGCCTTTTTACAGGATTCATCGTCACTTATTCTTATAACATGGCCTAGCCATCGCAATCGTTGTATGTCGATTCGTTCAACTACATTTATTGATGTCGTTGTATAGTTGATACAGCTCGTTGTTCATACGATGTCGATATTCGCCTTCAACGCAGACTGGCCCGTAGATCTTTCAAAGAATTTTTCATTCGAACTCACCAAGCACTACCTTATCTGTTTGCGCAAGTACCCATGCTTCTGAAGCATACATTAGCACGGGCAGTATCATTATTTTGTAAAGTGTTACATTTGTTTGACGAGATGTGGCTTTATTGTTAAACTGCTTACTTAGCACATGTTGGCCAACACTACTTTTCTTCGTATTTTACAACTGATGTTGTTTATTGTGTTTATGGCGGTGCCGAGGTAGACGAAGTCCTTTACTATCTCAAAATTGTAGGTACCAACAATCACAGATTGTGTGTGATCTGTGGACGTATTACGCGTCGATACAATTAACTTGGTTTTATCTCCGTTTAGCAGACCGACTTTAGCAGATTCCCTTTCGACATTTGCAAAGATATCAGCTACTTCCCTTACCGATCGACCCATGATGTCACTGTCGTCGTCATAAGAAAGTAACATATGGCTGTTTGTGTATATTGTTCCACTTGTTTTGACCTTCGCATCTCGTACGCCTTTTCCAAGCATGTTGAAGAAATCACACAACAGGCCGTATCCTTGTCTGAAACCTCTTTTGTAAATAAACTCGTCGGAGAGGTTCTTTCCTATTTTAACTGAGAACCGAGTATCAGTTAATGTCATCTTAAAAAGCCGAATGAGCTTTGCGGGAATACCAAAATCAGACATGGCTTGGAACACTTCTGAACGTATAGGGTTGTCGAAGGCAGCTATATAACACTGTGTGTAATTTTTTGAGTCATGGTTTATTAATCATATTCTAACACCGCAGTGTGATAGAATACCAAAAATAAGAAGATACGTGTCTCGGCGTTTTTCCCTATCACATCGACTTTCGTTTGGGGGCCCATTTTTCTAGAAAGTTGTTTATTGAAATCTTAGGTACATTTTTGTAGTTGACTGTATCTTTAATTTTTGGGCGGTTCGGTATCTGTGGACCGGAATAGGAGAAAAAAATATAAAAATCGAATATTTTCAAAAGTTTTTGGCTATTTTCACATGCAAGAACCGGTCATAGACATCTCGTATGTTCCAGAAAGTTCTCTACAAGTGGTGTCTTTAGACACGCCGTTCGGACTCGGCGATAAACAGTAGGTCCCATATCATTGAGCTAATATAAATCGGGGTGCACTGATTGATATGAGAGAAGTCTCCCTTGTCCCGTATGGGATGTTGTGGAACAATGTTTTTTTTTTTTTGTTGTTTTTCCTTTCTTGAATTTTGAACGGTTTAGTATCTATGGAGAAGGGACCGAGAAAAGAGGATAAAAATCGCATTTGATTTGCTATTTTGACCATTAAGAACCGTTTCTACAGAGTTTGTATGTTCTAGAAAGTTGTTTACTAAGATCTAAGGTATATTTTTCTAGTTGGTTGTTTCCTTCAATTTTGATCGGATTGATATCTGTAGACTAAAATCCGGGAAAAAATTAAAAGGGAAATTTGACCTTGACGATTTTGACCTTGAAGGTGAGGTTAATTGAATTTAATGTGTTCACAATTATTATTACTGAAGACTAGAGCTACAAGTTTTCTTCTACTACTAAATCCAAATTCGTAGCGATTTAGGAGATATGTGCCTAACAAAATGATACCTTTTAACAGTAAGGCCTCAGGCATTGGGGGCCCATAACCGCGAAAGTTGAAGTGATAGGGAAAAACGCCGGGACACGTGTCTTGTCAGACTATGGTTAACAATTTTGGTGTCGCACAGTGTAATCGACAAAAAGTTGGAACGTGTCAATCTGCATTTGTTGTTTCTTTCCAGGATCTGTTTCAAGGTAAATATCTGGGCAATGGTGGATTTGCCCGGTCTAATACCGCACTGATAGGGCCTAATTATTTCGTTGCCAATAGGCTTTAGTCGCTCACATAATATGCCAGATACTATCTTATATGCAATAGGGGGCAGACTTATGCCACTGTAATTGGAGCACACAGTCTTATCTCCCTTCTTGTGGACTGGACATAGGATGCTCACGTTCCAATTGTCGGATACGTGTTCTTCCTGCCAGATGGTGCCTACGGTTTTGAACAGCTCGGCTGGTAGGCCATCGGCTCCTGCTGCCTTATTATTCTTCAGCCGGTTTATTGCTGTCATTACCTCATCTCTGCCGGGCGGTATACATTTAATACCATTTTCTGGGTTTGGATCTGTGGTATCTTCGTATCAGTTACTCTATCTGTATCAGTTACCAAATTACCTTGCTGGTCTCTACAGGAGGATATGCCTGTACCAAAGCCATCAGTTTTCACACTCCCGCTTTTCCATTTCTCTCTTTTTCCTGTGGAAAAACTTTTTCCTCTCCCCTTATCTCCCGATAACTCTCTCGTGGGCTACGCGCTGCTACTGATGGTAGAGTACCCCTATATGCCGCATTTTCCATTCGGTAGCAGCACGACACTCCTGGTCATACCATGGGTTCTTTGGTGGAGGTCTCTGGTATTGAAGTATGGATTTTGCGGCTGTTTGCATGGAGTGGTCAATATTTTGCCATTGTGCTGATATACTATAGGAACAAGGAGTGCTTCTGTTAAACAATTGGGTCAGTTGAGTGGAATATGCTGCGGCTATCTACTTTGTTTGTAGCTTACCGATTCCAACTTCCGTGTTGTGTCTGTTTGTGCTTTATTTGCAACGTTTAGACGGGTACGTACCTTGCTGCAACAAAGTAGTGGTCCGAGTCTCTGTTTGCTCATCGGAACGATCGTACATCTAACACGCTCGATGAATGTCTTCCATCTATTTCAACGAGATCAATTTGATTTATTGTTCTTTGATTTGAAGACAGCCGGGTGCCCTTATGAATATCGAGAGGCTTAAATCTGGTACTGCTAACTACCACGTTTTTTGCCGCTGCGAAGACTATCACCATCATTCCATTGTCAGATGTTTCACTGTGGAGATTGAATTTCCCGACTGTTGGACCAAAGATATTCTCCTTTCAAATTTTGGCATTAAAACCGCCTAGAATAATTTTAATGTCATGGGCAGGGCGACGGTCATATGTTTCTTCTAGGCGCTCGTAAAATAGATCTTTGGTCTGTTCGACTTTGCCTTCAGTGGGAGCATGAGCGCAAATAAAACTGATGTTGAAGAATTTAGCTTTTATTCGAATTGCTTTTCATTTCATTCACTGGGGTGAAGCTGGAGACCACATTCTTTGTGTCATGAAGCTGTAATACAGTGCGTCACCTTTAGGGGTTGTTGTGACGCTTTTCCCATTCCATCGCATTTTCTATATGGCACAAAAAGCGCGGTATAAAGAGAAAAAAGTTAAGTGTTTTGGAAACTTCCATCTCTGTTATGAACACATGTTAAATTTTGTTTCGATCTGGCAACTCCTTCATATAGAAACAGGTCTTCAAAAAAGACGCATCCGCAATTTTTTTACAATGGAAAAATTAGAAATGCGTGCTGTCATTAAATATTTACATAAAAAAGGTTTATCGGGACAAGAAATTCATAATGATTTGGTGAATGTGTTAGGTGAAAGTGCTCCTTCATATACAACAGTAAAAAATTGGGTTGCTGAATTTAAACGTGGTCGTACAAGCATTGAAGATGAACCACGTAGTGGACGTCCAAAAACAGCAACACCAACAGAAATTGTAGGCAAAGTGCATGATATGGTATTAAATGATCGACGAATATAAGTGCGTGAAATTGCTAATATCATGGGCATCTCAAATGATCGAGTCCATTTAATTTTGCATGAAGAACTACAGATGAAAAAGCTTTCTGCAAGATGGGTGCCGCATTTGTTAACAGTCGATCAAAAACGCATAAGAATGAACATTTCTCAAGCTTGTTTGGATCGTTTTAAGCGAAATAAAATGGATTTTAAGCGTCGTTTCATAACTGTTGATGAGACATGGATCCACCACTATACTCCAGAGACAAAAGAACAATCCAAACAATGGACTGAAGCTGGAGGAAGTGCCCCAAAGAAGACAAAAACAATTCAATCGGCTGGTAAGGTTATGGCAACGGTTTTTTTGGGACTTCAAAGGTATTTTATTGATTGACTATCTGCAAAAGGGTAAAACAATAAATTCAGAGTACTATTGCAAGAGAGTGTTTTAACAATGGCTAAAATCAACGAATTAATGTACGAGTTGCTTGACCACCCACCTTATTCTCCTGATTTAGCTCCCAGTGACGTTTACTTGTTCCCGCATCTAAAAAAATTCCTGCTGGCAAGCGTTTTACCTCAAATGAAGATGCAATTACAGTTGTAAACACTATTTTGAAGATCTTGAGGGAAACTATTTTAATCAAGGGATAGAATTGCTAGAAAAGCGTTGGACTAAGTGTATTGAAGTTTCAGAAAATTATATTGAAAAACTAACTATTCTCTTTCATTGATAGGCTAAGAAGTTTCCGAACCGCCCTTGTACTTTTCAAGTGCATCTGCCAGCGCGTCAACTGCACCTTCTCTATGAAGAGTGCGAACATTCCAGGTGCAGATTCCCAGATCATGGTCGGGGGTCGTCAACTTAAGTGGGATTTGTTTTCATTTTCTTTCGTTTTTGCATAGTAGGCCGCTTTTTTATACCCTCAGCATTTATGCTAACGAGGGTATATACACTTTCATACGGTCAAAATGTACCTCATCGAAATAATTGTTTTAAACCCCAAGTATGTTTGGACGAAACGTATTTCAGACAATTTGGAGTCGATTTAGCAATGTCCGTCCGTCTGTCTGGCTGGCTGGTGCGCACGATTTGGTCCAAAATTTGGCTTTCGCAATATTTTGTCTGAACTTAGTTTAAGTTCGAAGATGGGTTATATCGGACCACTCCTTCCGATACCTCCACCACAAAAGTTCGGAAATGTTCGGAAATTTTGTGCGCACGATAACTATTGAAGGAAGTAACCGATTTGGTCCATACTTTGCACATCGTGAAATTTCTACCAGAATTAGGTGAGGTTCCAATATGGACTCCATCGGTCCACTCCTTCGGGTACATCCCACACAAAATTTCGGAAAAGTTCAGTTTAGGGCCTGTTCACGAATCGCTTTGATTGTTCTTGTAGCAACTTGCATTCACTGTCCCCATATAACGATATAAGCTTCATCAGGGGCAAGTCCATACTTCCTGAGAAAATAGCCTGAAAGGTACAAAAAAGGCCTATGACACCGTGTGTAGTGGTTGGAGCGCAAGATAACTCTCGAACGGATCTGCCCATTCGGTTCACAATTTGGTCTTTGTAATATTTTGTGCAAACTTAGTTTAAGTTCGAAGATAAGCCATATCGGTCCACACCTTCAGGTACCTCCCCCACAAACGTTCAAAAATGTTCGGAAAATTTGTGCGCACGATAGCTCTTGATGGGAGTGACAGATTTGGTCCATACTTTACACATCCTAATATATCTATCAGATATAGATTAGGTTTGAATATTTGTCCACTCCTTGGCGTGCCTCCCACACAAAATTTTGAATAAATTCACTTTAAGACCTGCTCTCGAATCACTTTGATTTTTGTTGAAGCAACTTGCATTTGCTGCCTCAATTACGGCAGTAAACGTTTTTTCAGGAGCAAGTCCATAATTCTTGAGAAAACAGCCCGAAAGTTGTAAAAAACCCCTATGGCACCCTATGTAGTGGCTGAAAGGCTCGAACCGAATATATTACCGAATATAGCTATATTATGTTTTTCGCAGGCTAGTTTGATAAATAATCCCTATCTATCGATATCCCCGCAAATTTTTGAGCGTAATCCTATCCATACTTTTGTCGGTGCATAGGGCCAACATTTGAAAACCCCTCTGAGTACATAAGTTGTTTTTTTTTTTTTTTTTGGGAAAAAAGTATTTCAATCCCCACACGCTGAGGGTATATCTCTGTCGGCAAAGCCTACTAATACTTTTTTACTTGTTCTTGCAGAGGGTTACTAACCCGACGCCCAAGGCCAAGTTTTTAACGTTCTTATGGTTGAACGAGCAGCACATGTTAGCTCATTACGTTTAATGGGTCTTAAAGGCAGCTCCCCAGGGACCAACAGGACCGTTCCTTGGTATCTTTTATCCCCTACGTCTCCCAGATCAGTTTGCTACCCTTCCTTTTATAATATAAGATTTTTATTGAAAATATTCCTTCTCACTCAGCATCTACAGATATTTCCCACAAATGTCCAGAAGAGAGTGTGCATCTGCAAATTCTAAGCCATCCATGCATAGAGGAGTTTATAACTTGTGACACACTAAAAAAACTTTTCACTCCATGTTGCGTCGCATGCAAGCTGATGAGAATCACCCGAAATCATGTTGTGGTTTTAATCGAATATGAATTTGTATGTCAGTCATTCGGATGACGTGCACTCATTCATTTCCTGGCTTGATCTGGTTTCTTAAAATTCCGATTGCATGACAAGAATAAGGTATAATAAAATATGTAAAGAAAATATGAATAAAAACAAATTCATAATGGTTTTTATTGCTTACAAAATACATGTACTGAAGTATGGATCGTTGATGTGTTGAATGAATTTTCTGAATTCGCAAAAGCTACATGGAGAAACGAAATGGAGTTACAATTTTAAATTTTTAATGCTGTAATAATTGTTTGTTTACCATTTATTATTAAGCGAATAAGACGACATTAAAGATAAAAGCGCCATATAAATGCAATTTCTTAACATGTTGGGCGCCATTTACAGTTTGTGGATTTTAAGTACGGGAAATTATTTGTAATTCCTTTTAATAGGAAGTGCAATTAATTTAAAGTGTGGTATTTCTTCCATGACTTCCAAAGATTTATAAATTTTAAACATTGCTTTATTTAAGCTTTTAAGGATAAAAAATTGTATGATTATCATTGCCATGACTGGTAGCACGAACAAATTCGTTTTGCAAGTTGTATACTTTATACTACATAAAATTATATCCAAAAATGCATTTTTATAGTGAGGAGTAGTGGTGTTAAAACATGTATAGAATCAAAATTTCATACACGTAAAAGGCCTACCCACCGTCGCAAAATAAGGTTGGTCCAAACTCCATTGATATTATTAGTAACTTTCTAATTCAGGAGTCTTGGCATTCCCGCTCTGCTGGTACCCCCATGATGCTAGTATTCATACGCCAATGTTCGTTCACATGAGATGACCTAGTCACTGCAATAGTTGCAACTTGAAACGCTTAATAACAGCGATTTCAGTATATATCAAACGTTTTTATGATAACGATCAACGAATTTACAACAGTAGTGCGATTCTCTAACTCATTTTTTTAAGTTACCGACAAAAATCGGTAACATTAAAACGCAAAATTATGAATGAAAATTACAAATAAAAGTTGACAACACTGTTGCTATCTGTAGAACTTTATGACTACTTTTTATTGGTCGTTAACTTACCGAATAATATCGTTAATTACCGAAATTATAAGCATTTTAATTTTACCGACGTTTGTCGGTAACTCAAGAAATGAGAATGTGCGAGGTAAACTCGACATGTTCAGAAGCCAGAATGAAGGTAGAAAATTATACCAGCGTGTCAAACAGTAGAGAGAAGGCTACAGTGCACAGGCACATTCTCCTATAAAGATACTGAAAGGGGCATCTTGAAGAAGCTTTTTATGAAAATTTTGATATCAAATATAGACGAAGATGAAGAAGCCCCAGAACCAAGACCAAACGGTGACATTATACATTTTTATGAGTTTTGCGCCTAATAATGGTCTAAAAGTATTGAATGTGATAAAGTTCCTTGATAAAAACTGTAATGTAGGATCTTCAGACAGATATAAAACGCATGAGGTCATATTAACAGTAAACAATTACGAATATGCTAAAAACAAGTATGCAAAGAATTAAAATTTAACTCAATATGCATTGTCGGAAAATGTACCAATGTATAACAGTCCGAATTTCGCTTTGAAAATGTCAAAATACCTCTGGAAAAAAAAGAAAACAAGAAGACTCTCAGTGCAGTATTTTGAAAATGCCTACAACGGAGCACTATTTATCTCTCAATAGTATTGGAATGGGTTCATTTCTACTAAATCCTTTACTATCATTATAAATACCAAAAAGTGTGTCAAATCCAATAAAACGCATCAAATATGGATATTAAACCCCTGCTGGTATATTCTTTACCAGTATACGATATCGGTTCCACGGACATAATAATGATTGGGAAGACTTCCCCACTGACATCATTAGGAAATATTTCATTAGGAAATATTATTCAGAAAGTCAGTAAAAGGGATCCAGAAAACTCAAATAAGTTCAACTACCACCATTCCAAAGGTCAGATCATGACATATTAGACTTATTTGTGTAAATTGCTGATGTAATATAACAACCGTAAACTGATAAATACCTCGGGCCAAAATCCTAATATCAACCTTTATAAAATGTTTAGGTCCATTTTAAGAAAAAACTTGAAAATGATCCTCCAACAAAAGATCAAGGTTTACTACTAATTGGGGAACCAGTACTCTTAGAGTGAAACATGCCGAGCCTTAACTTCCTATACCACTGAAAATGAATAAAACAAGGACCAATTTTTACTTTTTCTTATATTTGGACCATATATGCTTAAATGTTGTTTACCATAAGGTATTTTGTAATGCATGTTTATACCCTCAGCCTTTAGGCTAGAAAGGGTATATGGTAAAATTCAAATTTCCTTTACAATTCCATCGAGAAAAAATTTAAGAAAATTTTGACAAGCACATTCACGATTTTTGTTACATGGGTTCAGAAAAAAAACGTGGTTTCAAATATGTTCGCGTTCACAAAATTGGATGCTGCTCCCAAAAGTTATGGGGGGTTTTATTCCCTTATAAAGAAAAAATATTTAAAAATGCCCTTTGTGTTGTAATACCAAAATGTATATATAAATCGGTAACAACATTTAATATCTATTCGTAGACGCCTAAATATTAGCTAAATTTATTTTCATTTCATTTATTTTCATTTTCATCTTGGAGTAAATTTTATTTATTCTTACTCAGAGTCCATAAAAATCTTTAAAAAATAAATTAAAAATACGTACAGAATCTAGACAATGTGAAGAAAAATGTGAGACCAAAATTTTATTGATTAGGATTTTAAATTGCATATTGCAGCTACAACAAAAGACAAAAGTTTATTGTTGGAACATTATTTCAAGAATATATTGTTTGGTTTAATACGAAAAATTTGAGCACATTTTTTGGAGTTATTCTACTATTTCGCTAAATTTCCTAACAAAACCTGAATTATTTTGCTAAAACCTCTTCAAGGAAAATAGTTTATCATCGTGAAAGTATATTTGCATAGTGTGATAAGCAATAGAATTAGAAAATAAAGAGTGATATAGATATTACAATCAAACAAAAAACATAATATTTAAAAACCGTATAACGCGCGAAATAGTTAAAATCAGTTGAGGCGCATGTGCTTTTCGCATAGAGCGAGTGCATCTCTGTCAATATGTTTGCATTTTTCCATGTTTCATTTAACCGCCAAAGTGTGCCATCAGTTGCATCTTACTACACCAAAATGCTTCATGTGGGTAAAAATAATGCGATGTTCATATGATTATAAGGCGCATCCGATTTCAGTGACCCCCTGTTAAAAATACGTCAATAAGACAAATTTTATACAGATTCGTCAAGAACCGCGGATGTGCTACCTGATTCTATTTTTGGTTAAATACGAATACTACTCCCGAATCTCTGAAATTCATGACACACCTTTTTGGATTCCAAAGGATTCCATTTATGTAAAAAATTTAAGGGCAATCGCGGTTAAGTATGCGGATTAGTCAAAATAAAATTTAGCTTATTTTCCTATTTTCAGGGTATCTATATCAGCGGTTTTAGTGGATGGATTCGATCGCGGTAGGGCTCAATGAATCCGGCGCGGAAAAAAACTAAAATCACGCGGTGTTCAAGGGTACCTGAGTCACAGTTGTAAATTTTTAAGCCAAAAAATAGGTTTTTAAAGAAAAATTACGCACCAACAATTCGACTTTGGACTCCTATTACTAGGGAGCTGTGGGGAGCACACTCATGAGATATACATCAAACGACGTAGAATCACGAGTTCTACAATCCAATAAACAGACTAGGTCATTATCTGGTTGCGCCCTCCAATTATAAGAAAAATTCAAAAAACCCCGATTTCAAAACTTCAAAATGTCAGCATCGATTTTAGGGGGATGCACTGTATATATCGAGAAGTCACACATTAGAATCATGTTGCCCAAGGGGTATTCTTCAATTCTTTCTTTGAGCTCAGGTCTGAATTTTCCCTGGTTTGACCAGAAATCAAGAAAAAACACAAAAAAGCTTGCTAACTTCAACACATTTTTACCCATTTTTATACCCTCAGCCTTTAGGCTAAAGAGGGTATTTACACTTTGATACGACCAAAAATGTGCCTTATCGAAATAATGGTTTTAGACCCCAAGTATGTTTGTACGATATCCGTTTCAGACAATTTTGAGTAGATCTAGCAATGTCCGTCCGTCTGTCTGTCTGTCCGTCTGTCTGTCTGGCTGGCTGGTGCGCACGATAACTCTCGAACGGATCAATCGATTCGGTTCAAATTTTGGGTATCGAATTATTTTGTCCAGATTCGATTTAAGTTCGAAGATGGGCCATATAGGTCCACTCCTTCAGGTACCTCCCCCACAAATGTTCAAAAATTGTCGCAAAACTTGTGCGCACGATAACTCTTGTAGGGAATAACCGATTTGGTCCATACTTTGCACATCGTGTAATTTCTACCAAACTTAGATGAGATTTCAATATGGACTCAATCGGTCCACTCCTTCGGGTACCTCCCACACAAAATTTCGGAAAAGTTCAGTTTAGGACCTGGTCTCGAATCGCTTTGATTTTTGTTTACGCAAGTTGTATTCGCTGTCCTCTATACGACGCTGTAAGTTTCATTAGGGGCAAGTCCATACTTCCTGAGGAAATAGCCTGAAAGTTACAAAAAACCCTATGATACCGTGTGTAATGGTTGGAGCGCAAGATAACCCTCGAACGGATCTGCCGATTCGGTCCAAAATTTGCCTTCGTAATATTTTGTCCAAACTTAGTTCAAGTTCAAAGATGAATTATATCGGTCCACTCCTTCCGGTACCTCCCCCACAAAAGATCGAAAATGTTCGGAAAATTTGTGCGTACGATAACTCTTGAAGGAAGTTAGCGATTTGATCATTACTTTGCAGATTATGAAATTTCTACCAGACTTAGATGTGGTTCCAATATGGACTCAATCGGTAAACTCCTTCGAGTACCTCCCACACAAAATTTCGGAAAAGTTCAGTTTAGGACCTGCTCACGAATCGCCTTGGTTTTTGTTGTTACATCTTGTATTCAATGTCCCCTATACGAAGGTACAAGTTTCCTCAGGGGCAAGTCCATACTTCCTGAAAAATAGCCTGAAAGTTGAAAAACAAACCCTATGACACCATGTTTATGGGTGGAAGCGCAAGATAATTCTCGAACAGAAATGCCGATTCCGGCCAAAATTTGGCCTTCGTTATATTGTTTCCAAACTTAGTTTAAGTTCGTAGATAAGCCATATCGGTCCACTCCTTCAGATACCTACTCCACAAAAGTTCAAAAATATTCGGAAAAATTGTGCGCACGAAAACTCTTGATGGGAGTGACCGATTTGGTCCATACTTTACACATTCTCATAATATCTACCAGATATAGATCAGGTTCGAATATGGACTATATTTGTCCACTCCATCCCGTACCTCCCACACAAAATTTTGGATAAGTTCACTTTAAGACCTGCTATTGAATCACTTTGATTTTTGTTAAAGCAACTTACATTCGCTGCCTCAATTACGATGGTAAAAGTTATTTCAGGGGCAAGTCCATACTTCTTGAGAAAACAGCCTGAAGGGTGTAAAAACCCCCTATGGCACCACCATGGTCTATGTCGGTCCATTCCTTTAAGTACCTTTTCCGCAAAAATTTTGAACTTTAATCCTAATCAACATTTTTGTCGGTTCATACGACCAAAATTTTGAAACCCCCTAACTACATAAGTTTTTTGTGAAAAAAGTGTTTCAATTTGCTCATGCTGAGGGTATATCTCTGTCGGCAAAGCCGACTGATACTTTTTTACTTGTTTTATATTACCACCAACGCAGCTTCCACGAAAATTATTTGTTATGGTACATATTATGAGATCGTGGCTAAAACACTTCAGTTAATATAAATATATTCATATTTTATAAAATATATTGACAGTTCGCGACTTATTAAATGGTGAACCTCAACTTCAGCGATTGTAAAACATTTTTGAATATTACCATATACACTTTCATACGGGCAAAATGTGCCTCATCGAAATAATGGTTTTAGACCCCAAGTATGTTTGGACGAAATGTGTTTCAGACAATTTGGAGTTGATTTAGCAATGTCCGTCCGTCTGTCTGTCTGTCCGTCTGTCTGTCTGGCTGGCTGGTGCGCACGATAACTCTCGAACGGAAGAACCGATTCGGTTCAAATTTTGGCTTTCGTAATATTTTGTCCAAACTTAGTTTAAGTTCGAAGATGAGCTATATCGGTCCACTTCTTCCGGTACCTCCCCCACAAAAGTTCCAAAATGTTCGGAAAATTTGCGGGCATGATAACTCTTGAAGGGAGTAACCGATTTGGTCCATACTTTGCACGTCGTTAAATTTCTACCAGACTTAGATAAGGTTTCAATATGGACTCAATCGGCCCACTCCTTCGGGTACCTCCCACACAAAATTTCGGATAGGTTCAGTTTAGGACCTGCTCTCGAATCGCTTTGATTTTTGTTGCAACAACTTGTATTCACTTCCCCCCACACGACAGTACAAGTTTCATCAGGGGCAAGTCCATACTTCCTGAGAAAATGGCCGGAAAGTTGCAAAAAGCCCCTATGACACCTTGTGTAGTGGTTGGAGCGCAAGATAACTCTTGAACGGATCTGTCGATTCGGTCCAAAATTTGGCCTTCGTAATATTTTATCAAAACATAGTTTAAATTCGAAGATGGGCTATATCGGTCCACTCCTTCAGGAACCTCCCCCACAAAACTTCAAAAATGTTCCGAAAAATTTTGAGCACTATAACTCTTGAAGAGAGTGACCGATGTAATCTATACTTTGCACATCCTAATATATCTACCAGATATAGGTCAGGTTCGAATATGGACTATATCTGTCTACTCCTTCTAGTACCTCTCACACAAAATTTCAGATAAGTTCACTTTAAGACCTGCTCTCGGATCACTTTGATTTTTGTTGAAGCGATTTGCATTCGATACCTCCATTACGACGGTAACAGTTTTCTTGGGAAAACAGCCCGAAAGTTGTTAAAAACCCCTATGTCACCATATGTGTCGGTCGAACTGTTCAACCGATTTGGTCCAACATTTGGTCTTCGTCATATTATATCCAGTTAGTTTCATGGGCAATACCGGTCCACAACTTTCGGTACTTCTCCCCAATATTTAAAAAATTTCACTAAAATGCTAGGATGATATCACTTGAATGAGGCAACCAATTTGGTCCAAACTTTGGATATTTGGAATATTTTACAAAATTTAGTTTAACTTTTAAAATGGGCCTATCGGTCCTCCCTAAGGGTACCTGCCCTATAAAAGTTCAACATTTATGCCTTAGTGCAGTTAATTCCTAATCCACATTTTTGCGGCAAGTTCAAATGTCCAAAAAGGGCCGCAAAATTCTGAAGAGGCCTTAAATACATTCGATCGGACAAGTTTCGCTTCACATTGGCTGAGGGTATATATCTGTCGGCAAAGCCGACTGACACTTTTTTACTTGTCTATATTAATTTTGCTATATCTTACATTGAAAAGTAGCAAGTAACCATTTTTATTATACCTAATAACACATTTTTTACCATTAATTCTTCGACAGGAACACTTTTGGTTAGAAAATTTATGTATTATTCATTAGACATTGATTCCAATAGATCTATTGCATAACTGAGGCGACTGCATTCCATACAATACATATTACAGGTCCTTATTGAAAGAAAAATATATTATCGGCATAATTTTTGGAACTTCAATAAGGTACCTGACAACTTTTCATAATATTTTAGCACATGCCTTGCATTGCTGACAGGTAAAGTCAACTATTTACGACGGATTGAGTCGTAATATTTTATATAACATTGCGATCCATATCCTGGCGGCAGAAAATTCTGTAATTTTCCTTTGATATGAAAATATTTGTTTTAAACATCGTAATTATAATTGGGGTTATTCCCCGTGCATTTTTCCACTTTCTCCCTTGAGTTGAAACTGTGTAAAGACAAAAACTCAGAGGGAATTTTCGTTCAGAATGGTGCCCGGACATAACTCCCAAAATGATTTTGGGCATTATGTCCGTTGCGCTCTGCGGACGTAACTCCCAAAATTCGTTGGGAGTTATGTCCGTGAAGCAAAGCGGACATAACACCCAAAAAATCACGGACATAACTCCCAAAAAATTTTTCTTAATTTATAAATTATTTTTTTGCTTAATTTTGAAATTTATAGTTGTACATTTTTTAAAAATTTTGAGTAGAAGTTAGAATGTAAGCGGAAATTTGAGAAGGCTTAAGTGCCAACCAATACCGCAGTATCTACAAAATCGTCCTGATTTAAGAAAATTATTTAAAAACGAAATTGTGTCCGAAATTATGTAAGTATGTACTCGTAACAGTTGGGAGAAGTTTATTTTTTCAAAAATATTTTAATTTTTCAGAAAGTATTTGAATATTTGTACAAACACTTTTTATATCCTTAAATTGTGAACATATTTATACCCTCAGCCTTTAGGCTAAAGAGGGTATTTACACTTTGATACGGCCAAAAATGTGCCTCATCGAAATAATGGTTTTAGACCCCAAGTATGTTTGTACGATATCCGTTTCAGACAATTTTGAGTCGATCTAGCAATGTCCGTCCGTCTGTCTGTCTGTCTGTCTGTCTGTCCGTCTGTCTGGCTGGCTGGTGCGCACGATAACTCTCGAACGGATCAATCGATCGGTTCAAATTTTGGGTATCAAAATATTTTGTCCAGATTTGATTTAAGTTCGAAGATGGGACATATCGGTCCACTCCTTCAGGTACCTCCCCCAAAAAAGTTCAAAAATGTTCGGAAAAATTGTCCGCACGATAACTCTTGAAGAGAGTAACCGAATTAGTCCTTACTTTGCACATCGTGACATTTCTACCAGACATAGATGAGGTTCCAATATGGACCCTATTAGTTTACTCTTTCGGGTACCTCCCACACAAAATTTTGCTTAAGTGCAGTTTAAGGCCTGCTCTCGAATCGCTTTGATTTTTGTTGCAGCCACTTGTATTCACTACCCCCATTACGACGATATAATTTTTTTCAGGAGGAAGTCCATATATCCTCAGAAATCAGCACGAAAACTGCAAACAACCCATATAATAACATGTGTCGTAGTTGGAGTGCACGATAACTCTCGAACGGATCAACATATTTGGTTAGAATTTTGGGTCTTTCAATATTTTGTCCAAACTTAGTTTAAATTCGAAGATAGACCATATCGGTCCGCTCCTTCCGGTACCTCCCCCACAAAGGTTCAACATTTTTCGCCAAGATTGTGGGCATGATAACTCTAGGAGGGAATAACCGAATTGAGCCAAACTTTGCTATTGGTAATATTACTTTCAGGCGTAGATCGTGTTCTAATATGGACTATATCGGTCCACTCATTTGAGTACCTCCCACACAAAATTTGGAAAAAGTATAGTTTAACAACTCCTCTCTGATCTTATTAATTTGTGACGCAGCAGGTTGCACTTGCGACCCCTGTTAAGACGTTGTAATTTTTTTTCGTGGGAAAGTCCATACTTCCTGAGATAATGACCCAAAAAGTTCCAGAAAATCCTACCGGCACCACCTAAACTGGCTAATGTGTAAAATAACCCTTTAAGAGAGAAATCGATTTAGCTCAAACTTTGTAAATTGAAAAGTAAAATTGTAATATATTTAAATTCAGTTCCCTTTTTTAATTAAACTAACAACATTTAAGGAAACTATCCATAGAATAATAAAGAAAAAAAATATTTCCTACAGATTGGTATTAGGTCCAAATATGTACTACATCGGATCACTCCTATGGGTACACCCTACCCAAAGTTTGGAAAAAATGCACTCGTCTTGGATCATTCTAAATTTTGTTGCAACATGTAGTTTTTTGCGGCCCTTTCCATCCTGGAAAATTTTCCCAAGAGCTAAAAAACCTACTGAAGTATTGTGTTAACTTTTTTTCTTCGGGTACGTGGCTGAGGGTATATCTCTGTCGGCTCAGCTGACTGAAACTTTCTTACTTGTTTTGTAAAAAATCGTGCGATTTTTTTTAAATATTTTCGACTTTTTATCTCCTTAAATTGTGAAAATATTTTTGAATACTTTTACAAAAACTTTTTATCTTCTTAAATTGTGAAAATATTTTTGTAAAAAATTGCGCGATTTTCCAAAAATATTTTCGCCTGCTGCGCTTTTCGTTTTTCAGAAAGTATTTGATTATTTTTACAAAAAACTTTTTAGGGTCATACAGCAAATTTCTCATTTTGTTTAATTTGCTGGATGGGCTTATTGACCTGTTTATCGATACAGAGTCGGCGGAAAAGGGAACTGATGAAGTTGTTTGGTGACAACTGAAACTATAGTATTCCCTACCCTCCGCCCGCAACTAATCAATTTCATATCCACTGTAAAACATTTTGTTGTTATTCAAATACTTGAATACAACAAAATATGGACTCAAGCTGAAATAAACACAAAGATGTAAAAAACTTTTTATTTTCTTAAATTGTGAAATATTTTTGTAACAAATCGTGCGATTTTTTCAAAAATATTTTCGACTGCGGCGTTTTTCGTTTTTCGGAAAATATTTGAATATTTTTACAAAAACTTTTTATTTTCTTAAAATCGCGCGATTTTTTTTTTAAATATTTTTTCAGAAAGTATTTGCGAATTTTAAGAAAAACTTTTTATTTTCCTGTAGGCAGCATTTTTCGTTTAAAATAGGTTTGACGGTAAATTTTTAATATAGTTAAGGGGGGTCGGACGTAGCACCCAAAAAAAGCGGACATAACTCCCAAAATAGTTTTGGGAGTCCGTGGGAGTTATGTCACGGCACCGTTCAGAATAACCCCCAATATTTCGACGTTATTCCAGGAAAGGGGTACAAATTTGCCGCTTAGTTTCCATCCATAAAGCCATAGAAGGCGATATTATTACATGGGTATTTCATATTGGACTTGATACCTCAAGGCTGGATCTCTGAGTTTTTCAGTTTCCTCAAAATATAATAAAGTTTTGGTCAATATGAGCAAAATTCACAATTAAAACCAACATACAATATCCCTCTTATATAGTTGACTTTATCTATTCCCAGTCATAAATATTAGCTAAAATATTATGTAAACTTTTCAAGAACCTAACTTCAGTAAAGATCCAACAATTTGGCCGATAGTGTTTTCTTCTTTCAATAAAAGCCTTTAATAACAATAGCAAGAACATTGGCACCCTGTCAATTCCAATATGCCACTTATTCCTCAAAATCAATGCATTATAGATAATATTCAAGTTTTCTAACCAAACGTCGTACTATGAAATGTTCAATAGTAACAAAATAAGGTTTTAATTAAATTGGTTCACTTTGATTGTGACCTCTGTGAAATGTGTCCTCTAATGCCAATGATAATACGTGGGTAATATATTTGGATCGAATGTAATACTAACCTATCAAACTCTGAAATATTAAGCATTTAAAATATTATTTTTAATATATTTTAAATGCAAAATATTTTGGCTAATGAAGGTGGTTCAGTTTCAGTGTGAGTTACTGTATTTGTTTGTATTCTTAACGGAACCTGACCTCCATACAAAATTTCGTGACGGTCTGGACTGACGAGCTGGCTCACATAGCTTAATCGTTTCATTTTGTCGATATATGGACCAAACAAGTAAGAAAGTATCAGTCAATTTTTTTCCAAGATATAAATATCAAAAGATTTGAGGAGCAGATACTAAAAGGAATGGATCGACATTGACCGTTATGGAAGTGGATCTCTAGCCACAACATATGGTGCCATAGGGGGTTTTTACACTCTTCAGGCTGTTTGCTCAAGAAGTATGGACTTGCCCATAAAAAAAAAATTACCATCGTAATTGAGGCAGCGAATGCAAGTTGCTTCAACAAAACCAAAGTGATTCGATATCAGGTCTTAAAGTGAACTTATCAGAAATTTTGTGTGGGAGGTACCGGATGGAGTGGACAAATATAGTCCATATTTGAACCTGATCTATATCTGGTAGATATATTAGGATGTTTAAAGTATAGACCAATTCGGCCACTCCCTTTAAGAGTTACCGTACAAACAATTTTTCCGAACATTTTTGAACTTTTGTGAGGGAGGTACCTGAAGGAGAGGACCGATATGGCTTATCTTCAAACTTAAACTATGTTTGGACAAAATATTACTAAGGCCAAATTTTGGACCGAATAGGTAGATCCGTTCGAGAGTTATCTTGCACTCCAACCACCTCAGACGGTGTCATAGGGGTTTTTTGTAACTTTCAGGCTATTTTCTCAGGAAATATGGACTTGCCCCTGATGAAACTTGTACCGTCGTATAGAGGGCAGTGAACACAAGTTGCTAAAACAAAAATCAAAGCGATTCGAGAGATGGCCCTAAACTGAACTTTTCCGAAATTTTGTGTGGGGGTTACCCGAAGGAGTGGACCGATTGAGCCTATATTGAAACCTTATTTAAGTCTGGTACACGTTTCACGATGGGCAAAGTATGGACCAAATCGGTTACTCCCTTCAAGAGTTATCGTGCGCACAAATTGTTCGAACATTTTCCAACTTTTGTGGGGGAGGTACCGGAAGGAGTGGACAGATATCGCTCATCTTCGAACTTAAACTAAGTTTGGGTAAAATATTACTTACTTACTTAGTTGGCCCATTACAGAACATTTGTTCCATAGACCGAACTAAGAAAAGATCTCCATTCCTCTCTGTTTTTCGCTTGACTTTTTGGAATACCGCGCCTTTCCATTTCTTCATCCACTTGTGTGCTCCATCGAAGCTTAGGCCTGCCGATTCTGCGTGCACCGCCATGTGGCATGTATTCATACGCCTTTTTAGCGGGTTCATCATCGCTCATTCTCATGATATGGCCTAGCCAACGCAATCGTTGCATCTCGATACGTTTAACTATATGCATGTCTTTGTATAGCTTATATAGCTAGCTCGTGGTTCATACGACGTCGATATTCACCGTCAACGCAAATCGGCCCGTAGATCTTTCGAAGAATTTTCCTCTCAAACACACCAAGCACTGCCTTATCTGCTTGCGCAAGTACCCATGCTTCGGAGCCATACATTAGCACGGGTAGTATCAGCGTTTTGTATAGTGTTATTTTTGTTTGACGAGATGTGGCTTTGTTTTTAAATTGCTTACTTAATCCATAGTAGCATCTGTTGGCCAATACAATTCTTCTTCTTATTTCACAACTGATGTTGTTTGTTGTGTTTATGGCAGTGCCGAGGTAGACGAAGTCTTTAACTACCTCAAAATTATAGGTACCAACTTCTACGGTTGGTCCGAGCTCTATGGACGCTTTGCGCGTCGACACCATCAATTTGGTCTTTTCGCCGTTTACCGCCAGACCCACTTTCGCAGATTCTGCTTCGACCTTCCTAAAGGTATCAGTTACTTCCTTTACTGATCGTCCCATGATGTCTATGTCATCAGCATAGGCAAGTAACATGTGGCTATTGGTGTAAATTGTGCCATTTCTTTTGACATTTGCATCTCGTATTACCTTTTCCAGCAAAATGTTGAATAGGTCACACGAAAGGCTGTCTCCTTGTCTGAAACCTCTTTTGGTACAAAATTCTTCGGAGAGGTTCTTTCCAATTTTAACTGAGGACCTAGTATCAGTTAGAGTCATCTTACAAAGCCGGATGAGCTTTGCGGGAATACCAAATTCAGACATTGCATGGAATACCTTTGATCGGAGGGGACTGTCGAATGCTGCTTTATAATCGACAAAAAGGTGAAATGTGTCGATCTGCGTCTCTTGGGTCTTCTCTAGGATTTGCCGCAGGGTAAATATCTGGTCAATGGTGGACTTGCCAGGTCTAAAGCCACATTGGTATGGTCCAATTATCTTGTTGACCATAGGCTTTATTCGTTCGCACAGTATCCCTGACACTATCTTATAGGCAATAGGGAGTAGACTTATGCCCCTATAGTTGGAGCATACAGTCTTATCTCCTTTCTTGTGGACGGGACATAGGATGCTCAGGTTCCAATCGTCGGGTACGCGTTCTTCCTTCCAGATGGTGCTAACTAGCTGATGCATACACCTTATCAGCGCATCGCCTCCGGTTTTAAACAGCTCGGCTGGTAAGCCATCGGCTCTTGCTGCTTTATTATTCTTCAGCCGGTTGATTGCTGTTTTTACCTCAACTTGGCCGGGTGGTATACATTCTATACCATCTTCTAGGATTGGATCTGTGGTATCATCGTCTTCGCCACTATTGGATACCAGCAGATTGGAGAAATGTTCCTTCCATATCCTGAGCACGCTATCTGTATCTGTTACCAGATTACCTTGCTGGTCTCTACAGGAGGATGTGCCTGTACCAAAGCCATCTGTTTGATGTTTCACTTTTTGGTAGAATTTTCGGACTTCATTCTGGCTCCTGTACATCTCGATTTTTTCACACTCCCGCTTTTCCATTTCTCTCTTTTTCTTGCGGAAAAGACGTTTCTCTTCTCTCCTTTTCTCCCGATATCTCTCTCGTGCGCTACGCGTTGCTACTGATTGTAAAGTAGCTCTATATGCCGCATTTTTTCTTCGGTAGCAGCACGACACTCCTGGTCATACCATGAATTCCTTTGTGGAGGTCTCTGGAATCCAAGTATGGATTTTGCGGCTGTTTGCATGGGCAATATTTTGCCATTGTGTTGTTATGTTATCGGGACCAGGAGTGCTCGCGTTAGGCAATTGGGCTAGTTGAGTGGAATATGCTGTGGCTATCTGTTGTGTTTGCAGCCTATCGATGTCCAACTTCCGCGTTGTGTCTGTTCGTGCTTTATTTGCAACGTTTAGACGGGTACGTACCTTTGCTGCAACAAGATAGTGGTCCGAATCAATGTTTGCGCCTCGGAACGATCGTACATCCAACACGCTGGATGAATGTCTTCCATCTATCACAACATGATCAATTTGATTACTTGTTCTTTGATCTGGCGACAGCCAGGTGCCCTTATGAATATCGAGATGCTTAAATCTGGTACTGCTAACTACCATGTTTTTTGCAGCTGCAAAGTCTATCAGCCTCATGCCATTGTCAGATGTTTCACTGTGGAGACTGAATTTCCCGACTGTTGGACCAAAGATATTCTCCTTTCCAATTTTGGCATTAAAACCGCCTAGAATGATTTTAATGTCATGGGCAGGGCAACGGTCATATGTTTCTTCTAAGCGCTCGTAAAATATATTTTTGGTCTGTTCGTCCTTTTCTTCAGTGGGAGCATGAGCGCAAATAAAGCTGATGTTGAAGAATTTAGCTTTTATTCGAATTGCAGCAAGTCTTTCATTCACTGGGGTGAAGCTGGATACCAGATGTTTTAGTCTCCGACTAACTCATGCTTTACGTCATGGCAGCTATAATACAGTGCGTCACCTTTAGGTGTTGTTGTGACGCCTTTCCCAATCCATCGTATTTCCTGTATGGCAGTAATATCGGCCTTGTACTTTTCAAGTACGTCTGCCAATGCGAAGACTGCACCTTCTCTATAAAGAGTGCGAACATTCCAGGTGCAGATTCGCAGATCATGGTCCTTAAAACGTTTGCGGGGTTCGTCAACTTTAGAGGGGTTTGTTTTTCTTTGCTTTCGTTTTTTCATAGTAGGCTGTTTTTTTCTAGGGGAGGGTTACTAACCCGACTCCCAAACCCAAGTTTTTAACGTTCTTATGGGTGAACGCGCGGCACATGTTAGCTCACTACCTTTAACGGGTGTTAAAGGCAGTTCCCCAGGTGACACCACGGGGAGGTCAGTGTCCACTTGAGATGAAAGAGGGACCAAGATAAATCCTGGGCTTTGCCATGTTAAAACCGGTCAGGACCGTTCCTTGGTATCTTCCATCCCCTACGTCACCCCTGGGTAAAATATTACGAAAGCCAAAATTTGAACCGAATCGGTTTATCTGTTCGAAAGTTATCGTGCGCTCCAGCCAGCCAGACAGACAGACAGACAGACGGACGGACATTGCTCAATCGACTACAAATTGTCTGAAACACATTTCGTCCAAACCTATTTCGATGAGGCACATTTTGCCCGTATGAAAGTGTATATGGGCAAAACTGCCAATTATTTCATATTCAATTTCCTAAAAATTGAATTTTTTCTTTTCGCGCTACATGAACGATTTTTAGTACATAGGTTAAGAAAAAATTCCACAGTACAAATCCGCTCGCGAGCAAATTTTTGGTTGTTGCGGACAAATGTTATCGCGGTTTTACTTCTGCTTTTAAGAAAAAATATTATAAAAACGCTAGTTATTTTATTGAGCACAATTGGCACTAAAAAGTTATCACGAAGTGACGTCATTTAGTAGATTGCATAATGTTTGTAAAATGTTACTCAGCATTCGCGGAATTTACAAAAAATTGACAAAATTTGAAATGTAATCCGAATTGTTTGAAAATATAGGTCCATTTACCCGTCAAAAATTAGAAAAAAGTAACAGTTTTTAAGAAAGACTTCACGGGGAATCAAGTGAGACCAAACTTATAATCATCGGGATAGTAGTTAGGATATTATAGCCAAAATAAGCACATATTTGTGATACAAAAAACAAATTTTGGTTTGGAATAATAGTTTTCACATGCATTCTAGAGTTGAAAATATTGAAAAAATTCTATAGGAGTACTTCTTTTATTTTTCTTGAAACTCCCAAGAAAACGGGCGGATTTTGTTTTATCTACATTCACATAGAAGGTTTCCCATTGAGGAAAGTTTTCAGGTTGTTGAAATATGTCATTAGACTTCTTAAACGGAAATAGAGTTCAAATAAACCGCTTTAACTTATATGCATTATTAAAATATGTGTAAATCGCGTAATTATCAAAATCGTTTTGTCCGCATGTGATTTTCATGTACAGCAAGACCCTATCTTTTAATTTGTATATATTTTTCGAAATATAATTTGGATGCTAACATGTAGCATCGGCTGCATCTTAGCATCAAAAAACCTATAAAATATCGCTAATTTGCGCAAAGTTCATACAATTTCGTTCCGCATCCGGTTTTAGTGTCAGCATGAAAATCTGCATCGATATATACCTTTTCAAGGCAATCAGTCAAGAACCGTGGATGTAGCATCACACACTATTTTTGGAATAAAATGAATGTAGTTCCCTCATTAGTGAAGTTTTTAAATCTCTGTTTCCGCAAAAAGGAAGATGCTGCACTAGTTTTTTCATAGTAGTGCAAGCGGTCGACAGAATACGCGATAAAATGCGCGATATTTTCAAAAACAATATTAGGTGATTTTCCTACCTTGGAATTTCTCCTATTTCGCGTTTTAGTAGATGGATTTTAACGAATAATGATTTATTAGATCCGAAACGTAAAAATCCAAAATTTGCAATCATGCACGAGTAAATCGAATGCCAATTGTACAAATTAGACCCGAAATATATGATTTTTAGAAATTTGTTCGCACAAAATTTTCGTATTTGGATACAGATTTCTCTGAAGCTGTGTAGACTACATTCACAACACATATATCAAATAAATCAGAATCGTGAGTTCTTCATTCCTATATATGATTTTTTGAAAAACCTGTTTGCGGAACGAAATTATAAGAAAATTTCAAAAAACACTTAAAATCTGGCTTCAAAATGTCAGCATCATTTAATGGTAGACGCAGATTAAATTTTGAGAAGTTATACACTAGTGAGATGATCATTATTTAGTTGCCTTCTACTTTTACTTTAACGGGAAAATCGTGAGAAGTGTGGTTTAATCACAAATCGAGAGAAAACAAAAAAAGACACGTTGGCTTCAACCCATTTTTACCCATTTTTTAACATAAATATAGCCACAGCTTCCACGCAAATCAACTTTGAAGGCCAATATTTTTTGCCAAGTCTAAAAACATTTCATTTTATCCAAAAGCATGTAAATTGTACAATATACAACCACATTTCGCGAGTTATAAACGGGTAAACCTTGGCTTCAACGATGTTAAATTTTCAATAATATTGCCCATATACCCTCGTTAGCATAAGTGCTGAGGGTATAATAAAGCCTTTGCTTACATGTTTTCCCACAGGTTTCTTATAAAATGAATAAACGATTCCCAAAATTTATTAATGTTCATCCCTCTATTATATAAAAATAAAATAAAAATTCTTTTGATAAATTTGAAAAAAAAAATAAATTTTACGCCGAGTCGCACTCGAGCTTTTTTTCACAACTTCGACTCCGACTGCAGCAAAATTTGCTAGACTCCAGACTCCGGCTTCGAAACCCTGGTCCGAACCAAAGCCTATTCTGAAGCATTATATTTTATTCCATTACAGATGTAATTGCTAAAGATTTCTTTACATCCATTCTAAACTTGTTACATTTTCCTCTGTTTTCATTAATAGCAAGTCCCTCTTCTTTATTTTCGGCTCGATACACTTTGATACTTATCTTGTTTGTTCTATTTGTTGAAAATCATGTCTATGCGCAATAATGTATTCCTTGATAAGTTTGGAATTTTTCCTAAGGGACACAATATGAAAGGAAATATAGTCAATACAGAAAAAGTATGTCGTAACAATTAATATTGCTCCTAATTACAAATGGTTATTTAACAATTGCCATTGTAAGAATTTTCTTAACGATCTAATAAAAATATAATCATATAATGACAAGCGTTAAAAATCAAAGGAAATATAATTCTCAACACATTGTTCAAAAATCAAACACACAAAATCGACTTGATGATTTCACACACACAACAACCTGCCCATAAGCCAATTCCCACAAATCCTTTTCTCACCTTTCAAGATTTCATCAAACAAACAAGCGATTAAGGACCGCATGCATGCATGCGTGCTGCAATGCAGGTAGTTAGTATTTTGCGCAGCAGCGCACATGTGAGAATGGATGGTCGATGGGTTGGTACTGTGCTCATGCTGGGCCATTGTCATAGCAAGATTTAATGGAGAGTTGGTAGCGGTGTGGCTGGTGCATTTTCCATGTCAAGTACCACTTCAGTTTGCACATTGTGAAAAATATCCTACAATGCCTTTGATCCACTCATCCATTCAGCCCTCCACTCAAGCATGAATGAAATGAAGAAATTAATGAATGGCCTGAATAGAAGAGAAAACAAAATATAATGAATAGCAAGAGAAAAACAATCAATGGAAAAAGGAAAACAATAAAGCCATGGACGATTATGATGATGATCATGGTAGTTGTGTTGCTCATTTTGCCTATTCCTTCAAAATCCAATACCCGCTGTGCTGTTCATTCTCTTCTTCTATGCGATCTTAAGTAGATGGGAGTGTCTGGCCAAGCCAAAAATAACGAACCAGGATTACCGTGCGAATTTTTATTTACACCGATTTCCATTACAACATTTTAATTTTACCAACTTGTTATGGTAAACTGTCACTGTTTTGTGTTGTTAAATGTTGTTGTAATGTTTTTTTTTTTATTTTTGGTTATTGTTTAAACAAAATGTGAAAAATTACCAAGGATTTTCACACTCATATACTTATGGGGATTTAATGAAGTTCCCAGTCACAGAGATCATGAATGTATTTATGTGAGTTTATTGAATTTTAAAGTACTCATCATCTTTCGGGAATAGTGTACCTTTCCATTTATATTTATTTCTGCGTATTTGATTTTTGGATGAGGACATTATCAATAAACAAACACAAATTCAATAGAGAAGATCAAACAATTATTGATCGAATTTAAAATATAGTCTCACTGTTACTTTAAATATAAAACATTGTTAAATAGATAACAATTGCGGTGCATCAAAATATTCGTTGCAGAAGCATTTAGTGTAAAGTAGCATATCGAAATTAAAATTAATGTATTACGTACTTTAACCATCAAACATCGATTCTGAATCACTGAGCCACGGCGACTTTGATATTATGAGTCCCAGAGCTCGACTCGTGAAACCTTAAAAAACCTGGCCTTAAACTTTTGCGGATAAGGTACCTGGAGATTCGTACCGATGTACTCGAACTTAGAACTGGATATAATTTTGAGAGTCATTTGTTCGATAGTTTGCCCCAACCAGCCTTTGTAATTAGTCACCGTTTGAATTTTCAGACATTTTTGGTCATTTGGTCTGGAAGTATGGACTTGCTCACAATGAAATTTTCAAAACAATCCTAGAACACTTAACTGAAAATTTTGAACTTTTGTGACGGAGGTAGCGAAACAAGGTGCCTATATAGCCCATCTTCAAACTTGATTCATGTTTAAAAGATATATTACGCTGTGCAATGGTTCGCCCAATGTTATGTCCACCTGCCATTTTAGTTGGTTTAGTTATTGAACTTCTATATCTTAATAACGGTAAAACCTACGAAATTATCATAAAGGTCAATCTTGTAGAAAATTTCCATAGCTACATTTTCTTTTGTCCCATGTCGACAGGACTTCCAAGCAAATCGTGAAAACTTAAAAACCCCTAAAAATGCCGAAAAAGTACTCCGGCGATTTTTTTTTTTTTTTTTTTTAATTTGTATCATCTATGAACATTGTAGTTTCAGAATCCGCAAAAACTTCCCAGGTGTAACCACCTTCCATTTAAAGTTGCTTCAAGAGCACGGTGAGATAAAATCAAACAAGTATTTTTTTACTAAGTCAGTCAGATAGGGCTTTTTATCACATTAGCCTAAGACAAACATAATATCGCTGTAAAGAGGGCCAATAGGAAAACCATCGGTAAATGTCCAAAGGATCCTAGAACCACACAAAAATTTTGGATTGGACAGAAAGGGCCCACATTTGAACATAAACTAAGTTTCGACAATATTTAGAGATCCAAATTTGTACCAAATCGGTTGCTACTTCTATGAGAAATCGCGTGTACCATTTTAGCGAATATTTTCGAACTTTTGAGGGGGAGGTACGGGAAGGAGTGGTCCTATAAGCAATACCTTCGATTTTCATCTAATATTCGAAGAAATATTACAATATCCAAAGTGTGGACGAACGCAGTATTCGGTTCGAGCCCTCCAGCCACTACATATGGTGCCATAGGGGTTTTTTTGCAACTTTCGGGGTGTTTTATCAAGAAGAGTGGACTTGCCCCTGAAAAAACTTTTACTGCCGTAATTGAGGCAGCGAACGCAACTTGCTTTAACAAAAATCGAAGTGATTCAAGAGCAGGTCTTAAAGTGAATTCGTCCAAAATGTTGTGTGGGAGGTACCCGAAGGAGTGGACAAATATAGTCCATATCCGAACGTGATCTATATCTGGTAGATATATTAGGACGTGTAAAGTATGGGCCAAATCGGTCACTCCCTTCAAGAATTATCGTGCGCACAATTTTTTAGAAGGAGTGGACCGATATAACCCCTCTTCGAACTTAAACTAAGTTTGCACAAAATATTACTAAGGCCACATTTTGGACCAAATCGGCAGATCCGTTCGAGAGTTATCTTGCGCTCCAACCACTACACACGCTGTCATAGGGGTCTTTTGCACCTTTCAGGCTATTTTCTCTGGAAGTATGGACTTGCCCCTGATGAAATTTATACCGTCGTATGAATACAGGTTGCTACAATGCAAATCAAAGCGATTCGAGAGCAGGTCCTAAACTGAACTTTTCCGAAATTTTGTGTGGGAGGACCGAAGGAGTGGACCGATTGAGTCCATATTGAAGCCTAATCTAAGTCTGGTAGAAATTTCACGATGTGCAAAGTATGAACCAAATCGGTTACTTCCTTCAAGAGTTATCGTGCACACAAATTCTCTGAACATTTCCGAACTTTTGTGGGGGAGGTACCGAAAGGAGTATATCGATATAACCCATCTTCGAACTTAAACTAAGTTTGGAAAAAATATTACGAAAGCCAAACTTTGGACCGAATCGGTTGTTCCGTTCGAGAGTTATCGTGCGCACCAGCCAGACAGACGGACGGACATTGCTATATCAACTCCAAATTGTCTGAAACACATTTCGTCCAAACATACTTGGGGTATAAAACCATTCTTTCGATGAGGCACATTTTGCCCGTATGAAAGTGTATATACCCTACTTAGCATAAATGCTGTGGGTATAAAAACTACCAAGCAGGACTACAGGAAAAGTTTGGAGTTTCAATTAACTGGCATAATTTCGCATATGCATTTATCTAATGAAGTGCGTTATATATAATATACTAGTAACCAAGCTTTGCCTTCATCTGCCTTAAAAACAACATCCTAATACGCCTGAAGATCGGCTTAACCACCCGTGAAACGTAGCGTAATGGTTGGATGAGTGGGACATCGGTAGACTCCTAATTTTTCAATGTTTCTCTTAGGTCATGAAAACTCAACTCGAAAGAGAATTAATTAATTAAATAAAAATGCACTATAATGGAAGCATACCGATTGAACGTCGCAGTAAAAACACATTGCATTTGAGGAACTAAATATTGATGACAGAGAAGCCACTGCCATAGCCGATATGTCTGATGAGCTCCTAGCTAAGATCGAAACCGGTCACATAATTTGGTGGTTGTGTGGGTTCGAAGCTTTCCCTTTTCACGTGGAAAAAAATCTTCGATCAATTAGCTCAACCCCAACGAGAAAAATAAATGAAAATATTGCTGTATATACCGGTTTGGGTTATTGTAACTTCGCGTTAAGATCATATTCGTCCAAATTTACACACAGAAAAATATATGTTAGAAATATGTTTGGATCCAAACGAATATTCGTTTGGGACTGATTGCAAACAAATATATGTTTGGATCCAAACATAATTTGCTTGTGTCCCAACAAATATATGTTTGCAATATTTTGTAACATATCTCAATTTTATTTGTTTGGGTAACAACATATTTTTTATGGGTGGAGAGAGGATTTTTGTCAAAGAGAGTAACAACTGGTCTCTCGCGGCTGCGGCATGCTGTTTTATAATAAAGAGCTGTGTGTATGGTGTAATAGGAGACGCAGAAGCTTTGGTGATGTGTATGCGGTAAAATATGCGAGTTTCGTGCTTTGTTGTTTTTAACCAACGTAGCAAGCGAAGAGGAAAAGATAAACATGGTATTAATTATGTTGTTATTTTTTTCTTCAGTCTTTTAAATACAATTGTTGAGTTAAAGTGAGTGAATAAATCAATTCTTTGTCTTTTCTTAAAGAAATTGTGCTTCTTAGTAAATTAAATGTCCAATACATTTTATAATTGAATCAAAAAGGTGAATGGAAATATTTTATTGGACAAGGAAGAAATCGCATTTAATATTGGTAATTACATCAATACATTTTTCATATACATTCATACATATGTATATCGTCTGCTCCGTCGGAAAAGGTCGTAAGTCCCTCCCAATAAATTGTTCAGGAGGAAGAAAAAACATTCCAGCGCTTTCTGTATTAAAGATTTTATTATGGTGGTAAAGGCAGTATTTTTCGTTTATTTATTCCGCTTCAATACCTGTACTTTGTTTGATAAAATTCCGTCGCGTTTGGGAGATAATTGGATGTCTTTGGACTTACGACCTTTTCCTTGTACAGTTTTGTATTTTGTAGGGACTTACGACCTTTTCCTACAATTTACGGACGTTTTTAAAATAAAATATTTATACTTTACAAAACAATGTGGAAAGGGTATTATAAGTTTGTTTTGTTCAATATTCGTGTAACATCGCGAAGAATTCGTCGTAGACCCCCTCCCCTTGCCATTTTTTCATATCTTGACTAGATAAAGCGATCTAGCTATGTGTGTCCGTCCAACCATTAACAAATGTAATACAACTCCAGTCCTCAATTTTGGACCGATCGTCACGAAATTTTGTGGAGAGGTCGGGTTCCGACCAGACGTGACCCCATTAGATGCTAGTTATGATCGAAAGGTGAAATGGACCAAACCCACAATTTTTACCCGACTTTGTAGCTGTCCTGTAGATCGCAGTAATATTCCGATCGGCGCGAAATGCAATTTAACATGGTGATGAGATAATTATTAGCGGGTTTAATGGACCAAAACGTTTGTGTGAAATCTTATATATAAAAGACAATGTGTGTATGTTTGTATGTTCCGCATAGACTCAAGATGGATAAAGCCGATTTTTTTGAAAATTTCAGAGAATACGCAAGGAACAACCGAGGTGAAAATAGGCTTTATATTTGTTGAATTTCGGAGGGGGTGGGCCCTATTTTTAAAAAAACGCTTTTTTGCAAAAGTTATGAAAGTATCGGTCAGAAAATTAATTTGCGAGACAACGGTTGTTGAATCTCTGACCCTAAGTACTTATTCCATGTAATTTTCAGATTATGCACAGGGATGTCCCTTGGTGGAAGTAGGCTATATATTTTGTTGCATTTCGGAGGAGCGGGTTACACCTGTGCCCTATTTTTTAAATGCGCTAAATATAAAACTTACGAACGATTCCGTTTCCCCAATCCTGGGTACATATTTTAGCAATAAGACCCGACCGGAGTAAAATTCTAAGTAGGTATAACCATGACCGTCTGTCCGTGTTTTGAAATTAAGATACAGCTCGCAATTTTTAAGATAGATCTTCGTGATTCGGTATAGACGTTTCTATTACTTCTAGAATTATTGGTATTGACGCCTTCATATAGCCCCCATGGAACGGTACCTCCCGATTTCCGATATTTTGAAGGTGTGACCTTAATATTCCTCCGAAATGGCTGAAATTTGGTATTTATTCTTCGTTTGGGGTGAAAAACTTTCTCAAATAAATTTGTCTATATAGGTTTACGCCTTCATATAGCCCCATAGAACGGTGCCTCCCGAATTTCGGTATTTTGAAAGTTAGCCACATTGCTGAAATTTGGTATTTAGTCTACTTCATAAACGAAAGGAAACTAATTGAAGTAAAATTCAATACAACTCATGTTGGAGGGTATAACAAGTGCGGCCTGGCCGAAGTTAACGACGTTCTTACTTGTTATTGATATTCACTTGCATATCCCAACTAATTTGCGATGCAAAAAAAAATTAATTGATTTAAGAAAAGGTAACAATAACTGTTTCAAGGGCCAGCACCCTGTACCGGTTCGGCTAATATTTAATATAAAACATGATACGTTGAGCTTACGACCTTGTATTTTTGCCTTACGACCTTTTCCTTCAATTAAATTTCATGATTAATTCCATTAATGTATATGGTTTCTTTCTTCTTTTTGTCTTCCCAAGTATTTCTGCCCTAACTCACTCCATCTTTTGTTTTTGTCTGCAAACCATGTAGAATCTTCAGCATGTAATGTCTTCCTACGTTTAGGATGTTTATCATCAGAGCTTTCAGAATCTCCGTGAAAACCATAGGGAACTAGACCCATGACACCATCGTCTAATTCCATTCCAAATTCATGCTGGTCTTTGTTAGCAAGAACCATGATGTCTTCTTAGTTTAATAATATTTCAATCAATTATTATTTTAGAATCATTTAATAATATAAACATTGCACTTACCCGTCTGTTAGAAGGTTTTACTTTATTGCATTCAGAATACAAACTAATCTCGTTATGTGAATAAATGTCCCTAGAGAAACCACAAATTACCAGTTGATAAAGTTAAGTAAGATATACGACAGTAAAAACAGTAAAAATTTTGATTTTTTACAATTTTTTCAATATACGAGGTATTTGAACACATACAGCATCCCAATTTGTATCAATGAAAAGGCCAGAAGTCCATCTTTCATAATCAGTTCGCTTAAAGGGGAAAATAGATTTCAAATGTAAATTTTCGTTGCAATATAGAAATTATCACATTTTTGTTCAAAAGTTTGGTCCACAGGCTCCGCTAAATATCATCCGATTATCATCCAAAGGTGTAGGCTAGTTCTTTACATTGTACCCCTACCATGGATGACGCTAACATTATATCTGAACTACATTAGCTGTAGTATTCTTTTAAAGTATACATTTTCCTGTGGACTTACGACCTTTTCGTACTCAAATTTGTACGTTTTGTGGACTTACGACCTTTTCCGACAAGGGCAAAACGTATAGAAAAATGCGACATACTACCATTTTCTTTGTATCATACGACGTGTTTTGACTTGTACTATCATCCTGTAACAAAAACGCGATTTCCAAAAAAAGTGGACTTACGACCTTTTCCGACGGAGCAGACGATATTTGAAATATGGATGTAAGTGCCTACTTATTACATTATATAATTATTTGATTCCAGATGCCGATTTCCCGCTGATGATTTAAACTTTGAGGAGTATGTGCTTTATTTCACAACTATGGAGAAGCGTTCAACGATATTTCTATATAGTTTTTCTTTTCAGTTTTCCTTTTATTAAACTCTGTTAGATATTTCTTTGGAATTCTTTATGTACCTATGTGCCTGTTGCTTTTGCTTTTTATACCCTCAGCATTTATGCTTACGAGGGTATATACACTTTCATACGGACAAAATGTGCCGCATCGAAATAATGGTTTTAGACCCCAAGTACGTTTGGACGTAATCCGTTACAGACAATTTGGAGTTGATTTAGCCATGTCCGTCCGTCTGTCTGTCTGGCTGGAGCGCACGATAACTCTCGAACCGAACTCTCAAACGAACCGAACGATCCGGTCCAAAATTTTGTTTTCGTAATATTTTGTCCAAACTTAGTTCAAGTTCGAAGATGGGATATATTGGTCCACTCCTTCCGGTACCTTCCTTCAAATGTTCGGTAACTCTTGAAGGGAGTAACCAATTTGGTCCATACTTTGCACATCGTGAAACTTCTACCAAACTTAGATGAGGTTCCAATATGGACTTAATCGCTCCACTCCTTCAGGTACGCTCCACACAAAATTTCGGAAAGTTCAGTGACCTGTTCTCGAATTGCTTTGATTTTTCTTGTAGCAACTTGTATTCACTCCCCCTATACGACGAGTCAAGTCCTTACTTCCTGAGAAAATAGCCTGAAAGTTGCAGAAGCCATATCGGTTCACTCCTTCAGGTACCTCCCCTACAAAAGTTCCAAAGTGTTCGGAAAAATTGTGCGCACGATAACTCTTGATGGGAGTGACGGATTTGGTCCATACTATACACAACCTAATATATCTACCAGATATAGATCAGGTTCGAATATGGACTATATTTGTCCACTCCTTCGGGTACCTCCCACACAAAATTTGGGACAAGTTTACTTTAAGACCTGCGCTCGAATCACTTTGATTTTTGTTGCAGAAAATTGCTTTCGCTGACCCCCTTTACGATGGTACAAGTTTTTTCAGGGGCAAGTAAATACTTTCTGATTAAATAGTCAGAAGGTTGTAAAAATCACTATGGCACTGTGTGTAGTGGCTGGAACGCTTAGTTTCAGTTCGAAGATCGACAATAGCGGTCAACAAATTCCAGTACTTCCCCCCAAAATTTAAAAGATGTCACTGAAATGGTATGCACGATACACTTTCTTGAACAGGGTAACCAGTTTGGTCCAAACTTTGAATCTTCTAATATTTTGTCCAAATTTAGTTTAACTTTTAAAATGGTCCATATCGGTCCTCTCCATAAGGTACCTCCACCGCAAAACTTCAGCATTAATTTTAAAGTGCAGTTTAGGGTCTGTTCGAAGATCCTTTGGAAATGTATACCGATGCTATTGGCTGTGGTCCTGTTTACAACGATATAATGTTTTCGGTATACAAGTTCATGGTTCCTGGCATACTGGTCAAAATGTTATACGATGACCCACTGAAATGACTAGTTGGTGCGATATCTATCGAAAAGATATGACTTCCAAAATAAAATCCACTTTCATAATAACATATGTCGGTCCATTCCTTCAAGTACAACTTTAATCCTAATCCACATTTTTATCTGTAAGTTCAAATGTTCAAAAAGGGCCACACAAGACCCTAAATACATTTGAGCTGCCGGTATATGAAAGTTTCATTTCACATAGGCTGAGGTTATATCTCTGTCGGCAAAGCCGACTGTTACTTTTTTACTGGTTTTCTTTACTTTTTCATGGAGGGATGGGTTTTTGGAATGATGGGTTAATAGCCCAACACCCAAACCAGTTTTTTAACGTTCTTATTGGTGTACACGCTACATATTTAACTCATTACCTTTAACGGGTGAAAACGAAGTTCCTTATGAGGAGGTCAGTGCCCACCTGGAATAAAGGATGGACCATTACAAGTCCTGGGCTTTTCCACATTAAAGCCGGTCAGGGCCGTTGCTTGGTATCTTTTATACACTGCGCCCTGTATTATGTTTGAGAAAATAGGCGTATATCTCTGTTTGGTGTTACTGTAGCTTCGTGCTGTCATAATCTAGTTTAAGGTCACTTTTTGTTTCGTGTTGACATTTTATAGAGGGTAATCGCTGTGAAAATCTGATGATGGACGATGACTTGCCAATCTTTACATATACCTCACCTTCTGAAGGATTTCAGATTCGGATTTTTGTTCACCAAGTCTTCAATAGATTCCTGATGGTTTAAATCGACCATTAGAACCTCTACTGGTGTTGATCGCCATATTTTTTATAATGTGTTACCTTCGTCTTCGAAGTTTAGCATTAGGACATGTTCCACCAGTAACATGGTCCACAATTTTGTATACCTCCTTCTTCGTGGGGATTTCCACTGCGTCCGATTCAGAGTCTGAAGTCTATTTGATTCAGAGTCTGGATCTCGAAATATCTCTTCAGGTTATGGCCTATAGGTTGTGTGCTTCTGACAGTCTCTTCGAGCACACATTCCAAAGCACTTACATTTGTGGGAGAGATTTTCTCACGATCGTTGGGTTATTTAGGGCCGGTGCCGCAACTTGAATTCAAAGATTCCCAGAGGCTGGTGAGACGAAAAGATAATGAAAGATGCAAGGTAGAAAGTCGAAATGTTCTCAAAATTTGGACTCCGTCTATTGGAAATCTTAATATACCTACCAAGGGTTTGTAACCCCCAAAGGATTGTCAAACACAATTAGGAGTGAGATGACAATGTTCCCTCAAACATTTAAATGAATGCCAAATTATACACACGTAGATTTAAAAAAAATTCCTATAATTAGTGTAAAATTTCCAATTACCAAGAAATAGTAGAAAATCAATTTATAAAAATAAATATTAATTTTTCAAATGACTTTGCTAAAAAATATACACATAGTTTGGCACTGAGCACGCTCTACACAAAATAACTCCACTGGAGACTAAACCCTTTTGCCAGTCTTAGAACAAAAACAAGGAAAAAATAACGTGATCAGCAGTTTTTTTATTTTCGAATATTTGATGAACAACGTCTGCATTTTGCAATCTTTTTCAATGAATTTAATGCTAATTTTAAATTACAACCAAAGAAAAAACAATTATAAATTCTGGGTGACATGATGCTGATGCTTGGTATTTGTTTTGCTAAAAGAACCACCAGTCATCATTTTGAGTGTTTTGAAGCAACACAACAATGGAGATGACACCAAACGAAATGCACCTGCACAGTTTCCTCATTAAGAGGAAGAGGAACAACGAAATGTATGTGTGTATGTGAAACAATGGCACAGTTGGTGTTGTTGAGCTGCAAAAGAAAAATCATCAAAATCCGATTTTCAACAAAGAAAAGTTCGCACAAAAACTCTTCAAACACTTGAAAATCCACTTACAATTGAATGGAAGTCAAGTTGTGTTAATCCCCCTAAGCCACTTAATTCTTCAATGAAATCCACTTGAATGAAAAATGCTGTCGGATAGGGGAAAGAAGAAATGTCACCATTAATCTGTGTAAATGGCAGTGTGTGTTCGAGTGGGATTTGCAGATAATATGTATTTTTGAAGATATCCAACAAGGGTATTGATCAGCTTTAATATGGCACAGTCTTGGACTTGCCTTGCTTGGTTCCTCTTCCATTTCAAGTTAACATGTACCTCCCCGTGGTGTCCCTTAGGGGGGACTACTATGTGACGCGAAATACGTTCGTCTCACAAGAACGACAAAAACTTGGGTTTGGGCGTTGTCTTGGTAACCCACAAATGAGAAAACAACCATTTTTATAGTTGACGACCCAACAAACCTTATAAGGTCCATGATCTACGAGTCTGGATGACAAATGATTACGCACTGCATTAGAGCTGCCGCGAACCGTGATATGATTTAGGTTTGGAATTATGGTACATCGGAAACTAAAAGACCTGTGGTGCGATTAATTTTTGAGTTACCGACAAAAGTCGGTAAAATTAAAACGCAAAATTTTAAATGAAAAGTGTCAATAAAAGTCGCTATCGGTAGAACTTAGCGAAAACTTTGTTTTGGTTGTTAACTTATCGAAAAATTTCGTTATTTACCGAAATTATAAACATTTGATTTTTAAGTTTTGCCTCTTAGGGCGAAGGTCATTATTTGTGAGATTTTAAATTATTTAATTAATTGAGCTATATGTCCTAATCTGTAATCTCCTTAGGTCATATAGCTCGATTAACTAAATTAATTATAGTAATTTTAATTTTACCGATTGTATTCGGTAACCGGAAAAATGAGTTCAAGAATTCCACAACTGGCCTCCATATTCACCTCTAAGCATAAGATGATTAACATAATTCTTATAAAAGTTTGCACGCCCCAATAGAAAAGAAAAATGAAGAAGTGCTTATTGAGCGTATGACCGCTGACCTGACCATGATTGTTCTAAAATATTTTAATGTTTATTTTGCAATAGAAAACATCTTCGGTCCCACGGTCGACAAGTTCAGCCTTCATTAGGTAACATCCGACAACGGAATGTGCCTGATCGATTTTCCAGCAGCATAAAACAAATTGTAATACCTCTGCATACATGAAGCAGCATTATCCGGAATGCCCCTCCGAATTCTCTGGTGCGTGCCGGGACGAAGGAAAACAGTGGGCCAATATGGATGTGCGCGGTTTGTCAAATCCGCATCCACCACACTCAAACTTCTGCGAGATGCAATCGATGACGGAAGTGAGTGCATCTCAGTGGTTGCTCTGGATTCGTCCATGTGTGGGACTACTACAGTTTGATGAAATAGTGAATTTTATGAATCGGAAGAATATTATGGTCGCGGCAGTGCAGGAAACCTACCTCAACAAGAAGCTCAGCTTACCGCTTTGTGATGGTTGCAACACACTGAAGAAGGCTCGCACCAGAAGTGAAGGTGGAAATTAGCTTTCCTATTGCACCAATCTGTTCTACCTCGCCTGAACCAGGCTCTAATGATAGGTAGCAGTCAGGTGTGGAATTATCGAGGTACAGTTACTCGACTTATGCATCCCGCCGATAAATAGCTGTACTCCAACATTAGCCCGCTTGTGGAACTTGGACTCCTTGGAAACGACCAGACGGGTACAGGCTGAACAGATAGCTAGCTCTAAGTTTCACACGGACGCCCCTAAAAAATTTATCCCATCGCGTCACCTTCTTCCAGTACAGCAACACAATGAGATGCTTTCGATGCAGTACTTGCTTGGGTGTTACCGCGAGAGCCATCCCAATCTCCATATGGTGGGTAGGCCCGATGCAACCAGGCACATCAAGAACGATCTTCACGTTCTAGAGAGCGGGGTCCAGCGATACAGGAGAGAAGCCCTATATCAACAAACATATCAAGCAGGTTTGAACAGCATTCATACGGACGCAGTTGCTAAGGTCATAACCAACTATAGTGTGTTTAAAGTTCATTGTGCCAACTCCAGTGAGCCCAGAGTCAGGGAGCTGACACCGAACGTTAACATTTGGACGGTCAGCATAAGCGAATCAAGTGGCTAAGTCAAATAAAGAGTTGCAACATTGGAGGCGGAAACGGTTAAGTCACTCTTGATCCCTGGAAAGAAGGGAGATAGGACCTCAGTAACGTTTGGCAGCGTTACACTGACTGATCCGAAATAGTCCTCAAGTTATTCCAATTGACAGTTTGTCGAGCACTCCGGGAGTGACAGGACAAAAAATGAGAGTACTACTTTGAACTATGTCTCTTCCTGCAGAGGATGAACCACCACAATTTACAATGGGCGATGTTGTGCATGTCATCAGGAACGCTAAATCTATCAAAACGTTAGGCCCTGATGTAATCTCCATAGTAATGCTGAAACAGCTGCATGAGCCGGGAGTAGTTAAAGTTCTCAAACTGTCGCTAGCCACCATCATGTTTCTCGAAATCTGGAAAATGGACAGGATGGTCCCGGTACTGAAACGTGGTACAGACCGATTTCGTTTGTCGCCTGTAGCAGAGAAACTAGAAGCTTTAATTCTCCCCAGCTTTAATCCTCGCCAGAAATAGCTATCCAGTTGCCGATCATCAACATGGGTTTCGCCATCTCCACACATATATCAACCAGTGTAAGCCGTGTGATAGAATAGTGATGGTGGCTCTCGACTTATCAAAAGCCTTTGATACTCACAAGTACTAGATCAAACAGGGCGTTCCTCAAGATGTGGTGATATCTCCGAAACTGTTTAACCTTTACCACTCCTGTATTCCAACCCCTCCAGACATTGAGAATGTAACGTATGTGGATGGTTATACTATCATAGCGTCCGGTACCTTCCCTAATGTAATTTGTCAAAGGCCAAACTCCACCTTTTTCTCACCAAATTTACGGCCACTCTGTTAACCACATAGACTGCAGAGATGAGCACTGAGTTGAAGTTCATTATCGATGGTAGCAGAATTCCGACCACCAACCACACCAAGATTCTATAGTTCACATTCGACAGCATGTTCACGCCTTTCGCACATGCCACAGCTACCTGATACAAGCTGACATGTAGGAAAAAGGTCCTAAGTCACTTGGCGTGCAGATAACCACATAAATCGCGATAGGTCTGACTGTTATAAGCTATGTGGTCTGCGAATATATGTAAGTGCAATGCGGTGGAAAAATATTCAAATCTGTTAAAATGCCATCCTGAGTACTGGATGGAGTGGAAAAATGTATCCACTCATGTAGATGGTCCACTGAAGACGTGAAGAGGACTTCACAATATTGTGGAGGGATCTTGTCAGGAGAGATCTTCATGATCTAGAAAGAGAGGTACAACGTACCATATTGTGGATAGGACACCCACACCCAGGCATGCTAGGAGGGATCTTCATGAACTAGAAAGAGAGGTACAACATTAAAACAGAAACCTCTAGTTCAATAAGCCTATCAAGCGGGTTTAAATAGCATTCGTACGGATGCAGCCGCAGATCCCATATACAACTATCGTGTGAATGCGGTCCTCAAAGAACATCCTAAATATATCGCAGTTGAAAACGTCAGCTGTTAATACAAGCCAAAGTAGTTTTGGCTCAATTACGCTCGGGATGGTGCAGCCGTCTGAATTCTTATAGGGCAAGGATCGATAACACCGTGCAAAACATCTACCCAGAATGCATTACAGGCCCGCATGAGTAAGCCCTGCCAAACTTACTCAACTAACTCCAATAGCTTTGTGGTAGACACATTCCTTGAACTGGAGATAGACCCATGGCCAGATAAGGGAGAAAAACCAATTTACAAACGTATCATATACAACTCTTCCACTGTGTTAGATGTCCGATCGATACGAGAACCGAACATCAACTCGGACCATTCCAAGGTATCAAAATACCACAACCTAAAACTCCATGCACGATCAGGAGATAAGAAGAAGAGGCGAGGCGGATTTTCAAATTAACATTAAAGAGCCAAAGCATGAGCGAGGTGGACAATAGGGATATCGCCGCTACATAGCGGTGTAGAGCACAGCCGACCAAGAAGAGGGCACACAAAATTCTCAATATTTTGACAGTGTGTTAGTAACGTTGCACAATGGTCCCAAATCCAAATTTTCTGGCAAAAACTATTCCAACGTCCATTTTGTACTGAAATTAATTATTATTTATAATAAATGTGTACAAACAGCAATTCTTACGTTTTATCGACCAATATGACCAAAAACTGCCAAAATTTGTTGAACAAGGTGGTCCCGTTGTGTGGGGTCTAAACCAAAACATTGACCTATGTTAATAATTTTTGGTATGAAGGATTCATATCTTCCAAGAGGTCAAAATACCAAATTTCAGCCGAATCGGTCATGAAGTGTCGCTAAAATCCACAAAATACCTAAAATCGGACGGTACTTTTATGTGGGGGCTATGACAAAAAATGGACATATTTTCAAAAAAATTATACATACTTGTTTTCTACACTCTGAAACCCTTAAATATGAATTTTAAGGGAAATCGGTTGATAGATGTGGGTATTACCGTTCTATTTCAGTTGGATACTACGTACAGTTACAACAGGTATTTACAAAAAATTCTCCCATCTTAAAATAGAAAAATCCACTTTATTTTAACTGTGGCAAATTTGAGCACGATTTTACTTCTGAATTTATTAGTACAGACCCCCTGCTATCTTTCAAATTCGATTTGGAGGTGGACATATTTGGACATTTTTTTAAAAGTTTAAGTATATTTAAAAAATATTTGTAAAAAATAATTTTTAATATATATAAAAACTTTGATATTATTACGCTAATTTTACAAATTGTATCGTTCTTTTTGTAAATATTATGAAAGTACTCATTAACAGCTTCCCGATTCATAATAACTTTGGTCTCTCATCTGTATATTTATGCAGCGACGCAATACAACAAAAATTTTATATTTTACAGCACAAAGTCTGTTTTATTTTAACATAAAAAAGTGTCAACTTTGGTACTGCGCCAATCAACGAATACTAACGTTATTTACAAAAACTAATTATTTTCAGATGACTTGATGTGTTTTTTATTATTCTGTGCAATGAAAAATTAAAATTTCGAAACTTCAAAAATAGGGTTTTGGCCAAAAATTTCCTGATTGAAACCTATGTGCGTTGTATGCACGCATGCTGGAAAACAAAAACAAATCAAAACATTTCTGTGCTCTTTCGTTGCGTTCGGGTCGTGTTTGTGTGAATTGCCGAAAAACTTCGTAACTTTAACAATATCAAAGCACGACATTGGTGTAGAGCATGGCAAAGTATTAAGAAATGAGTTCCCCTATCGGAAAGAAGTTCCCGCATTGATAGCATGCAAGTTTCCTATTGCAGTTAATTTGTATATACCCTCAGCAGTTTTGCTAACGAGGGTATATACACTTTCATACGGGCAAAATGTGTCTCATCAAATAATGGTTTTAGACCCCTAGTATGTTTGGACGATATCCGTTTCAGACAATTTAGAGTTGATTTAGCCTTGTCCGTCCATCTGTCTGTCTGGCTAGATGGAGCGCACGATAACTCTCGAACGGATCAACCGATCCAGTCCAAAATTTGGCTTTCGTAATATTTTGTCCAAACTTCGTTAAAGTTCGAAGTTCAGTTTAGGACCTGCTCTCGAATCGCTTTGATTTTTGTTGTAATAACTTGTATTCACCGTCCTCATACGACGGTATAAGTTTCATCTGGGGCAAATCCATACTTCCTGAGAAAATAACCTGAGAGTTGCAAAAAAAAACCCTTTGACACCGTGTGGAGTGGTTGGAACGCAAGATAACTCTCTGCCGATTTGGTCCCAAAATTTGGCCTTCGTAATATTTGGAGTTGGAGCATAGTTGGAGTTCGAAGATAAGCCATATCGGTCCACTCCTTCAGGTACCTCACCACACAAGTTCGCAAATGTTCGGAAAAATTGTGCGCACGATAACACTTGAAGGAATTGGCCGATTTGGTTCATACTTTGCACATCGTGAAATTACTACTACCAGACTTAGAAATTTCGGGTACCCCCCTCACAAAATTTCGGAAAAGTTCAGTTTAGGATCTGCTCTCGAATCGCTTTGATTTTTGTTGCAACATCTTCTATTCACCGCCCCCCATATGACGGTATAAGTTTAATTAAGGGCAAGTCCATACTTCCTGAGAAAATAGCCTGAAAGTTGCAAAAAAACCCTTATGGCACCGTATGTAGTGGTTGGAACACAAGATAACTCTCGAACGGATCTGCCGATTCGGTGCAAAATTTGGTCTTCGTATTATTTTATTCAAACTTAGTTTAAGTTCGATGATAAGAAGTATCGGTCCACTCCTTCAGGTACCTCCCCCACAAAAGTTCAAAAATGTTCGGAAAAATTGTGCGCACGATAACTCTTGAAAGGAGTGACCGAGTATGGTCATGGGACAATACCGGTCTACAACTACCGGTACTTCTCCGCAATATTTAAAAAATGTCACTAAAATGGTAGGACGATATCTCTTAAACGGTGCAACCAATTTGTTCAAACTTTGGACCTCCTAATGTTTTGTCAAAATTTAGTTAAACTTCTAAAATCGCCCATATCGGCCCTCCCTAAGGGTACCTCCCCCACAAAAGTTCAACATTTGTGTCTTAGTTCAGTTAATTCCTAATCCACATTTTTGTTGGCAAGTTCAAATATCCAAAAATGGCCGCAAAATTCTGAAGAGACCGCAAATACATTCGATCTGTCCGTAGATGAATGTTTCAATTCACATTGGCTGAGGGTATATCTCTGTCGACAAAGCCGAATGACACTTTTTTACTTGTTCAGGGGCAAGCCCATACTTCTTGAGAAAACAGCCTGAAAGGTGTAAAAACCCCTATGTTACCACGCTGGAGAACACTGTTACTCTCGAACTGATCTACCGATTTGGTCCAAAATGTGGCATTCGACATATTTGGTCCTAACTTAGTTCCTGAAAAGCGTCATCTTGTGGTACTTTTATAGCGGCTCTTAAAATAAAAGACGAAAAGGACATTGAAGGACATTGAGAAGGTGCTCTACGAAAAAAATCCTCATTCGATTTGACTGAAGACATGTCATCTCAAAAATAAGCTAAAACAACAGTGAACAAAGATATAACGCTAATTCCTGATGGCTTACATGGTCTCTAGCAACAACTTCATGACGCCAAAACGCGGAAATTCGACTCACGGCGGATCTGTCGTTCGGAGTTCATAATATACTCACCAAGGCCTTTCTTCCCCAAGAGGAATTTTCCGTGCCCCAGACTTTCACCTCCATTTTGTTGCACAGTGTATTTAAAAAATGCCACTAAAATGGTATGTACAATATCTCCTGAACGGGGCAACGAATTTGGTCCACACTTTGGATTTCCTAATATTTTGTCCAAATTAGTTTAACTTCTAAAATGTGTCTAATGCAGTTTAGGGACTCTTCGAAGATTCTTTGGAAATTTATACCGATGCTGTTCGTTGTTTTCCGTTGACAAGTCCATGCTTCCTGGCATACTGGTCCAAAAGTTATACGATGACCCACTGAAATCTCTCTGTAGATGAACGTTTCAATTCACATAGGCTGAGGATATTACTCTGTCGGCAGTGCCGACCTGATACTGCTTTACTTGTTTTTATTCATTCCCACATACATCCCAAAAGCAACAAGGGATACATCTCTCATATCAGTTATAAGAAGACATCACTTGAAGAGAAGATTTACATGCCAGATATTTTAGGAAATGTGGCTTTCGGTGGAAATAGCTTTCGATGTGGGGACTTTTTCTCCGAATCGACCTGAAAACGCGTATTCGTTATCAGGACAATATTTCCCACTGGCGTGGTTTTTTGGTTATAGCCCTAATGGACATGGGCGATAAGTAAACATGGAATAATAGAGGAAAAACGAAAAATTATTTCGACCTAGATTTTGTATCAGATTTTCATAGTCAATAAAGAATTTTGATTTAATTAAATGTAATCAGATGTGAAATCCATAAGAATTCACAAGAACAAACTATGAAGCATGTTATGCAAATTAGTATTCAACATTTGATATGGCCTGAAACTGTCTGTTATCCAATCTTATCAAATATAGAAAGTAATAATTATCATTACTGTGGTGAAAAAGTGATGTTACTTAAGCAGTATCATCTGTTCGCTGAAGAAGATCTGATGCTTAATTTGCAGATGCTTCGATTCCAACTGATCATCTGTGAACTCATTAAAAATGCAAGAAACGCAGTTGTGCATTCATGCATCATGCAACATTTTTTGAAAAACAAACGACAACAACTCTTCAAATACCAATGAACAACTGGGGAACAGTAACATCAATGACAGCAGTTATAACAACAGCAGCAACAACAACAACATCAGCAATTGCAACAACATTACTGTTGCTTTAAAACATTATTAAAAGTGTAAATTTATCCAATTACTGACAAATCAAATGTCTAATTGCATTTTTTCTCGTTGTTGTTATTGCTGTTGTTGTGGCCATAGTGTCCGTTCCATTGGGTTTCCTTTGGCCCCAAAACAGCAATATGTTGTTGCTTGGCTAGCTGCATGTTTGTTGCTGTTGCAACAACAACAACATGTATGCCAATGTTTAGTGGCATATAAAATTAATTCATTTGCCGTTTCACTTTAACTCCAAACATTTGAGTTCACTGAAGCCAGTCAGTCAGACAGTCACACCGAGCGACTGCCACTTGTTTTTAAGAGCTTTTCCACTTCTTCTTCTTCTTCTTCGTCAATGCCTTTTGCTAGTTTTGCATTTATTGATTTATTTTTCCTTGTGACTTTTGTGAACTAAAAGAAAACTCGTCGTAAATTTATTCTATTCGAATGGTTGCTATCGTAATGGTAATCATCAACGTCGTCGCCATCATCATTATCGGGAACATCAACATTATTTATACTGTTATTGGTTGTTGTTGTTGGTGTTGTTAGGTCGCTTGTATTTGTTTTAAATTACTGCCTAATTATGCATTTATTTAATGCGTTAATTAAAAAGAATGAAATGTTTAGAAATCAATAAAAAAAGGCAAAACGTGGAAGAAATCGAACGAACTTCCTCCCTTGCAGTTTGAACTGCAGTGGTAAATGGCACGCAGTGAGTTATTAGAATTTTAGCATTTCATATTATTGTAATTTTTAAGGTAAGCGAACTTTTTATAAGAAAGCTATAAATAAAATGTGTGTTTCCGTTTTTATGTATTTAATGACAAAGGTCTAGCAAAATTTCGAATTGTCAATACATGCTTTCACATAGTCGAAATCGCTTATATCGTCGGTCAAGGGACCGACCAAAATCGGACGCTATTAGCGATAGTCGGCTTAAACGATATTTATAAAAGAGGTGCAATGATATATTATAATAGTGACTTTTGTGTATAAATACGTTGTTTTATTAAGTAAATAAATAAATTCAACTTTTTTACTTTTTCATCTATCTTTACCCAGTTGTTCCATAAACAATTGCCTACTTTGACATAGTTATGTAACTACTCATTGATCCTGGTTACTTTACGCCCAAAAATGACAAACAAAATGGCCTATAGTTTGCTTTTGTCAATTGAAATGGGCTTCCCTGTCTCCCATGTCAATTCTCTAGTTACAGGTAATGCGGCGGTGGTAAGTATAGATACTTTTTTGGGACAATACATTGTTTCATTATCTCATTAAATTTTTATACATTTTATTTCAGGTACTTCTGAATTATCTGAAGGACACTTGAGATTCACACTCCAGTACCAAATAAAAATAAGCTCTAGTATCAAGGATTCACGCACAAGTTTCAATATTAAATAATTTAAAAATGTTAATGGGATGGTGTTCCCACGCATTCAACCATTACGCTACGTTTCACGGGTGGTTAAGCTGATCTTCAGGCGCATTGAATGTTGTTTGTGGCAGACGAAGGCAAAGCTTGGGAACTAGTATATATATCGCACTTCATTAGATAAATGCATATGTGAAATTATGTCAGTTAATTGAAACTCCAAACTTTTCCTATAGTCCTGCTTGGTAATCCCATTTTTCAATGTTCACAAATACTATGGTAAGTTTTATTCCTACGTCATTAGTAATTGCTCTCCTATATCTGAAGATTTTTGATCATCAATTATTGTCTACTAAAGTTTTGACTCCGTGCGGAGTTATTTTTTTCCTTTTTTTTTCTCCCATCGGACGACTCCCCAGGTGGTGGATAGGGGAACGTTCATCAGATATGGCGGGTACCGCAAAAATAAAATATGCGGGGCTAACCAAAAATAAAAAAGGAAAACAAAGGCAGCGTCTGATCAACAGTTGGCGGCAGCAAACAGCGTCTGAATTCCAGGAGGAGCGGCTGAATATGTAGACGGAAACTATAAACCCTTCAGAAGGCAAGAGGAAACCACTGAAGTAAAATCCCTTGCAAACCATGCATCTATGAATACGAACAACAATACACGGCCCTCAGTCTCCGGCCAAACGAGGGTGCCCCGGAGGTAAAACAAAAAATACTTTAAATATCGGAACATGGAACATACGAAGTCTGAAATGAAGAAACTGAAAATAGATATACTAGGAGTGTGCGAAACTTGGTGGCCTAAAAGTTCAGATTTCACCTCGCAAAACATGAAAATATATTACTCTGGAAATCTGGACAGAAACCATAGGAATGGGGTAGGAGTAATCATGAAGGAAAGTATAGCAAGAAGCGTAACAGGTTTCATACCGAAATCGGACCGAACTATGCTTATACAACTCGATGCAAAACCAGTGAAAATAAATATAATTCAAATATATGCTCTCACAACTGACAAAAGTAAAGATGAAATAGAAAACTTCTATGAAGAAATTAACGACCTACTAATATTAACAAAACCTCACGAAATTACCATTATCCAAGGTGATTTTAATGCCAAAGTTGGCAAACATATGGTCCCTGGAATTACAGGTCACTACGGTTTAGGATCAAGAAACGAAAGAGGTGACAGACTTGTACAATTCTGTCAAGAATACAAAATGATTATAACTAACACATTGTTTAGCTTGCCTGCAAGACGCCTCTATACATGGAAATCACCCCTGGACAGAAAGGACAATATTATTAGAAATCAGATTGATTATATTCTTATTAATAAACGCTTCAGCTCAAGGGTAAAAAAGACTTCGACGTACCCGGGGCGGACGTGCCATCGGATCACAACTTATTAATGTCTAAATTACGAATTAAACTTTCAGCACATGCTAAGCGGGCCAACCACAACAAAAAGATTGATGTACAGAAACTAGAGGAGCCAACAGTTCGAACAAATGTAAAGCAACTTTTAAGCAACGAACTCACCTCAGTAAACAGTGAAGATGGAGAAAATATTTGGGAATCCATAAAATATGTCATTAAAACAATTGCTGACTACAATCTTTCCTACACAGGAAAACCACAAAAAAAGATTAGATGACAAAACAGATACTGGACTTAATGGAAAAAAGGCGAAAATATAAAAACAAGAATTACGAATTGTACTACGAAATAAACAGGGAAATACAAATTAATATACGCCATGCCAAAAATGAATATCTTAATGACCAATGCAGGGAAATAGAACGACTGCAACAATTACACGACGACTTCAATCTTCACAAAAAAATTAAGGAAGCTGCTGGGATATATGTACTACAGAGGAATACCAAAAGTGTTATATAATGAAAATAATCAAACCGTCTTGGATACTACTGAACAGAAAAATATATGGAGCAATTACATAAAAACCATTTTTACTGACGAAAATCGGTCAATCTATGAAAGACGGGTAGACCATCAATTATCCGGGATACCTATCACCTTATACAACTCGAGAACAGAGGTTGAAACAGCCATAAAGGCATTAAAAGATAAAAAAGCGTGCGGTCCAGACGAGATTCCTTCAGAATTGTTAAAGTTAATTGATGGTAATAACGTAAACCTTCTTACGAAACTTTTTAACTACGTTCACGAAACTGGTAAATATCCCAAAGATTGGCTCACATCAACTTTTATAACCATCCCTAAAAAAGTCGTCCAAAATTCTGTAATGACTACCGACTAATTAGCCTAATGAGCCATGCACTCAAAATATTTCTGAAGATTATTCACTCCAGCCAGTTTGGGTTTAAAGATGGGATGGGAACCCGCGAAGCTCTATTCGCTTTACAAGCGTTAGTTCAAAAAAAAGACGTGTTCCTATGCTTTATTGATTATGAAAAAGCATTTGACACGGTCCAACATGACAAAATGATCGAGATTTTATTGTCCATTGGAGTAGAAGAGAAGGAGGTTGAATGCATAAAAAATTTGTACTGGCACCAAACAGCGCAAGTCAACGTCAATGGCGAACTGACCGAAAATATTAATATTTCCAGAGGTGTTAGACAAGGTTGTGTCCTGTCCCCTCTATTATTCAACATATACGCTGAACGAATATTCCAAGAATCAATAAATGGTGTCCGGAAAGGAATATATGTAAATGGAACGTTCATTAACAACATAAGGTGTGCCGATGACACCACTCTCATAGCCGATAATATGACAGCACTTCAAGAACTGGTTAACAGATTGACCACATGCAGCGAAAAATACGGTCTTAAAATTAACATCAAAAAACGACATACATGGTCATCAGTAAATATTAATGAAATAAATGTGGAAAGAGTCCAAAGTTTTAAATATCTTGGAGCGATAATCAACGACGAATGGGACATTTCTAAAGAAATAGCCTGCAGGATTGAAATGGGCAGAGACACATTCTTTAAATATAAAAAAGTTTTTACAAGCCATAATGTAAACTTAAAAACCAAAATAAGATATATGAAAACATATGTATGGTCTGTCCTATTGTATGGCATGGAAACATGTACCTTAAAATCCGTAGATATGAAAAAACTGGAAGCATTTGAGATGTGGACATATCGCCGCATCTTAAAGATATCATGGACACAATTCATATCAAATAATGAGGTTCTAAGAAGATTACATAAAGAAAAAGAACTGCTGAACAACATAAAGAGACGGAAAACGGCATACTTGGGCCACATTATGAGGAATCCGAAATACAAACTGCTGCAAAGTATTATCCGTGTAAACATTGAAGGAAGGCCTACTAGAGGGAGGAAACAACTACTATGGATCAACAACATCCAAGAATGGACCGGCATACGTGATGTCATAAATCTGCTAAGCGAAGGCAGAAACAGAGAGACTTTTGCCGATATTATCAACAATATTTAATAATTTAAGTATGATAATATAAAACTATTGTAATAATATTCTTATATTTGCATTTTGGTCGCCAACATTCGAAAATCGAATAGGCAAATAAAGAAGAAGAAAGTTTTGACAAGTTGATGGTGGCTCAGAACGCTAAGACGCCGGCAACCTTGAGACTCAGTTGTCGGAGACCCAGGTTCGAATCCCAGCCTGGCTCATGCTGAAATTATTTTTGCCTTATTAAGGCGAAGGTCATTTATAGTGATATTTAATTAATTCTCTTTCGAGTTGAGCTTATTAGACCTATTATATACATTGAAAAATTAAGAGTCTACCGAAGTCCCACGCATTCAACCATTACGCTACGTTTTACGGGTGGTTAAACCGATCTTCAGGCGTATTGAATGTTGTTAATGAGAATGATGCTCACTTTTCGGCTTTCCCAAAAAAAACACCAGAACAAAATATTTGCAAGCTGACAGCACGATTCAACTAAGAAATCATCGATTTCTGTTAAGTTGAAATAACATCAGCACAGTTACCTGTGAGTGTGTTGGTGGAATTTTATTTACAAACTTCCGTTTTGCGCGTGACTTCGCTGTTTTTTGTTTGTTCTGTTTTAGTTGAAGATTCAATCATATGATTGTTTAAGTCTGGAGTATTCCCCCATTGGCTTAACTTCATCACTTTCCTCTTTGCAGAGAAAAAACGCATTGTTTTTTTTTTTGGGAAAGCCGAAAAGTGAGAATCATTCTCATTAACATGAGAATACTCGATGCTTAAAGAGTTCAGGTTTTCACTAAAAAATCATCATTTCAAAAACTGAAAAGCCAATTGATAATTCCCTTCGCCGGGATGAAATCATGACATTGGTAGCGATCAGTAAATTTTGCAAGCTGTCAGTGCGTTTTGTAAACATTTTTCTCTGCAAAGAGGAAATGGGGGAATACTCCAGACTTAAACAATCATAATCCTTTATTTACCTACTAAAAATAACACAAAACTTTACTCAAACGTTGGATGTGTTTTCAGCTTTACTGCTGACACTTGTATTTTATTGTTGTATTTCCTTTCGTGTGTCTGTTTTTAACTAACTTCATGATACTATTTTTTTTAATTTAGCCGGTTAAGGATTGTTTGGCTTGCTTTTTAAATTTAGATAAGAAAACATAAAACTAATCGGCGACAGCTGGAGTGAAATTTTTTATTGGTACAACAATACATTTCATCAACCGATTTTGTTTTGGACATAAAATTATTTAGTAAGTATCTTCTTTTTGTACTTTTACTAACCGATATGTACATGCTTTATTTGCACATCAAGAGACAGCTCTGTTTTAAATTAAAAAACAAGTTAAAAAGTGTCAGTCGGCTTTGCCGACAGAGGTATACCCTCAGCCAATGTGAATTGAAACTTTCATCTACGGACAGATAGAATGTATATAGCGTATCTTCAAAATTTTGTGGCCCTTTTTCAACATTTGAACAAAAATGTGGATTAGGAATTAACACAAATGTTGAACTTTTGTGGGGGAGGTACCCTTAGGGAGGACCGATATGGGCCATTTTAGAAGTTATACTAAATTTTGACAAAATTTTAGGAGATCCAAAGTTTGGACCAAATTGTTTGCACCATTCAAGTGGTATCGTCCTAACATTTTAGTGTCATTTTTTAAATATTGGGGAGAAGTACCGGAAGTTGGGGACCGGTATTACCCCATGAAACTAAGTTTAGATAAAATATGACGAAGACCAAATGTTGCACCAAATCGGTAGAACAGTTCGAAAGCCACATATGGTGACGTAGGGCTTTTTACACCTTTCGGGATGTTTTCCCAAGAAATATGGACCTGCTCCTGAAAAAGTTTTTACCGTCGTAATGGAGGTAGAGAATGCAAATCGCTTCAACAAAAATCAAAGTGATTCGAGAGCAGGTCTAAGTGAACTTATCCGAAATTTTGTGTGGGCGGTACCCAAAGGAGTGCACAAATATAGTCCATATTCCAACCTGATCTATATCTGGTAGATATATTAGGATGTGCAGAGTATGGATTACATCAGTCACTCCCTTCAAGAGTTATAGTGCGCATATTTTTTCCGAAGATTTTTGAATTTCTGTGAGGGAGGTACCTGAAGGAGTGGACCGACATGGTTTATCTTCGAACATAAACTATGTTTGGACAAAATATTACGAAAGCCAAATTTTGGACCGAATTGGCAGATCCGTTCGAGATTTATCTTGCGGTTCAACCACTACACGCGGTGTCATAGGGGTTCTTTGCACCTTTCAGGGGAGGTACCGGAAGGAGTGGACCGATATAACCCATCTTCGAACGTAAACTAAGTTTGGGCAAAATATTACGAAAGCCAAATTTTGAACCGAATCGGTTGCTCCGTTCGAGAGTTATCGTGCGCACCAGCCAGACAGACGGACCGACATGGCTAAATCAACTCCAAATTGTCTGAAACACATTTCGTCCAAACATACTTGGGGTCTAAAACCATTATTTCCATGAGGCACATTTTGCCCGTATGAAAGTGTATATACCCTCGTTAGCATAAATGCTGAGGGTATAATTAGAGTCAGTCGAAATGAAAATTATCTTACAGGTTTTTAATCAGTGTTATTGTAACTTTTTAAAAATCATTTATAAAATAAATGATACAATGCAATTTTTTATATTTTTTTTAAAATGTAACACATTAAAAAGTATATATACAATGTTTATTCCAACCATTTCGCATTGCAACAATAAATATTGTTACTTCTGACCAAAACAATTATCAATTGCAAAAATAAATATTGTTACTTCTGACCGAAACTATTGTAAGTTCTAACAATATTTATTGTCCATTTTGACCAAAACTATTGTGAATTGCAACAATAAATATTGTTACTTCTGACCAAAACTATTGTATGTTCTAACAATATTTATTGTCCATTTTGACCACAACTATTTTGAATTGCAAAAATAAATATTGTTACATCTGACCAAAACTATTGCAAGTTCTAGCAATATTTATTGTCAATTTTGGCCAAAACTATTATAAATTCTAACAATAAATATTGTTGCTTCTGACCAAAACTATTGTAAGTTCTAACAATATTGATTGTCCATTTTGACCAAAAGTATTGTGATTTGCGAAAATAAACATTGTTACATCTGACCAAAACTATTGTAAGTTCTAACAATATTTATTTTTCATTTTAACCAAAACTATTGTTACCTTTGGCCAAAACTATCGTAATTACATGTTTGGTCCAAAACGTTATAGTGTCAAAGTGACCATACATATTTATATTTAGAACACATAATACAGTCCAGTGTAACAATAACGATTGTTGGATTGACAATACTACATAAGGAATCCAACAATATGTTAACAATATATATTTTGCTCTTGGAATATTGTTGGATCAAACATATTTTTTCCAAAATGTTCGGAAAAATTGTGCGCTCGATAAGTCTTGAAGAGAGTGACCGATTTGGTCCATACTTTATCCATCGTAATATATCTACCAGGTATATTTGTCCACTCCTTCGTGTACCTCCCACATAAAATTTCGAATAAGTTCACTTTAAGACCTGCTCACGAGTCACTTTGATTTTAGTTGAAGCAACTTGCATTTGCTGCCTCCATTACGACGGTAAAAGTTTTTTCAGTGGCAAATCAGAAGTATTGTGTGTTACTTCTTTTCTTCAGGTCCGAGGTTGACCTGTCGGCCAAGCCGACTGATACTTTTTTACTTGTTATACTCTCAACCTTTAGGCTACACATTAAAGTCCATACTTCCTGAGATAATGACCTAAAAGCTCCAAGAAACCCGGTAGGCACCAACTGAAATCGCAAATCTGCAAGATAATTCTCGCAGCGAGTCTGTGATTGGTCAAATCTTTGCACATCGCATTACTTCATCCATGCATGTATCCATGGGCGTAGCCAGGAATAGCTAGGTAGGGGCAGCTGCCCCCCTAGATCCTACAAAACAGTTCATTTGTATGTAAAAAATTATAAATTTTACCAAAAAAAAAGCATTTGCATTTTTTTTGGCAAGAAATACATTTTTTCTTCAGTTTCCCCAAGGCAGTCATTGAATAAAAACGTTAAAGTGAGCGAATAAATCATAGTCCGGTCAAAATAGACATTGAAATAGCAAAAATTCCCACAGAGCTGAATTTTGGTGGAGAGCTAGGGTTTGCCATTAGAAGCAATGTCTTAAAAGTCCCCATCGATCCCATGTGTGCAAAAAAATTATTCGGGGTCAAAGGTCAAATTTTAAGGGTTTTTAGGTTTTCGGATTTATTTGTTGAAAACGGTTGATCTAATGAAAAAGTGGCTAAAGTAAATATTATAGACAGAAAAATTATCTACAAGTTTGACCTTTATAATTTTTTTCCTAGAAGGAACCATTCTTGTACTTATAAGGGAAATATGCACATAGTCAGACGAACCGGCTAAAATAAGCGAAGTGTTTTGTAGAGTTATTCAATGTTATAGTCATTTTATGCAAAAATAGCCCATTTAACCCACATGTATAATCGAAAGCCCAACGGGAACGACCGAAACGAAAACTCTCCGATTTTTTTCAAGTTTTGTCCGAAGGTAGGGATTGTTGCGCTGATTACGGAAATGTATAATTTTCAGAGGTTGCGGATCCGGTTCGTCGGATATTCGACCAGAAAGGCCAAATTTAAAAACCGGGTTAGACCCGGTTCTACTGAACCGATTACTGCAAAGTGGATATCGTTTGAAAGCTTACGGAAGTATCTAACACATAGTGTCGTTTCTTTAACCGGTTCGCCTCACAATGTACTTACGCGGCTTATTTTTTATTTGACCTTTAGATCGCGATATCTCGAAAATGGTAAGTCTTTTTTAAGAATCATGAAGACCACTCTTGTAGACAATTATTCAATCTACAACTTTTACTTTAGCCGGCTTTTGCTAAGACTTACCGTTTTTGAGAAACATTAAAAAAAACTGAATAATGCCTCCAAAAATGACCTTTGACCCCGAATAACTTGTTTTGCACACATGGGATCGATGGGGACTTTTAGGACGTTGCTTCTAATGGCCAACCCTAGCTCTCCAACAAAATTCAGCTTTGTGGGAATTTTTGCTATTTCCCCCCTTATACGCATGTCTATTTTGACCGGACTATCAGTGTTTGTGTTTTCTTAACAAGTAAAAAAGTATCAGTCGGCTTTGCCGACAGAGATATACCCTCAGCCTATGCAAATTGAAACACTTTTTTCACAAAAAACTTATGTATTTATGGGGTTTCAAAATTTTGGTCGTATGAACCGACAAAAATGTTGACTAGGATTAAAGTTCAAAAATTTTGCGGAAAAGGTACAATAGGTGGTTTTTACACCCTTCGGGCTGTTTTCTCAAAAAGGAAGGACTTGCCCCTGAAACAACATTTACCATCGTAATTGAGGCAGCGAATGTAAGTTGCTTCAACAAAAATCAAAGTGATTCAGTAGCAGGTCTTAAAGTGAACTTATCCAAAATTTTGTGTGGGAGGTACGGGATGGAGTGGACAAATATAGTCCATATTCGAACCTGATCTATATCTGGTAGATATTATGAGAATGTGTAAAGTATGGACAAATCGCTCACTCCCATCAAGAGTTATCTTGCGCACAATTTTTCCGAATATTTTTGAACTTTTGTGGGGTAGGTACCTGAGAGAGCGGACTGATATGGCTTATCTACGAACTTAATGTATGTTTGGAAACAATATTACGAAGGCCAAATTTTGGCCGGAACCGGCATTTCCGTTCAAGAATTATCTTGCGCTTCCACCCATAAACATGGTGTCATAGGGTTTGTTTTTCAACTTTCAGGCTATTTTTTCAGGAAGTATGGACTTGCCCCTGAGGAAACTTGTACCTTCGTATAGGGGACAGTGAATACAAGATGGTACAACAAAAACCAAGGCGATTCGAGAGCAGGTCCTAAACTGAACTTTTCCGAAATTTTGTGTGGGAGGTACTCGAAGGAGTTTACCGATTGAGTCCATATTGGAACCTCATCTAAGTCTGGTAGAAATTTCATAATGTGCAAAGTATGGACCAAATCGGTTACACCCTTCAAGACTTATCGTACGCACAAATTTTCCGAACATTTTCGAACTTCTGTGGGGGAGGTACCGGAAGGAGTGGACCGATATAATCCATCTTTGAACTTGAACTAAGTTTGGACAAAATATTACGAAAGCCAAATTTTGGACCGAATCTGTTGATCCGTTCGAGAGTTATCTTGCGCTCCAACCACTACACACGGTGTCATAGGGTTTTTTGTAACTTTCAGGCTATTTTCTCAGGAAGTATGGACTTGCCCCTAATGAAACTTACAGCGTCGTATAGAGGACAGCGAATACAACTTGCGTAAACAAAAATCAAAGCGATTCGAGACCAGGCCCTAAACTGAACTTTTCCGAAATTTTGTGTGGGAGGTACCCGAAGGAGTGGACCGATTGAGTCCATATTGGAACCTAATCTAATTTTGGTAGAAATTACACGATGTGCAAAGTATGGACCAAATTGGTTATTCCCTACAAGAGTTATCGTGCGCACAAGTTTTGCGACAATTTTTGAACATTTGTGGGGGAGGTACCTGAAGGAGTGGACCTATATGGCCCATCTTCGAACTTAAATCGAATCTGGACAAAATATTTCGATACCCAAAATTTTAACCGAATCGATTGATCCGTTCGAGAGTTATCGTGCGCACCAGCCAGCCAGACAGACCGACAGACAGACAGACGGACGGACATTGCTAGATCTACTTAAAACTGTCTGAAACGGATATCGTACAAACATACTAGGGGTCTAAAACCATTATTTCGATGAGGCACATTTTTGGTCGTATCAAAGTGTAAATACCCTCTTTAGCCTAAAGGCTAAGGGTTTAAAGAAATGGTGTTTTTTAGTAAATTAAATACATTTTATAATTGAATCAAAAAATGGAATGGAAATATTTTATCGGACAAGGAAGAAAGCGCCTTTAATATTGGTAATAACATTAATAAATTTTTTTATATACATGCATATATTTGAAATATGGATGTACCTATTTATTACATTATGTAATCACTTGACTTCTGATGCCGATTTCCAGTTTATAATTTCAATTTTAAGGAGAATGTGTTTTATTTTACACCTAACGAGGAGCTTACAAAGATGTTTCTACATTTTATAACTTACAACTTTTACTTGTTTTTCTTTCTAAAAGTGTGACACTATTATTTAATTTGGAATTTTGTGTGTATCTAAGCGTCTGTTGTTGGCTTTGTGTTTGGTATTTCTATACATTTCAATAAAAGAAAAACTACCACCATTTATAAATTTATGTATGTTGTAGTAAGTCAATGGGTCTCCCGTGAGCGTAAATTTACTATCGGTCACCACCAGTTAGAGTCTACACAGCTTGTGAGCGAGAGTAAATTTACGCTCACGGGAGACACATTGCCTTACTCTGGTGTATGTGTTTTTATGGATTTTTGGTTGGTATTTATATTTCATCTAAACAAATATTTGTTTTTTTAGGGACTTATGTTAGAGAAGCCTTTTTTCCTCCGTGTAGGACTAAATCGACTCCAAAATCTTTAAAATTAAGTAGAGACCAAACAGGTATGTGTTTCGCCATTTTTAGGAACTTGCAGCGATTACATGTCTGTTTTCGACGATACGTTACACTAAAAGGTTTAAATATAGAAATTTTATTATTCATTAGACGTTCCATTGCCCTACACAACACTTTACTTTCAATTAGTGCTTCAACACAACTCACAATTTCTAACTATGCTTTGAATCCAAAGAAAAATACATGGATTTTATAACACATTTGGAATTCAATGATAACAAACCCCAGAAATACCTTAGTTTCATTGTCTTTTTTTCATTTTGCCTAGAAATGGTGTACGCGACCAGCAACAACAACAACTAAACACATAAACATACATTGTGCAAGTGCTGTGTAGTTAACGAAACATTTTTTTTGCATTAAAAAAATCGAAATAAATAGCAAAGGGAATTGCATTTTATGGCCATTACCATGATGGGACTATCATCAATTTAAAATCAATATGTCACCAAATAAATTGGAAAGAAATCATCACATACGACTGCAGAGCGCAGACACTATCGGGCCATAAACAAACTGCACCAGCATCACCAAATAAATAAAAAGGCCACCACATAAAGAAACAAACTAAACCGAGCTGAGTTGAGTTGAGCAGTGCTGCCACACAGATCACAGATGATAAATCTTACTGTACTAGCGAACTGAGCGCGCAATGACTACTTAAACCCCAAAACGTTTACAATTCGTCGCTGAGATACGATTGGTGGCCGTTTTTGTTGTTTACATGGGGTAGCTCGGGGCCCGCACTAGTCCCAACAATGTCTCTGTCTACAGGGGGAAAACCAAGGACGCTAACTGATGACAATATTGCTGATGAAAGGAAGAAAGGTTTGATACCACACACACACTCGCACACACACATATAAATCCTCCAAACTTATTATGCGTTTCTGGCATTGTTGTTTTGAGACCTGGATTTGTCAATGATTCTTAAAGTGATAAAAATTGCTCGTAAATCCTTAACAAGTACACTCTTTGGAGCGGCAACGGTATGTAATACGACAGTAAAACACACTTTGCCTGCGGGCAGCCATCATCAGCATCATCATTCTCAGTAGACCCAGCAATAATGTTTAAAATAAAATAAATATCGAAAACTGAGAATACAAAAATAAATAAATAAAAATAAAGCCTCTACGGTCCAACCAATTGAACAATAACAATGACGATTTTTTTATCGCCCAAACTTTGCCATACTCTGCCACAAGAGAAACAATTATTGAAATTGTCTGAATTTTGCCAATTTTTATTTTCGTCTCAGTAGCTACTTCAGCTACTCTACTAACAACCACATCAAATGCAAACACCAACGATCGACAACAATAACAACAACAAAAGCTATGAATAACAACAGATCAACAAAGGCATCAGGAGCAGGGCAGGGCGGGAGGCAATGGGCCTATAAAATAGCAATTGCAATTTATGCTATATTTGATGGCTGTGTAAACATTGCCCACATTGGAATTTAACTCACACACAGTTTATTCACATCAATTGGCCAAGAAGAAGTGGTATTTATATTTGGAGTGATAGTGTTTCAAGGATAATGTTTCAAGTAAAAAAGATGGATTCATCTTCAGGTAATTGGAGACAGTTAAATATTTGAATAGGTTACAGAGGAATAATAAAAATAATAATGTTCTGGTCTTCCATGCAATCCAACAAAACTAAAAGCTTTAGATTTGGTACAATTTGGATTTGGGGAGCTGGAGTCCTGAAATTTAAAATACGATTACTGTCGAAATTTGGAATTAAGTGTAGGCTTTAAATGTGGATGTTGTTTTGGAAATTCGTACTTATATATGGGTACGAAAAAGTGTTAAATGGTACTAAATAAAAATCTAGCATTATTGCCTAAAAGTACTCTGAAAATATTCTTTAAAAATCCACGATTGTTGCCTAAAAAGTCCTCTGAAAATATTCTTTAAAAATCCACGATTGTTGCCTAAAAGTCCTCTGAAAATATTCTTTAAAAAATTCACGACCATTGCCCAAGAAGTCTTCTGAAAATATTCTTTAAACAAAATCACGATTAAGGCTTAAAAAGTCCTCTGAAAATATTCTTTAAAAATCCACGATCATTGCCTAAAAAATCCTCTGAAAATATTCTTTAAAAAATTCACGATTATTGCCTATAAACTCCTCTGAAAATATTCTTTAAAAAATCCACGATCATTGCCTAAAAAATCCTCTGAAAATATTCTTTAAAAAATTCACGATTATTGCCTATAAACTCCTCTGAAAACATTCTATAAAAATCCACGATTATTGCCTAAAAAGTCCTCTGAAAATATTCTTTAAAAAATCCACGATTATTGCCTAAAAAGTCCTCTGAAAATATTCTTTAAAAAATCCACGATTTTTGCCTAAAAAGTCCTCTGAAAATATTCTTTAAAAAACCCACGATTATTGCCTAAAAAGTCCTCTGAAAATATTCTTTAAAAAATCCACGATTATTGCATAAAAAGTCCTCTGAAAATATTCTTTAAAAAATCCACGATTATTGCATAAAAAGTCCTCTGAAAATAATCTTTAAAAAATCTACGATTATTGCCTAAAAAGTCGTCTGAAAATATTCTTTAAAAAATCTACGATTATTGCCTAAATAGTCGTCTGAAAATATTCTTTAAAAAATCCACGATTATTGCCTAAAAAGTCGTCTGAAAATATTATTTAAGAAATCCACGATTATTGCCTAAAAAGTCCCCTGAAAATATTCCTTAAAAAATTCACGATTACTGCCAAACAAAAAGTCCTCTGAAAATTTAGTTTAAAAATTCACGATTACTGCCAAAAAAAAAGTCCTCTGAAAATATTCTTTAAAAATCCACGATTATTGCCTAAAATATCCTCTGAAAATATTCTTTAAAAAATCCACGATTATTGCCTAAAAAGTCCTCTGAAAATATTCTTTAAAAAATTCACGATTATTGCCTAAAAGGTCCTCTGTAAACATACTTAAAAATATCCACGATTATTACCAAAAAGGCCCCGGAAAATATTCCTTAAAAATTCACGATTATTGCCTAAAAAGCCCTCTGAAAGTATTCTTTAAAAAATTCACGACTATTGCCCAAAAAGGTCCTCTATGAACATACTTAAAAATATCCACGATTATTGCCAAAAAGTACCCGGAAAATATTCCTTAAAAAATTCACGATTATTGCCTAAAAAGCCCTCTGTAAATATTCCTTAAAAAATTCACGATTACTGTCAAAAAAAGTCCTCTGAAAATATTGTTTAAAAATTCACGATTATTGCCTAAGAAGTCCTCTGAAAATATTCTTTAAAAAATCCAAGATTATTGCCTAAGAAATCCTCTGAAAATATTCTTTAAAAAATCCACGATTATTGCCTAAAAAGTCGTCTGAAAATATTCTTTAAAAAATCCAAGATTCTTGCCTAAGAAATCCTCTGAAAATATTCTTTAAAAAATCCAAGATTATTGCCTAAAAAGTCCTCTGAAAATATTCTTTAAAAAATCCACGATTATTGCCTAAAAAGTCCTCTGAAAATATTCTTAAAAAATCCACGATTATTGTCTGAAAATATTCTTAAAAAATCCACGATTATTGTCTGAAAATATTCGTTAAAAATCCACGATTATTGTCTGAAAATATTATTTACAAAAATCCACGATTATTGCCTAAAAAGTCCTCTGAAAATATTGTTTAAAAATTCACGATTATAGCCTAAAAAGTCCTCTGAAAATATTGTTTAACAAGTAAAAAAGTATCAGTCGGCTTGGCCGACAGAGATATACCCTCAGCCTGTGTATATTGAAACAATTTTTTCCCAAAAAAACGCATGTATTTGGGAATTTTGGGCGTTTGAACTGACAAAATGTTGATTAGGATTAGAGATCAAAAGTTTTGCGGAGGAGATACTAAAAAGAATGGATCTCCAGCCACTGCATATGGTACCATAGGGGTTTTTTACAACTTCAGGGATGTTTGCTCAAGAAGTATGGACTTGCCTCTGAAACAACTTTTACCATCGCAATTGAGGCAGCGAATGCAAGTTGCTTCAACAAAAATCAAAGTGATTCGAAAGCAGGTCTTAAAGTGAACATGTATCCGAAATTTTGTGTGGGAGGTACCGGATGGAGTGGACAAATATAGTCCATATTTGAACCTGATCTATATATGGTAGATATATTAAGATGTGTAAAGTATGGTACAATTCGGCAACTCTCTTCAAGAGTTATCGTACGCACAATTTTACCGAACATTTTTGAACTTTTGTGGGGGAGGTACCTGAAGGAGTGGACCTATATGGCTTATCTTCGAACTTAAACTATGTTTGGACAAAATATTACTAAGACCAAACTTTGGACCGAATCGGCAGACCTGTTCGAGAGTTAGTTTGCCCTCCAACCTCCTCACACGGTGTCATAGGGGTTTTTTGCAACTTTCAGGCTATTTTCTCAGGAAGTATGGACTTGCCCCTGATGAAACTTTTACCGTCGTATGGAGGGCAGTGAATACAAGTTGCTAAAGCAAAAATCAAAGCGATTCGAGAGATGGTCCCAAACTGAACTTTTCCAGATTTTTGTGTGGGAGGTACACGACGGAGTGGACCAATTGAGTCCATATTAAAACCTGATCTAAGTCTGGTACACGCTCCACGATGGGCAAAGTATGGACCATATCGGTTACTCCCTTCAAGAGTTATCGTGCGCACAAATTTTCCGAACATTTTCGAACTTTTGTGGGGGAGGTACCGGAAGGAGTGGACCGATATAGCCCATCTTCGAACTTAAACTAAGTTTGGGCAAAATATTACGAAAGCCAAAATTTGAACCGAATCGGTTCATCCGTTCGAGAGTTATCGTGCGCTCCAGCCAGCCAGACAGACAGACGGACGGACATTGCTCAATCGACTCCAAATTGTCTGAAACACATTTCGTCCAAACATACTTGGGGTCTAAAACCATTATTTCGATGAGGCACATTTTGCCCGTATGAAAGTGTATATACCCTTCATAGCCTAAAGGCTGAGGGTATAAAAATCCACGATTATTGCCTAAAAAGTCCTCTGAAAATATTGTTTAAAAATCCACGATTATTGCCTTAAAAGTCCTCTAAAAATATTATTTAAAAATCCACGGTTATTGTCTGAAAATATTATTTAAAAAATCCACGATTATTGCCTTAAAAGTCCTCTGAAAATATTCTTTAAAAAACCCACGATTATTGCCTAAAAAGTCCTCTGAAAATATTCTTTAAAAAATCCACGATTATGGCATAAAAAGTCCTCTGAAAATATTCTTTAAAAAATCTACGATTATTGCCTAAAAATTCGTCTGAAAATATTCTTTAAAAAATCTACGATTATTGCCTAAAAAGTCCTCTGAAAATATTCTTTAAAAAATCCACGATTATTGCCTAAAAAGTCGTCTGAAAATATTCTTTAAGAAATCCACGATTATTGCCTAAAAAGTCCCCTGAAAATATTCCTTAAAAAATTCACGATTACTGTCAAAAAAAAGTCCTCTGAAAATATTGTTTAAAAATTCACGATTATTGCCTAAGAAGTCCTCTGAAAATATTCTTTAAAAAATTCACGATTATTGCCTAAAATATCCTCAGAAAATATTCTTTAAAAAATCCACGATTATTGCCTAAAAAGTCCTCTGAAAATATTCTTTAAAAAATGCACGATTATTGCCTAAAAGGTCCTCTGTAAACATACTTAAAAATATCCACGATTATTACCAAAAAGTCCCGGAAAATATTCCTTAAAAAATTCACGATTATTGCCTAAAAAGCCCTCTGAAAGTATTCTTTAAAAAATTCACGACTATTGCCCAAAAAGGTCCTCTATGAACATACTTAAAAATATCCACGATTATTGCCAAAAAGTCCCCGGAAAATATTCCTTAAAAATTCACGATTATTGCCTAAAAAGCCCTCTGTAAATATTCCTTAAAAAATTCACGATTACTGCCAAAAAAAAGTCCTCTGAAAATATTGTTTAAAAATTCACGATTATTGCCTAAGAAGTCCTCTAAAAATATTCTTTAAAAAATCCACGATTATTGCCTAAAAAGTCCTCTGAAAATATTCTTTAAAAAATCCACTATTATTGCCTAAAAAGTCCTCTGAAAATATTATTTAAAAAATCCAAGATTATTGCCTAAAAGTACTCTAAAAATGTTCTTTAAAAAATCCACGATTATTGCCTAAAAAGTCCTCTGAAAATATTCTTTAAAAAATCCACGATTATTGCCTAAAAAGTCCTCTGAAAATATTCTTTAAAAAATCCACGATTATTGCCTAAAAAGTCCTCTGAAAATATTCTTTAAAAAATCCACGATTATTGCCTAAAAAGTCCTCTGAAAATATTCTTTAAAAAATCCACGATTATTGCCTAAAAAGTCCTCTGAAAATATTCTTTAAAATATCCACGATTATTGCCTAAAAAGTCCTCTGAAAATATTCTTTAAAAAATCCACGATTATTGCCTAAAAAGTCCTCTAATAATATTCTTTAAAAAATCCACGATTATTGCCTAAAAAGTCCTCTGAAAATATTCTTTAAAAAATCCTCGATTATTGTCTAAAAAGTCCTCTGAAAATATTCTTTAAAAAATCCACGATTATTGCCTAAAAAGTCCTCTGAAAATATTCTTTAAAAATTCCACGATTATTGCCTAAACAGTCCTCTGAAAATATTCTTTAAAAAATCCACGATTAATGCCTAAACAGTCCTCTGAAAATATTCTTTAAAAAATCCACGATTATTGCCTAAAAATCCTCTGAAAATATTCTTTAAAATATTATTGCCTAAAGAGTCCTCTGAAAATATTCTTTAAAATATTATTGCCTAAAAAGTCCTCTGAAAATATTCTTTAAAAAATCCACGATTATTGCCTATAAAGTCCTCTGAAAATATTCTTTAAAAAATCCACGATTATTGCCTATAAAGTCCTCTGAAAATGTTCTTTAAAAAATCCACGATTATTGCCTAAAAAGTCCTCTGAAAATGTTCTTTAAAAAATCCACGATTATTGCCTAAAAAGTCCTCTGAAAATGTTCTTTAAAAAATCCACGATTATTGCCTAAAAAGTCCTCTGAAAATATTCTTTAAAAAATCCACGATTATTGCCTAAAAAGTCCTCTGAAAATATTCTTTAAAAAATCCACGTTTATTGCATAAAAAGTCATCTGAAAATATTCTTTAAAAAATTCACGATTATTGCCTAAAAAGTCCACTGAAAATATTCTTTAAAAAATCCACGATTATTGGGTAAAATTCCTCTGAAAATATTCTTTAAAAATTCACGATTATTGCCTAAAAAGTCCTCTGAAAATATTCTTTAAAAAATCACGACTATTGCCTAAGTAGTCCTCTGAAAATATTCTTTAAAAAATCTACTATTATTGCTTAAAAAGTCCTCTGAAAATATTCTTTAAAAAATTCACGATTATTGCGTAAAAAGTCCTCTGAAAATATTCTTTAAAAAATCACGATTATTGCCTAAGTAGTCCTCTGAAAATATTCTTTAAAAAATCTACTATTATTGCTTAAAAAGTCCTCTGAAAATATTCTTCAAAAAAATCACGATTATTGCCCAAAAATTCCTCTGAAAATATTCTTTAAAAAATTCACGATTATTGCCTAAAAAGTCCTCTGAAAATATTGTTTAAAAAATCCACGAATATTGTCTAAAAATTCCTCTGAAAATATTCTTTAATAAATCCATGATTATTACCTAAAACGTCCTCTGAAAATACTCTTTAAAAAATCCACGATTATTGCCTAAAAAGTCCTCTGAAAATATTCTTTACAAAATTCACGATTATTGCCTAAAAAGTCCTCTGAAAATATTGTTTAAAAAATCCACGAATATTGTCTAAAAATTCCTCTGAAAATATTCTTTAATAAATCCACGATTATTACCTAAAACGTCCTCTGAAAATACTCTTTAAAAAAATCCACGATTATTGCCTAAAAAGTCCTCTGAAAATATTCCTTAAAAATTCACGATTATTGCCTAAAAAGTCCTCTGAAAATATTGTTTAAAAAATCCACGAATATTGTCTAAAAATTCCTCTGAAAATATTCTTTAATAAACCCACGATTATTACCTAAAACGCCCTCTGAAAATATTCTTTAATAAATCCACGATTATTACCTAAAACGTCCTCTGAAAATATTTTTCAAAAAATCCACGATTATTGCCTAAAAAGTCCTCTGAAAATATTCTTTAAAAAATTCACGATTATTGCCTAAACAGTCCTCTGAAAATATTCTTTAAAAAGTTCAGGATTATTGCCTAAAAAGTCCTCTGAAAATATTCTTTAAAAAATTCACGATTATTGCCTAAACAGTACTCTGAAAATATTCTTTAAAAAGTTCAGGATTATTGCCTAAAAAGTCCTTTGAAAATATTCTTTAAAAAATCCACGATTATTGTTAAAAAGGTTTTCAGAAAATATTCTTTAAAAAATCCACGATTATTGCCTTTGAAAATGTTCTTTAACAAGTAAAAAAGTATCATTCGGCTTTGCCGACAGAGATATACCCTCAGCCTGTGTATTTTGAAACAAAAAACGTATGTATTAAGGGGGTTTTAAAAATTTGGGCGTTTGAACCGACAAAAATGTTGATTAGGCTTAAAGATCAAAAGTTTTGCGGAGGAGATACTAAAAGGTATGAATCGACATTGACCATTATGGAAGTGGATCTCCAGCCACGACATATGGTGCCATAGGGGGTTTTTACACCATTCGGGTTGGTTGCTTAAGAAGTATGGACTAGCCCCTGAAAAAAACTTTTACCATCGTAATTAAGGCAGCGAATGCAAGTTGCTTCAACAAAAATCAAAGTGATTCGATATCAGGTCTTAAAGTGAACTTATCCGAAATTTTGTGTGGGAGGTACGGATGGAGTGGACAAATAAAGTCCATATTTGAACATGACCTATATCTGGTAGATATATTAGGATGTGTAAAGTATGAACTAATTCGGCCACTCCCTTCAAGAGTTATCGTGCGCACAATTTTTCCGAACATTTTTGAACTTTTGTGGGGAGGTACCTGAAGGTGTGGACCGATATGGCTTATCTTCAAATTAAAACTATGTTTGGACAAAATATTACTAAGGCCAATTTTTGGATCGAATCGGCAGATCCGTTCGAGAGTTATCTTGCGCTCCAACCACCTCACACGGTGTCATAGGGTTTTGTGCAACTTTCAGGCTATTTTCTCAGGAAGTATGGACTTGCCTCTGATGAAACTTGTACCGTCGTATGGGGGGCAGTGAATACAAGTTGCTAAAGCAAAAATCAAAGCGATTCGAGAGATGGCCCTAAACTGAACTTTTCCGAAATTTTGTATGGGAGGTACCCGAAGGAGTGGACCGATTGAGTCCATATTGAAATCTTATCTAAGTCCGGTACACTTATCACGATGGGCAAAGTATGGACCCAATCGGTTACTCCCTTTAAGAGTAATCGTGCGCACAAATTTTCCGAACATTTTTGAACTTTTTTGGGGGAGGTGCCGGAAGGATGATGGCACATTTGCCCGTATGAAAGTGTATACGGTAATATTCAAAAACGTTTTATAATCGTTGAAGTTGAGGTCCACCATTTAATAAGTCGCGAACTGTTAATATATTTTATGAAATATGAATATATTTATATTAATTGAAGTGTTTTAGCCACGATCTCATAATATGGACCATAACAAATAATTTTCGTGGAAGCTGCGTTGGTGGTAATATAAAAAAATAGGAAAATGTGTTGAAGTAAACAAGTTTTTTTTTGTTCTTTCTTGATTTCTGGCCAAACCACGCGAAACTTAAACCTTAGCTCAAAAAGAGAACTAAAGAATACCCCTTGGGCAACATGGTTCTAATGTATGACTTTTCGATATATACACTGCATCCCCCTAAAATCGATGCTGACATTTTGAAGTTTTGATTTCAGTGTTTTTCGAATTTTTCTTGTAATTAGATGGTGCAACTAGATAATAATCCAAACTAGTTTATAGGATTGTAGAACTCGCGATTCCACGTCGTTCGATGTATATCTCATGAGTGTGCTCCGTACAGCTTCCTAGTAATAGGAGTCCAAAGGCGAAAATTTGGTGCGTAAATTTTCTGGAAAACCCTATTTTTTGGCTTTAAAATTTATAACTGTCGTACAGGTACCCCTGAACCCCGCGTGATTTTAGTTTTTTTACGTGCCGGATGTAATAAGCCCATCCGGGTTCGAATCCATCCACTAAAACGCCGGTTATAGATACCTTGAAAGTATGAAAATCTGCACAAATATATTTTGACAATTCCGCGAATTGAACCGCGATTTTCTTTGATTATTTTTGGATAAATGTAATCCTTTATACGCGATTATTATATTTGCCAAAAATGTGTGTCACAAATTACAAAGATTCGGGAGTAATATCCCTATTTATCCCAAAATAGAATGTGGTGGCACATCCGCAGTTCTTGACGAATCTGTTTAAAATAATTTATATTGACGTATTTTTAATAGGCGGCCATTGAAATCGGATGCACCTTATAATCATATGCATATCGCGTAATTTTTGCCCACTTGTAGGGTTTTTGAATAGTAAGATGCAACTGATGGCACACTTTGGCCGCTGAATAAAACATGGGAAAATCCACGCATATTGATAGACATGGACTCCCTGTATCCGAAAAGCACATGCACTTCAACTGATTTAAACGGATTCGCGAATTACACGATTTTTAATTTTTGTGTTTTTTCTTTGGTTGTAATTTCATTATTACGCTCTACTAGTTATTTCTATTGCTTATCGCAAAAAGCAAATATACTTTCACGATGACAAATTATTTCCTTGTAATAGTTTTAGCAAAATGCTTCAGGATTTGGATCGAAATTTAGCGAAATAATAGAATAACTCCCAACATTTATTTTTCAAATTTTTCGTATTTAACCAAAAATATATTTTTGAAATAATTTCCAACAATAAGTTTCCGTTCTTTGTTGTTGATGTAATATGCAAGTTATAAACGCGATCTTTATAATTTTGGTCTCACATTTTTCTACGCGTTGTCTAGATTCTGTACGTATTTTTAAATTGTTCCTTTTAGAGATTTTTTGGACTCTGAGTTAGAATAAATAAAATTTATTCCAAGATTTCTTCAATATTTTTTGATTTTCCGCGAAAATAGAAATAAATTTAGCAACTATTTTAGCATGCACGGCGAGATATCAAATGCTGCTAACGATTCATATATACATGTTCTTATTACAAGACAATAGGAATTTTTAAGTATTTTTTCTTTACAAGAGAGTAAAACCGCATATAACTTTTGAGTGCAGCATCCAATTTTGTGAACGCGAACAGATTTGAAACCACAATTTTTTTCGTAACCCATGTACCAAAAATGGCGGATGTGCTCGCCAAAAAAGTTTTTAATTATTTTCCTATGTAATTGTAAAGGAAATTTGAAATTTAGGGTATAAAAAATCCACGATTATTGCCTAAGAAGTCATCTTTAAAAAATCCACGATTGTTGCCTAAAAAGTCATCTGCAAACATGCTTTAAAAAATCCTAAAAAGTGCTATCAAAATATTCTTTAAAAAATCCACGATTATTGCCTAAAAAGTCCTCTGAACATATTATTTAAAAAATCCACGATTATTGCCTAAAAAGACCTCTGAACATATTATTTAAAAAATCCACGATTATTGCCTAAAAAGTCCTCTGAACATATTATTTAAAAAATCCACGATTATTGCCTAAAAAGTCCTCTGAACATATTATTTAAAAAATCCACGATTATTGCCTAAAAAGTCCTCTGAACATATTATTTAAAAAATCCACGATTATTGCCTAAAAAGTCCTCTGAACATATTATTTAAAAAATCCACGATTATTGCCTAAAAAGTCCTCTGAACATATTATTTAAAAAATCCACGATTATTGCCTAAAAAGTCCTCTGAACATATTATTTAAAAAATCCACGATTATTGCCTAAAAAGTCCTCTGAACATATTATTTAAAAAATCCACGATTATTGCCTAAAAAGTCCTCTGAACATATTCTTTAAAAAATCCACGATTATTGCCTAAAAAGTCCTCTGAAAATATTCTTTAAAAAATCAACGATTATTGCCTAAAAAGTCCTCTGAACATATTATTTAAAAAATCCACGATTATTGCCTAAAGAGTCCTCTGAACATATTATTTAAAAAATCCACGATTATTGCCTAAAAAGTCCTCTGAACATATTATTTAAAAAATCCACGATTATTGCCTAAAAAGTCACCTGATAATATTCTTTAAAAAATTCACGTTTATTACCTAAAAAGTGCTCTGAAAATATTCTTCAAAAAATCCACTATTATTGCCTAAAAAGTCCTCTGAAAATATTCTTTAAAAAATTCACGATTATTGCCTAAAAAGTCCTCTGAAAATATTCTTTAAAATATTCATAATTACTGCCTAAAATGTCCTATGAAAATTATCTTTAAAATATCCACGATTATTGCCTAAAAAGTCCTCTGAAAATATTCTTTAAAAAATTTACGATTATTGCGTAAAAAGTCCTCTAAAAATATTCTTTAAAAAATCCACGATTATTACCTAAAAAGTCCTCTGAAAATATTCTTGAAAAAATCCACGATTATTGCCTAAATAGTCCCTTTGAAAATATTCTTAAAAAAATGCACGATTATTGCCTAAAAAGTCACCTGATAATATTCTTTAAAAAATTCACGTTTATTACCTAAAAAGTCCTCTGAAAATATTCTTCAAAATATCCACGATTATTGCCTAAAAAGTCCTCTGAAAATATTCTTCAAAAAATCCACGATTATTGCCTAAGGAGTCCTCTGAAAATATTTTTTAAAAAATCCACGATTATTGCCTAAGGAGTCCTCTGAAAATATTTTTTAAAAACTCCACTATTATTGCCTAAGGAGTCCTCTGAAAATATTTTTTAAAAAATCCACGATTATTGCCTAAGGAGTCCTCTGAAAATATTTTTTAAAAAATCCACGATTATTGCCTAAGGAGTCCTCTGAAAATATTTTTTAAAAAATCCACGATTATTGCCTAAAAAGTCCTCTTAAAATATTCTTTAAAAAATCCACGATTATTGCCTAAAATGTCCTCTGAAAATATTCTTTATAAATCCACGATTATTGCCTAAAAAGTCCTCTGAAAATATTCTTTAAAAAATCCACGATTGTTGCTTAAAAAGTCCTTTGAAAACATTCTTTAAAAAATCCACGATTATTTCGTAAAAATTCCTCTAAAAATAATCTTTAAAAAATCCACGATTATTTCGAAAAAAATCTTCTAAAAATAGTCTCTAAAAAATCCACGATTATTTCGTAAAAAGTCCTCTGAAAATAGTCTTTAAAAATCCACGATTATTGCCTAAAATGTCCTCTGAAAATAGTCTTTTAAAATCCACGATTATTGCGTAAAAAGTCCTCTGAAAATATTCTTGAAAAAATCCACGATTATTGCCTAAAAAGTCCTCTGAAAATATTCTTTAAAAAATTCACGACTATTGCCTAAAAAGTCCTCTGAAAATATTCTTTAAAAAATCCACGATTATTGCATAAAAAGTCTTCTAAAAATATCCTTTAAAATCCACGATTATTGCCTAAAAAGTCCTTTGAAAATATTCTCTAAAAAATCCACGATTATTGCCTAAAAAATCTACGATTATTGCCTAAAAAGGTCTCTGAAAATATTCCTTAAAAAATGTTCCATTATTGCCCTAAAAATCAACTGAAAATAGTCTTTAAAAAATCTATGATTTTTGCCTAAAAAGTCCTCTCAAAATACTCTTAAAAATCCACGTTTATTGTCAAAAAGTCCGAAAATATTCTTTAAAAAATCCACGATTAATGCCTAAAACGTCTTCTGAAAATATTCTTTAAAAAATCCACGATTAATGCCTAAAACGTCTTCTGAAAATATTCTTTAAAAAATCCACGATTAATGCCTAAAACGTCTTCTGAAAATATTCTTTAAAAAATCCACGATTAATGCCTAAAACGTCTTCTGAAAATATTCTTTAAAAAATCCACGATTAATGCCTAAAACGTCTTCTGAAAATATTCTTTAAAAAATCCACGATTAATGCCTAAAACGTCTTCTGAAAATATTCTTTAAAAAATCCACGATTAATGCCTAAAACGTCTTCTGAAAATATTCTTTAAAAAATCCACGATTAATGCCTAAAACGTCTTCTGAAAATATTCTTTAAAAAATCCACGATTAATGCCTAAAACGTCTTCTGAAAATATTCTTTAATGCCTAAAACGTCTTCTGAAAATATTCTTTAAAAAATCCACGATTAATGCCTAAAACGTCTTCTGAAAATATTCTTTAAAAAATCCACGATTAATGCCTAAAACGTCTTCTGAAAATATTCTTTAAAAAATACACGATTAATGCCGAAAACGTCTTCTGAAAATATTCTTTAAAAAATCCACGATTAATGCCTAAAACGTCTTCTGAAAATATTCTTTAAAAAATCCACGATTAATGCCTAAAACGTCTTCTGAAAATATTCTTTAATGCCTAAAACGTCTTCTGAAAATATTCTTTAAAAAATCCACGATTAATGCCTAAAACGTCTTCTGAAAATATTCTTTAAAAAATCCACGATTAATGCCTAAAACGTCTTCTGAAAATATTCTTTAAAAAATCCACGATTATTGCCTAAAAAACCCTCTGAAAATATTCTTTAAAAATATCCACGACTAAACAAACAAAAACAACATTGTTCCACAACATCCCATACGGGACAAGGGAGACTTCTCTCATATCAATGAGTGCACCCCGATTCATATTAGCTCAATGATATGGGACCTACTGTTTATCGCCGAGTCCGAACGGCGTGTCTAAAGACACCACTTGTAGAGAAGTTTTACAAGGCTGAAATACTCAGGAAATGTCGCCACCATTACTGAGGGGTATTTTGCCACCGTTGAAAAATGTTTGATGTTGCCTGGCCGGGGAATCGAACCACCGACCTTCTGTGTGCAAGGCGGGCGTGCATACCATTGCACCACGGTGGCACCCATCCACGACTAAACCTTCCTCTGAAAATGTTCTTTAAAAAATACACGATTAAAACGTCCTCTGAAAATATTCTTTAAAAAAAATCCACGATTAAAAGGTCCTCTGAAAATATTCTTTAAAAAAATCCACGATTAAAACGTCCTCTCTTTAAAAAATCCACGATTATTGCCTAAATAGTCCCTTTGAAAATATTCTTAAAAAAATGCACGATTATTGCCTAAAAAGTCACCTGATAATATTCTTTAAAAAATTCACGTTTATTACCTAAAAAGTCCTCTGAAAATATTCTTCAAAATATCCACGATTATTGCCTAAAAAGTCCTCTGAAAATATTCTTCAAAAAATCCACGATTATTGCCTAAGGAGTCCTCTGAAAATATTTTTTAAAAAATCCACGATTATTGCCTAAGGAGTCCTCTGAAAATATTTTTTAAAAACTCCACTATTATTGCCTAAGGAGTCCTCTGAAAATATTTTTTAAAAAATCCACGATTATTGCCTAAGGAGTCCTCTGAAAATATTTTTTAAAAAATCCACGATTATTGCCTAAGGAGTCCTCTGAAAATATTTTTTAAAAAATCCACGATTATTGCCTAAAAAGTCCTCTTAAAATATTCTTTAAAAAATCCACGATTATTGCCTAAAATGTCCTCTGAAAATATTCTTTATAAATCCACGATTATTGCCTAAAAAGTCCTCTGAAAATATTCTTTAAAAAATCCACGATTGTTGCTTAAAAAGTCCTTTGAAAACATTCTTTAAAAAATCCACGATTATTTCGTAAAAATTCCTCTAAAAATAATCTTTAAAAAATCCACGATTATTTCGAAAAAAATCTTCTAAAAATAGTCTCTAAAAAATCCACGATTATTTCGTAAAAAGTCCTCTGAAAATAGTCTTTAAAAATCCACGATTATTGCCTAAAATGTCCTCTGAAAATAGTCTTTTAAAATCCACGATTATTGCGTAAAAAGTCCTCTGAAAATATTCTTGAAAAAATCCACGATTATTGCCTAAAAAGTCCTCTGAAAATATTCTTTAAAAAATTCACGACTATTGCCTAAAAAGTCCTCTGAAAATATTCTTTAAAAAATCCACGATTATTGCATAAAAAGTCTTCTAAAAATATCCTTTAAAATCCACGATTATTGCCTAAAAAGTCCTTTGAAAATATTCTCTAAAAAATCCACGATTATTGCCTAAAAAATCTACGATTATTGCCTAAAAATGTCTCTGAAAATATTCCTTAAAAAATGTTCCATTATTGCCCTAAAAATCAACTGAAAATAGTCTTTAAAAAATCTATGATTTTTGCCTAAAAAGTCCTCTCAAAATACTCTTAAAAATCCACGTTTATTGTCAAAAAGTCCGAAAATATTCTTTAAAAAATCCACGATTAATGCCTAAAACGTCTTCTGAAAATATTCTTTAAAAAATCCACGATTAATGCCTAAAACGTCTTCTGAAAATATTCTTTAAAAAATCCACGATTAATGCCTAAAACGTCTTCTGAAAATATTCTTTAAAAAATCCACGATTAATGCCTAAAACGTCTTCTGAAAATATTCTTTAAAAAATCCACGATTAATGCCTAAAACGTCTTCTGAAAATATTCTTTAAAAAATCCACGATTAATGCCTAAAACGTCTTCTGAAAATATTCTTTAAAAAATCCACGATTAATGCCTAAAACGTCTTCTGAAAATATTCTTTAAAAAATCCACGATTAATGCCTAAAACGTCTTCTGAAAATATTCTTTAAAAAATCCACGATTAATGCCTAAAACGTCTTCTGAAAATATTCTTTAAAAAATCCACGATTAATGCCTAAAACGTCTTCTGAAAATATTCTTTAAAAAATCCACGATTAATGCCTAAAACGTCTTCTGAAAATATTCTTTAAAAAATCCACGATTAATGCCTAAAACGTCTTCTGAAAATATTCTTTAAAAAATCCACGATTAATGCCTAAAACGTCTTCTGAAAATATTCTTTAAAAATCCACGATTAATGCCTAAAACGTCTTCTGAAAATATTCTTTAAAAAATCCACGATTAATGCCTAAAACGTCTTCTGAAAATATTCTTTAAAAAATACACGATTAATGCCGAAAACGTCTTCTGAAAATATTCTTTAAAAAATCCACGATTAATGCCTAAAACGTCTTCTGAAAATATTCTTTAAAAAATCCACGATTATTGCCTAAAAAACCCTCTGAAAATATTCTTTAAAAATATCCACGACTAAACCTTCCTCTGAAAATGTTCTTTAAAAAATACACGATTAAAACGTCCTCTGAAAATATTCTTTAAAAAAAATCCACGATTAAAAGGTCCTCTGAAAATATTCTTTAAAAAAATCCACGATTAAAACGTCCTCTCTTTAAAAAATCCACGTTTATTGCCAAAAAAAATCCGAAAATATTCTTTAAGAAATTCACGATTATTGCCTAAAGAGTACTTTAAAAATTTCCACGAGTTGGGGTTTAAAATTCCACGACCTTGGGTTTAAAATTCCACGAGTTGGAGTTTAAAATTCCACAACTTGGGGTTTAAAATATACTTTAAGCAATTCCACGAGTTGGGGTTAAAAACTCCAACAGTTGGGATTTTAAATTCCACTTCTTGGCGTTTAAAATATACTTTAAAAAAATTCCACGAGTTGGGGTTCAAAATTCCATGAGTTGGGATTTAAAATTCCATGAGTTGGGATTTAAAATTCCATGAGTTGGGGTTTAAAATTCAATGAGTTGGAGTTGAAAATTCCACGAGATGGGGTTTAAAATTCCTCGAGATGGGGTTTAAAGTTCCATGAGTTGGGGTTTAAAATTCCATGAGTTGGGGTTTAAAGTTCCATGAGTTGGGGTTTAAAATTCCATCAGGTGGGGTTCAAAATTCCATGAGTTGGGGTATAAAATTCCATGAGTAGAGGTTTAAAATTCCATGAGTTGGTGTTAAAAATTCCACAAGTTGGGGTTTGAACTATACTTTAAAAAATTGGTGTATTTGAACAAGAATATCGCAACCTTTTTTTAATTTTATTTCATAAATAGAGAAGCTATCGGGAGGCCCAATTGAGTTAAAATCGAGGTCAATAGCTACAGTAGCTTATGTGCAAGTGACATACGTGGCTCCTGTCTTCAGCGAGAATATTCCAAGAAGCAAATAACCAAGGGGGAGCGTTAACATAACGTAGCACGAATAAGTCTATTCCTATAATGGCGATTCTCAGAAATAAGAGTATTCAAGGTAGATAGAGTTTCGAAATTATTCCACACGTAGAACTTTGAATAGGCAACACATATTGCGAATTCCCGTCCATGAACTCTCCTTCGTGGTAATGAGAAAGAGGTTCCGGAGTGGTTGTTCTCATGTAGGGCCACTATTGAGAGCACTATCATTACATATATTAAAATAAAAAAAGAAATATAGATATACAGACATATAGATAACTATGATTTATATGGAGAACCCAAACAACGGGCCAGTAACGCGGATCCGGAAATGATTATATGTATAATATATTTTTAAGTGATATTTCACTTAATGTCCCTATATTTAGGGCCACTCCTTCATACACCTCTCATCAGAAAGTGAAGTTAAACTCAGGTTCTTGCAGCAGGTGATCTGTGTGTTCTAAGTTACACTCCTCATACAATTACAGCATTGTAATAAATACCACAATAATTACAAGTAGTTAAAACATGGACCTTATTGCACTTTTGGCATTTAATCGCAAAGGCATTGGTTCCTCAAATTCTATCTTGAAACATGTTTTTCCCCGCGTGTAAAGAATTTCCTCTAGTTTCTATAAAACAACATCCACAAAGGATTCGTGTGTGTCCCTTAAAACTTTAGTAAGGCAAAAAACGTCATCATATCTACCAGGAATACATATCACATTTTCTATCAGCACCCTTTTCATCTTTCATATATGATGATTATAACTTAGTTTTTCCGTTTTTTTGCCAGAAGGCCAAGAAGAAATTTACACCAATCCGGTAAACAATCAAGCCGGCTGGCCAAGCAAGCAAACAACAACAATAAGAAGAAGAAGCAAACAATAATCACACACAAAATGCCCGAAGTTGTTTGACACACAGTGAGGTGCGACTATTGGAATTACAATTGGATGGAATTGATGTTGGTTGATGCTACAACTGTTGCCGTGCCCCCAAACTTGTTCCTGATCACGGGGTGTAAAGGCAACCAACCACCGCACCGGGCATTGTGTAAAGTGTAAAATGTCCAATTGTTCAAAAATGGCATAAGTGCCTAACAAGCGCAGAAGCATTGTCACATAGCTTCAGATGTTGCTATTGCTGTTGTTGTTTTTGTTGCTACTTGTGGCTGTCAGCAATATTGTTGTTATTTTCCTACTGCTGCTGCTGTTTATTGGATTCTTCTGCAATACAATTTCCATTTTTATGTACATGATCTCAAACATGAAAATTCCATCGACTTTATTTATTATAATTGCTGTCGTCTGACTGTGTGTTTTTACTGCTTATTGATCGCTTCTTTGGGGTAGGGGGATGGTGATAGTTCGCTATACATTTTATTGCATTGTTATATTGCTAAACAAAACCTTCTTACTCTTCTTCTTCCCTGCTTCCCTTCAACAGCTTTACTATCACCTCTTTATTGTGGCAAATGTTTTCTTCAGCCATTCAACAATTTCTGTGAATAAGTCCACCACCGGCAGCAGCAGCATGGCAAAAGTTGCAGTGGAGAATCTTGTCCCACACCACAGATACTATATGTATGATCCATAGGATATCATTGTTGTTCCTCATATGAGGAATTCCTTCTCTAACTCAGCTGGTAAGTGTAGTTCCTGCTATTGAACACAACTTAAACAGAGATGTCCTTTTATGGTGCTGATCATACAAAATTGATTTCACTCGTTTTGTCCAATGCATTTTTTTTTTATTTTTTGAATAATCGCTTTTCGCTGTTGTTCACTTCACTTTAGTTCAGTTTAATTGAAAATTATTAATTTTAATATTCATTGAAATGTCATCCGATGATGTCTGATTAACTGATGAATCTTTTATTTCCTTTCATGGAGCCTGAAAAACAATGATATTCATTAAATGCAACATAAATTGTTTTGTTGTTGCAGGGGAAAACATGTGCATATACATATGTATGTATGTGTGTATTTCTAAGCTGATAAAAAGCTAGAGGGAATTTTGTAAGGAGATTTTTGTGGTGAACATGAAAAGACATTATGGGAGAAATATCTGCAGTTTGATAGATGCACCTTTAATTTTGGGAAGTGATTTATTAGCAGATTTTTTTCTATCGATAATTTACTAATAGAGTTCCTAAGGCAAAAAATAGATTTTCCAGAATACGCATTTTAAATTTACACTCCCATAGTGCGAGGGTAGCGTAGTGCAGTTGACCTAGGTTTCCCGGTTCAAATCCCGGCGGAGGAGGAAAAATTCTTTCAAAGTGGTTTTCGCATATTTCTAACAAGAGGTTTATATGCAACCGTGGAAAAAATGTAAGCACGTCCGCCTTGCACTCAGAAGGTCTGCGGTTCGACTCCCATATCAGGCATAAACATCATACTTTCCAACTGTGGCAAAATGTAGACGACATTTCCTGAGTATTCCTGCCTTGTAAAACTTATCTATAAGTGGTGTCGTAAGATGCGCCGCTGGGACTCGGCGATAAAAGTATGTCCCATATCATTGAGCTAACATGAGTCGACGTGCACTCATTGCTATGAGAGAAGCCTCCGTATCCCTTCGGGAATGTGTATGGAAACATTTGGGCTTACATTCCCCTTGATTCGAAGACCCCTTACATTCTAGTAACCAACATCGGCATCAACACCAACGCATGAGGATAACACAAAATTTGAACAATCCCACGGCAGCGGGTTCTCTAGTATCGGATTGACCAGAAACAACACAACATCCGTGTTCCGGTCAGCAGCTGCCACTTCAGTGTACATATATTTGTATAGTTTTTCTGTGTTGAGAGCAGTATATCCCGGAATGCCTGCTCCGGATTCTTTTGGTCCGTGTCGGGATGGAGGATAAGTCAGGACAAATATGGATTTGCTCGGTGTGTCACATCCGCATATGCACCCACATCGGCGAGATGCAATCGATGTCATGAGTGGGTGCACCTAAGGGGTTGTTCTGGGCATGTCTATGTAGGGACTATATTGCTGCATGTTGCGTGCTGCGCGAGTCGTCGTCGTGTGAGGACGCGGAGAGTTTCATAGTTTGCCAGATATAACCGTATGTATGTTCCTACAACATCTCCGCAGGGACAAGGGAGACTTCTCTCATAACATAAGTGCAAGATGATTGATATTAATTTTTTATCGCTGAGTCTGAACTGCTTGTCTTACGACACCACTTGTAGAGAAGTTGATCACGGCTAAAATACTCAGGAAATGTAGGCCAACAATATTCTGACAGTATTTGCCCAGCTAAAAATGTTGATGTTCTACTCAGGAATTGAAACGCAAACTTTCTAAGTGCAAGGCGGATGTGCTTACCACTACACCACGGTGGCTCCATCGTGTGACGAATGACATTTTTACTTGTTTTTTAAAACAAAAATGCATCATGGATCAAACCTTAAAGAAATTACAAATATCTTTTAAGAATAGAACGAGAATCTGCTAAAGGATATAAAGGACGTCGTATGTACAACGATTTACAACGACTGCGTTGTTAAAGTCATGTTATGAGAATGGGCAATTATGTTCCCACTAAAAAAGCGGATAAATATGGGCCACAGGCGGTACACGGAGAGAGTAAAAAAATCTAGATTGTAAGGGAAAGCAAAAGTAATATATGATTTCAAAGGCGTGGTATTCGAAATTAGGAAGATATAGCAAGATATCGTATTGAGTAAAGTAAATGTATTCTTATTCCAGCATCGGTCCACTGAACGTGACGCTATTATCACGTATTCAGTTCTACAGGGCTTTGGAGTCATTTCACTGTGGGCGAAATCCAAATCTAGCGAGGAAAAATTAATACCTTTTAAACTAGTTAAGATAGACGATTGAAATTTTGAGCATATGTTTCTTATGGCCGTAGGTCTAATGGTATTGAATATGGTTTATATAGGTCTACGTTTTGGTATAGATCACATATAACGGTACCGTCCGATTTTCGGTGTTGTTAATAGTCTAGCCACATTTTCCGACTGATTGTAGTTTTAGGGATTCAAAAAACTTCTCCAAAAAAAATTGAGGACATACATCCACGTTTTGGTGTACCCCTATATGTAAATAGGCACTGTCCTATTTTCGGTATTTTAAAGTTTTTGTCTAAATTTTCTGACCGACTTTTTTGGCATATACGGTTCCCAGTGGTCAAAAACCTTCTCTACCAAAAATTCTAGGCATAGGTCCACATTTTGGTATAGCCCCAATATAATGATACCGGAATATAATGCCTTGTTTGCTTCAAAATAATATGTGATAAAATAAAGAGTAGCAAATAGAAGCAGTCAAAATTTTCGGAGTAATTACCTCGGAGTATGTACTTTAAGAAAAACAATATCCGGGCGTGAATGCCGGTCAATGAAAAACAAATATATAAAATACTTAAAGTCGAAAGATTGTGTCATAATAAATAATCTTGCAAACACTTTCTTTTTAAAGCAGAACTTCCAAGCTGTTGGGAAAAATTAAATAATGCACTGTTTACTTTAATTTTTACAACGATTTTTGACGACGAAAACAAATACAAAAAAAAAAAATCTATTTAGCAGTCACCAATAAAAACTCTAAATGTAAGTACCGCTATAACGGTCAACAAGAATAAAGTACAAAATTGTTTATTATTTTTGGGTCCAGAAAAATTTATAGAATAAGATACCATTAATTATTTTCATATAACATAAGGTAAGTTTTCCGACTTTTGCGTTGATAGATTTGAATTTCGCCAACATTGGACCTTCGAGTTCTTCATTTCTACAGGGCCTTCGAGTCACCTGTTCCACTGTGCGGGCAATAGTAGTACATACATTGTAAAAACTAGACTGTAGCCCTAGACTAACACCCGAGCGATGAGTCCATCGTGTCAACACCCGAACGCCGTACCCATCGTGTTCCCGAACACCGACACTCGTGAATCAACAGCCGAACACAAAATCCCTAGTGTTCCCGAGAATCAACAGCCGAACGCCGAATCCATAGTGTTCGCGAACATGAACAGCCGAATACATCGTATTCCCGAACATTAACACCTGGACGCCGAATCCATCAGCTCACCGAGCACCATCAGCCGAATTCACCGTGTTCCCGAACCGTATCGTCGTACTCCGACTCCACCTGGTTCCCAAACCTCCGAACCGTTGACATCATAGCATGTCCCCAATCTTCTACAACCAGTCATCCCAATTATCTACAAACCGTCATCAATATACCAGTTTTCCGAATATCCACGTGGTTGTTAGTGAAAACACCGAAACCACCGTGTCCCTATATCCAGCAAACCCTTCAACCACCGCCGATTCGACAAGCCATCCGAGAAAGAGTAACAATTGTCAGAACAACGCCAACGATCGATCCATACCCATTGAACATAATCCTCGTATTCAATACCGAGTAGATTTTAAACTAGAGAAAACAACGAGAAAACCGCGTTACACCACCAAGTAAGTGGCTATCGTTGAGTAATAGTTTTCCTTTACTTTATTTAATTATTCAGTTCTCTACTCACTCACTCGGTTTGTTATTAGTTCAGTCAGTTTATCGAATCAATAAATCTGTGACATTTCTCTGTCAATTTATTGCTGCTGATCGTTCGAATTTATGTCATTTCTTGTACTCCCTAGTTCAAACATTCATTCGTATTGCCACCCAGCAAAAAGTTTTCCTCCAAAGAGGCACTTGAATCATATGTACAAGTATTTTGGAAGTACATGAAATTATGTATTATCACTCATTCTTTTTACAAGAGCGTGACCCCGGAAAGAGGCACTCCACTAGCACTGCTCTTTAACTAACACTTTGGTGTAGTCCAAAGCACGTTTTTTGATACAGGCATTCTGCGGAATGTATGCAAATCATTGCAAAATATCCCAGAACAAATAAAATGCATTTATTATTTGTTAAAACAAAAATATTGAGAACTTTATTACATTAACACAAATTATGAAAATTCTCCATTGAATTCAATTGCAACAATGCGTGTTTTCTTGGCTCTGAAGCTGAACTGTTTTTTGCTCATCTGCTAAATGGGTTTGTATATTGTCTTCCCATCACCAGTTAATCCCAGCAAAAAGTTTGCCTCCAAACATGCAGTTAAATCATATGTACAAGTGATTTGGAAGTACATCAAATTATGCATTTTCACTCATGATTTTTACAAGAGCGTGACTACTGAATGATGTACTCCATTAGCACTGCATTTTAACTAATCCTTTGGCACTGCATTTTAACTAACCCTTTAGAGTAAAATAGGATGCAATCCAATTTGCATCCAAGGCACGTGTTTTGATGCAGTGCTTTGGATGGAGTTAAAAGGCACTTTTCGGAATGTGTTTTCATGCAGTTCAAAGATGCAATACAAGCCATTGCAAAATAAAAAAAAATATTATTTGTGTAACACAAAAATATTACAAACTTTATTACATTAACCCTAATTATGAAACTTCTTCAGTAAATTCAATCGCAACTGAGTCTGTTTCGTCCGCCCTCCATTTAATCCAAGCTGAAATATTTTTGATTCATCTGCTAAAGGGGTTCTTATATTGTCTTCCCATCACCAGTTAAGATTTCGACAAGTACTCCAAAAAAACTTCATTAGAAAATTTTTTTCTCGTGAGTTACGGTAAAACTGTTCCCAACTTTTGGTTGTATTTTTTTTTATTTTATCTAAAAATTTAAGAAATTGATGCACACTTTGGAAAAATTCTGTATTTGTTTGTAAGTTCTACAAAATGGATCACTAAGCAACTGCTTGTAAAATGTGTTCGGAGTGCCTTTTTCACGACTCCATTGAACTTTATCCGGATGCAATTTAAATGTGAGAAATGGATGTCAATCGTTGGATCACGTCCAATGTTGTTAAAATGTAAGAAATTGGAGTGCCTTTATCACGACTCCGAATGAACTGCATCCAGATGCAGTTAAAATGTGAGGAAAAGATGTAATTCGTTGGATCGCATCCGAATGCGGTTAAAATTTAGGAAATGGAGTGCATTTTTCACGACTCCGTTTTAACTGCATTAAAACATGCCGTGAAAGAAATAGTCTACATTGCACTTCTTACAATTTAGTTTGCTGGGAGATTTCGACATGTACTCAGTACTTCGTTAAAAAATTTTCTTCTCGTGACTTACCGCAAAAATGTTCGCAAATTATATATTTTTTATTTTATAGTAACAAATTTTTGGAAATGTTTACACGCTTTTCTGTTTTTGTAGGGATCTACTAACCAATTGCTTGTAGGACCCTCTAAGCAAGTGCTAATAAAATGTAACGAACCGAGTGTCTTTTTCACAACTCCGTTTGAACTGCATATGGATGCTGTTAAAATGTGAGAAATGGATGTGATTATTTGGATTGCATCCAAATGCGGTTAAAATATGAGAAATGGAGTGTCTTTTCATACCCTCCACCATAGTATGAGGGTATATTAAGTTTGTCATTCCGTTTGTAACGCATCGAACCAATCATTTGCGACCCTAAAGTAAATATATATATTCTTGATCAGGATAAAATTCTAAGACGATCTAGCCATGTCCGTCTGTCCCTCTGTTGTCATCACTCTAGCGTCCGCAGTAATTCAGATAGAATGCTGAAATTTTGCACCCGAGGGTCTTTTTTCCATAGGCAGGTCAAGTTCGAAGATGGACTATATCGGTCCACTCTGTGGTATAGCCCCAATATAACGGTACCTCCGGATTTGAGGTATTTTGAAGTTCTTCGCCACATTTGCAGACCGAATTATCAATAATTTGGCACTTAGGGTTCCTGGAGGCCAAGAAACATATCTACAAAAAATGAGGCATATAGGTCCAATTTTTGGCCCCCATATAACGGTACCTCCCGACTTGAGGTATTTTCACGTTTTTCGCCACATTTGCAGACCGAAGTAGCTATAATTTGGCATTTAGGGTTCCTGGAGGCCAAGAAACATATCTACAAAAAATTATGTATATAGGTCCAAGTTTTGGTATAGCCCCCATATAACGGTACCACCCGATTTGAGGTATTTTCACGTTTTTTGCCACATTTGCAGACCGAATTAGCTATAATTTGGCACTTACGGTTCCTGGAGGCCGAGAAACATATCTACATATCTATATTTTGAGTTTTTATGTCACATGTGCAGACCGAATTAGATAAATATATGGATATAGGTCCAAGTTCTGGTATAGCCCTCATATAACGGTTCCTCCCGATTTGAGGTATTTTGGTGTTTTTCGCTACATTTTCAGACCGGATTAGATAAGCCTTGACGTGGCGGAGGAGGTAAGTACTTTCCCAATGGAAAGGAAACCAATTATTCCATTTAGGTTATTTTATGGTGGAGGATATAAAAAGTTCGACCCGGCCGAACTTAACACTTTTTTACTTGTTCACGACTCCGTTTTAACTGCATCAAAACATGCCATGAAAGAACTAATCCAAATTGCACTACTTCCAATTTATTTTGCTGGGCAGTAACACACAGACTAATCTATCCAATTGTGACGTTCTGTATTTAAGTTTTTGCCCTTACCGCAAAACTGTGTAGAATATTTTCGTAACTTTGTACCGTAGTTATTTGAATGTTATTGACGAATTTAAGGTCAATGTTGAATTTTGGAAAAATAAAACAAAAATCATGTATACTCCTTATTATTTCTTTAAGAACTACAGCCACTATTGCTGATGTATTATGTAGATTGTAAGCATGTGGCGCTAAGATCCAAACACACTGCACCACAGAAACAACAAGAAAAGCATAAGCCAAATGACAAGATACAAGCACCAAAAGCATGTTCTATCGTTAAGTGTTACACATTAATTTACACCATCAGACTACATAGTACATACAGTCCAAAATAAAGTAAGCCCTCATACCCTGCCAATGCAGCCCACAATAATTTATTCCTGAGATCCAGAGCCTCTTCAAACTTAAAACAACAAATAAACACTAAATGAAAATGTCATCTGAAGAATTTAAAAAGATTTGTTTGTACTTTGAGCGGGGTGGGGGACACAAGTAGTTGACTTCATTTTTAATTACAACGCTAATTCAATTGTTGTTGCTGCTGTTGTTGTCGTAGGTTGCTGATCTCATTGTCTGCTACGCTTAAGGTAAAGGCCACCATATTACATTTCTTTTTGTCTGCTCCATGTCTACTTTCGTTTTGTGTTGCACTTCAAAGCAATCTTTGCTCTATGTAGACTAGAAAAAGCAGGACCGAGCAACAACAACAGCAGCCATCATGATGTTGCGACAATTGCTCGTACGCCACTGTCTGAGTCCATGTGTCGCAAACCAGTGTCTGGCCACTCACTCCGCGTGTCGTTTTGTATTTAAGCGAATTAGTGTCTCTTGGGGGATGCCATAAACTTATTTGCTTGTCGAGATTAATTAGAAATGCTTAAGTGCTAATCGCTTAAATACCTTGACCATAGCTGGAAGTCATTTCAAGGTATTTAATTGATATGTTTAACAGGAATGATTGCAAACGTTCGTTCAATTGAAAGGTAAACGACACACATACATCCCCACTTACAACAAATGAAAGTTAATCGTAAGCGATCAATAGAGATTATCTCGATTGTTATAGGTAAGTATTGACTAGCGGCTTAATCTTTAAACCAGATTAATGTGATGATCAATGTTATTGTTAAAAAAATTAATATCTTTATTTAAAGGAAAGGTAAGTAACATACATACATATGTTTGGTTTGAGACATGATGATTCAATGTAACAGAAATATGTCGATTGAGCTTTTGTAGAAATTGGGAAGTGTAAGATTTTCTCACATTAAATTTTTCGGAAGTGGCAGAAAACCCTCAGTGTAATGTTGGCGACATTTACTGAGTTTCTCAGTCATGTACAATTTTTATACAAGTTATGTCATAACACTTGGCCATAAAAACCGCTTCCGTATCATTGAGCTAATAAAATTCGAGGTTTTCGTTGGTATGCCAGAAGCCTACTTTGTCCATACTGGGATGTTTGAGGGAAAAATATGTACATATTTGCAATATTAAGATGGGATAGCAAAATATACCCAATTAAATACACTTCGCGCCAGTAAAAATGTTAAATTTAGCTACACTTTATTAAGACATTCCGATTTACCTCTTTCGAGATATTGCAATCACACCATTAAACGTGACAGAAGTCCGATTATCCACACTTGATCCACCCACTTTTTTCTCATGTTTTCAAGGAGGTGGGGAATAGCTTTCATATTGCACCAGTCTGTTCAATACAAACCTACATCAATTTAACCTAGTTCTAATGACCCGTACATGGAACGTCAGGTGGTACATTCAGGTGTGGAACTGCCGAAGTAGAGTTGTTGAACGTACATATACATCCGGCCGACAAATAGCTATACTCCAGTTTATAGGCCCAAAATTTGCCCGCTTTTGCTCATCATAAGTTGTTGCATTCAGTCCTGAGTAGATTGATGGTTCTACGTTTTTCAACGCTAATGAAGACGCCCCTACCAGAATTAACGGAGAATGTCACAGTTCGCCAGAGTCAGGGAGCTGATATTGAAAGTTAACAGGATGATCTGTGAGCAGAAGCGGAACAAGCTTTTAAATCATCTGAAGAGTTGCAACATTGAAGCGGGAATGCGTGATTTCTGGGCAACGGTTAAGTCAATCTTGATCCCTGGAAGAAAGGAGGATAGGACCTCAATCACGTTTGACGACGTTACACTAACTGATTCGAAAAGGTGTACAAGGTATTTCAATCGAAAGTTTGTCGAGCACCGCAGGAGTGACAGGACGATCACATCCTGCCGAGAATGAACCACCAAAATTTACAATGGATGATGTTGCGAATGTCATCTGGAACGAAAAATCATCCAAAACGTTGGCTCCTGATGGAATCTCCATGGTATTGCTAAAACAGCCGGGAGTTGATTATCTCACTAAATCTCTCAACCTGTTGCTAACCACCCACATCGTTTCCGCAGTCTGGAAATTGGGCAGGGTGGTCCCGCTACTAAAGCCAGGCAAGGGTGAATTGTACAGACCTATTTCGCTTTGGTCGCCCGTGGCAAAGACCCTTGAAGCCTTAGTCCTCCCCAGCGTCACAAATAGCTATCCAGTTGCCGGTCATGAGCATGGGTTCCGTAAACAGTTTCCGCAGTTCCGTAAGTACAGTTTTGTCGAGGACTCAACCAGAGCAAGCCGTGTAATAGGACAGTAATGGTGGCGCTTGACTTATCAAAAGCCTTTGATATTGTTAAGCATTCCACGCTGTTTTGGGTGGGGTTATATCTTCGGGCTTGTTTAACTTCGCCTGTACTCCGCCCCCTTCAGACGGCATTAAGATCATAACGTATGCCTATGTTTGTACGAACTTCGGGGAAGGTACCTTCCCTGATGTCATTTGTGAAAGGCTAACCTCCTGTTTGACGGATCTTACAACCTTCTTCCACGCGAGGAATATGCAAATATCCGCCACTAAATCTACGGCCACTCTGTTCACCTCATGGAAGGCAGAGGTAGGAACAGAGTTGTATTTCATGGTCGACGATAGCATAATTCCGACCTCAAACAACCCTAAAATTCTAGGGGTCCTTCGACATGAACATGCTATGTTGTCCGCGCATTTCACAGATATCGGCGACAAGCTGAGATATAGGAACAAGATCATCAATTCCCTAGCCGGCACCGCTTGGGATGCAGATAAAAAAACTTGTTGACCACATATAACGCGGTAGGTCGATCTGTTGTAAGCTATGTGGTCAGCTATGCCAGTTTGGTCAGCTATGCAAACATGTTCAAACCTGAGGAGACAAAGATTCTTTTAGTACAGCAACATAATTGCATGTGTTGCATGAGAACCATGGTATGTACGGAGAGATTTGCATGTCATGTCAGGAGAGGTTTTCATGACCTCAAAAGAGAGGTACAACGTTACAAGAGAAAACCCCTAGATCAACAAGCCTATCAAGCAGGTTTAAATAGCATTAACACGGATGCAGTCGTATATGCCATAAACAACTGTCGTATAAACGCGGTACTCGGAGAACATCCCACATCTATCGCAGCTGAGGAGCGTCAACTGCCACGACAAACAAGAGTTGTTTTGACTCAACTACGCTCGGAATGGTACAAACAAAAGATGACACCATGCAAAACATCTGTGGCACGACAACATGTACCTTTTTAAGTGTCCTGCCAAACCTAATCAACTAATTCCAGTAAATCTGTGGTTACATCTTGTCGAAACAGATAGAAATTACGTTCATTTTCAGATATTCGTTCAGCGTGTATATGGCTACAACAGTGATAATGCCTTTGCTACCCGAGAATACTTCAGGTGACACGATGGATATGACAAGCGAAATATAGCAGTCTCCTCTAAGCCTGTAGGGGTGTCCTTGGAGCAAAATATCTGCTCAGCTTGCGCTATACCTCTGTTGCAATATCCTAAGATGGATTTCATAGCTCATGATGCGTATTAAAATCTCCTAAGGACGATAATCGTATCATCTTCCAAAACCGGTGTGATGTGATGTGAGACACAACTATCAACACTCCAAGTAAGGATCACTAAAGTCAAGTTCATGCGGGATTAGTCTGTACTGGACAGACTATCCACCGCCTTCACTTCTGGTACGATATATCCATCACAACTCCGAATACTGCAGTGGTTTTGCAGCTTCCTTATTTGAATCACCAGGAACATTATCCTCCGCCTTATAAAATCTACGATCTCATTGATCGTCCAACGAATACCATAAGTCGGAACTGCTACAACAATGCTCGGTTTTAGGCTTCGGTGGAAAAACTTGGCGCAGCACGAATCAACATAATCCCAATCGCTATAATCCTTCAGGAAGATCGAAATATACCCATTCACGATCTACCAACTCGGACCTATGATGGATGGGACGGTAAAATCATAGCAAAGCGAGCGTCCGGTGAGTGAGTAAATGACTGACTGATTTATCAACGCCCAGTCGAAACGGCTGAAGCTAGAAACTTGAAATTTTGAGTGTGGGTTGTTGTTGGTATGTAGGGGTGAGATAAGGCTGGGTTTTTGGAAATTCCAACTAGAAGGTTAGTCAAACGGGAAGAGCTAAAATTCTGAATTTTGGAATTACGGTCCCTGATGGAGAGTTAGGAAGATGTACCAAAGCGGTTTTTCTACATGTGTGAGGAAAGTACTAAATAGTACTAAATTTAGTACAATTTAGATTTGGGGAGCTGGAATCCTGAAATTTGGAATGAGGGTCACAGATGTAGAATAACAAAGAAAGGTTTTGAGAAATTCGAACTATGAGTGTACGAAAAGTACTAAATTTAGTACAATTTAGATTTGGGTGAACGGATAGAACTGGAATCCTGAAATTTGGAATGAGGGTCACTGGAGAATAACATATAAAGGCTTTTGGAAATTCGAACTATAAGTGGGTGCCACCGTGGTGCAATGACATGCACACCCGCCTTGCACACATAAGGTCGTGGGTTCGATTTCCCGGCCAGGCAACACCAAACACACTTTTCAACGGTGGCAAAATACTTACTTACTTAGCTGGCCCATTACTAAGAAGAGATCTCCATTCCTCTCTATTTGTTGCTTCGCACTCTGGAATACCGCGCCTTTTCATCTCATCATCCACTTGTTTGCGCCATCTATTCCTTGGCCTGCCAATTCTGCGTGCACCGCCATGTGGCATGTATTCATACGCCTTTTTAGCGGGTTCATCATCGCTCATTCTTATGATATGGCCTAGCCAACGCAATCGCTGCATCTCGATACGTTTATCTATATTGATGTCGTTGTATAGCAGATACAGCTCGTGGTTCATGCGACGTCGATATTCACCGTCAACGCAGATTGGTCCGTAGATCTTTCGAAGAATTTTTCTCTCAAACACACTAAGCACTGCCATGTCTGCTTGCGCAAGTACCCAGGCTTCGGAGCAATACATCAGCACGGGTAGTATCAGTGTTTTGTAGAGCGTTATTTTTGTTTGACGAGATGTGGCTTTGTTTTTAAACTGCTTACTTAAACCAAAGTAGCATCTGTTGGCCAATACAATTCTTCTTTTTATTTCACAACTGATGTCGTTTGTTGTGTTTACGGAGGTGCCGAGGTAGACAAAGTCTTTTACCACCTCAATATTATAGGAACCAACATCCACAGTCGGTCCGAGCTCAATGGATGCATTGCGCGTCGACACCATCAACTTGGTCTTCTCACCGTTTACCGCCAGATTAGCAGATTCTCCTTCGACCTTTATAAAGGTATCAGTTACTTCTTTTACTGATCGGCCCATGATGTCTATATCATCAGCATAAGCAAGTAACATGTGACTATTGGTGTAAATTGTGCCACTTCTTTTGACGTTTGCCTCTCGTATTTGCAGGATGTTGAAGAGGTCACACGAAAGGCTGTCTCCTTGTCTGAAACCTCTTTTGGTACCAAACTCTTCGGAGAGGTTCTTTCCTATTTTAACTGAGGACCTCGTGTCAGTTATAGTCATTTTACAAAGCCGGATGAGCTTTGCGGGGATACCAAATTCAGACATGGCTTGGAATACCTTTGAACGCAGCGGGCTGTCGACAAAAAGGTGGTAGGTGTCGATTTGCAATAAATATCTGGTCAATGGTGGACTTGCCAGGTCTAAAGCCGCATTGGTATGGTCCAATTATCTCGTTGACCATAGGCTTTAGTCGTTCGCACAATATCCCTGACACGATCTTGTAGGCAATAGGGAGTAGACTTATGCCCCTATAGTTAGAGCATACAGTCTTATCTCCCTTCTTGTGGACGGGGCACAGGATACTCAGGTTCCAATCGTCGGGTACTCGTTCTTCCTGCCAGATGGTGCTAACTAGCTGATGAATACACCTTATCAGCGTGTCGCCTCCGGTTTTGAACAGCTCGGCTGGTAGGTCATCGGCCCCTGCTGCCTTATTATTCTTCAGCCGATTTATTGCTGTCTTTACCTCATCTTGGCTGGGCGGTATACATTCAATACCATCTTCTGGGATTGGGACTGTGGTATCTTCGTCGTCTTCGCTGCTATTGGATACCAACAGATTTGAAAAATGTTCTTTCCATATCCTGAGTACACTATCTGTATCAGTTACCAAATTACCTTGCTGGTCTCTACAGGAGGATGTGCCTGTACCAAAGCCATCAGTTTGATGCTTGACTCTTTGGTAGAATTTTAGGACTTCATTCTGGCTTTTGTACATCTCGATTTTTTCACACTCCCGCTTTTCTATCTCTCTCTTTTTCCTGCGGAAAAGACGTTTCTTCTCTCTCCTTTTCTCCCTGTATCTCTCTCGTGCGCTACGCGTTGCTACGGATTGTAAAGTAGCCTTATATGCCGCATTTTTCTCTTCGGTGGCAGCACGACACTCCTCATCATACCATGGATTCCTTGGTGGAGGTCTCTGGTATCCAAGTATGGGTTTTGCGGCTGTTTGCATGGAGTGGGCAATGCTTTGCCATTGCGCTGATATGTTATCGGGATGAGGAGTGCTTTGATTAAGCAATTGGGCTAGTTGTGTGGAATATGCTGTGGCTATCTGTTGTGATTGCAGCTTACCGATGTCTAACTTTCGTGTTGTGTCTGTTCGTACTTTGTTTGATACGTTTAAGCGGGTGCGTACCTTTGCTGCAACAAGGTAGTGGTCCGAATCAATGTTTGCGCCTCGGAACGATCGTACATCCAACACGCTCGATGAATGTCTTCCATCTATCACAACATGATCAATTTGGTTTCTTGTTTTCTGATCTGGAGACAGCCAGGTGCCCTTATGAATATCGAGATGATTAAATCTGGTACTGCTAACTACCTGGTTTTTTGCAGCTGCAAAGTCTATCAGCCTCATACCATTGTCAGATGATTCACTGTGGAGACTGAATTTCCCGACTGTTGGACCAAAGATATTCTCCTTTCCAATTTTGGCATTAAAATCGCCTAGTATAATTTTAATGTCATGGGCAGGGCAACGGTCATATGTTTCTTCTAAGCGCTCGTAAAATATATCTTTGGTCTGTTCGTCCTTTTCTTCAGTGGGAGCATGAGCGCAAATAAAGTTGATGTTGAAGAATTTAGCTTTTAATCGAATTGCAGCGAGTCTTTCATTCACTGAGGTGAAGCTGGATACCAGATGTTTTAGTCTCCGACTAACTACGAATCCGCAACCAAGCTCGTGCTTTACGTCATGGCAGCTATAATACAGTGCGTCACCTTTAGGTGTTGCTGTGACGCCTTTCCCAATCCATCGTATTTCCTGTATGGCAGTAATATCGGTCTTGTACTTTTCAAGTACGTCTGCCAATGCGAAGACTGCACCTTCTCTATAAAGAGTGCGAACATTCCAGGTGCAGATTCGCAGATCAGTAAAACGTTGTGCGGGGTTTGTTTTTCTTTTCTTTCGTTTTTTCATAGTAGGCTGTTTTTCTAGGGGAGGGTTACTAACCCGACGCCCAAACCCAAGTTTTTAACGTTCTTATGGGTGAACGCGCGGCACATGTTAGCTCACTACCTATAATGGGTGTTAATAGCAGTTTCCCAGGTGACACCACGGGGAGGTCAGTGTCCACTTGGGATGAAAGAGGGACCAAGATAAATCCTGGGCTTTGCCATGTTAAAACCGGTCAGGACCGTTGCTTGGTATCTCCCATCCCCTACGTCACCCACGGTGGCAAAATACCCCTCAGTAATGTTGGCGACATTTCCTGAGTATTTCCATATCATTGAGCTAATATGAATCGGAGTGCTCTCATTGATATGAGAGAAGTCTCCCTTGTCCCTTATGGGATGTTTGTGAAACAATTGTTGTGCAAACAATTCGAACTAAGGATTTTGTGAAAGTATAGACCCAAACGACAAGAAACCCTGGTTGGGTTTTGTTGTGTCAGATCCAGCTCGGATTTTATGGCCCCATCTAAAAATGGTTAAATATTGAGTTTTTAAAAAAATTCGGGGCTATATCTCTGAAACCAATGCGAATCTTCTTCTGACGTCTGAAGCAAATTTGTAGATAAGGACAAGAATAAAATATTTGGAGAAATAATGAACTCGAAAAACTACATTTATTGCCTCAAATTTCAAAATAAGTGCAAAAATTCCACAATTTTTATACATTTCGCACCGTATCTCCAAAACCGTTAATTTTTTCTGAATATTTTCTTTTGAAAAAATATTCCGTAGAATGTAATACACAACTCACCAGAACATGTCATTGATGTAAAATGCATCTATCCCGTTGTTTTCAGACCTTTTTTCAACGACGATTTAATAAAAATGTCAATAATATATAAAAACTGTTGGGGTGTACTGTGTTTGAAATACGTGTTTTAAACGATATGATGCAAAATACCGCTGAAACAACATGAAGTAAGCATTTTAGAGTTGCAGAATGTTCTAAAGAATTGTTGAGAACTTTATTTGGAAGATTTTTGAAAAATGTTACTTGGTTCAACTCACAATAGTTTAGCCGATACTGACCACAATTTCAGCAATTATGTAAAATTTTCTATATTTTATAGATTTTAATAGCCTAGATGGAGTTTTTCTTATGAGGTCTGTTCAAAAGATAAGTACTACTTGTTTAGGGCTACAATATTGCTAAAGACATCAAGGCCAAATTTCTATTCGTTTCGGAGATAAAGGCCTGGTAAATGCAAAAAAGGACAAAACCCTAAAAGCATACTAGAAGTTGTTTGCATTTTCAGTGTTGCATAGTGTTATATAAGTGTACGAAAAGTTCTAAATGGTACTAAATTTAGTAAAATTTGGATTTGGGGAACGGATAGAGCTGGAATGCTGAAATTTGGAATAAGGGTATCTGATGGAGAATAACAAAGAAAGGTTTTTGCAAATTCAAGCTAAAGGGTTTCGAAAAGTACTAAATGGTACTACATTTAATACACTTATCATTTGGGTGAACGGATAGAACTGGAATCCTGAAATTTGGAATGACGGTCACTAATGAAGAGTAACAACGAAAGTTTTTTTTTTTTTTTGGAAATTCGAACTATAAGTGTACGAAAAGTACTAAATGGTACTATAATTAATATAATTTGGATTTGGATGAACGGATACCGCTGGATTCCGGAAATTTGTAATGCTGGTAACTGTTGAAGAGTATGAAAGATGTACCAATGGTCGAAAAGTCTTAAATGGTACTAAATTTAGTAAAATTTGGATTTGGGTGAACGAATATAGCTTGAATCTTGAAATTTGGAGGATCACTGATGAAGAGTAAGAAATATGCACCAAATGATTTATTGAAATTTGAACTGTAAGTGTTCGAAAAGTTCCAAAAATTTAGTACGATTTGGATTTGGGTGAAAGGATGTAGCTGAAATCCTGAAATTTGGAATGTAGAATTGAGATAGTTTTGGAAATTCGTACTTATATGTATAAAACGTACGAAATGGTACTACATCGGCTATAATTTGGATTTAGGTAAACGGGTAGAGCTGAGATTTGAAAGTATTTTTTGGAAAGTCGTGTGAAGGGATGAGGTAAGGCTTAGTGTTTGGAAATTCGTACTGGGAGGGAATGCTTTGTTAGTGAAAGGGTAAAAGCAGAATTCTGAAATTTTGCAATGTATGGAAATTTGGAAATTCGAAATTAAAAATATGTGTATAGGGTGCGATACGGCAGATTTTTATTATTATTATTTTTTTATTTATTTATTATAATATTAACAATGTAGTAAATACACTGTTAATAACAGATGAAATAGCAATGGCTACAATGGCCATCAGCTAAAATTATTTTTTTTTGTATTTGAACTACAGTATTAAAATGAATTAAATCAATGAAATATTGGTAATTAAAATAGGTTTTAGTTAGAGTTTGTGGTCGAAAATTCCCGTCCCGAGGTTTCCCGGGAATTCCCAAAATTTGTTGAACGGGGTTTCCCGGGAAAATTTTTTGAAAGGGATTTCCCGGGAATATTTTTTAAAATTCCCGGGAATACGGGTATTTGTATTCTCATATATAATTCATATATTTTTTGCCTTATAGTAATTAATTGTTGGAAATACAGTGGAGTAGTACAGTAACAAACTGCAGGTCCCTAATAAATCGCGATAATTATACCCTACACCACTATGTGGGGAGGGTATTATAAGTTGGTTTTGCCCAAAAAGTTTGTAACGCATCGAAATAATGGTCGTAGACCCTTACTTATATATACCAAAAAGAATGTCTCGACGAGCTGAGTCGATCTGGCTATGTGTGTCCGTCCGTCCGTCCGTCTGTCCGTCTGTCCATCTAAACTTTGTAATCACGCTACAGGTCGCAATTTTCATCGGATCATCACCAAATGTTGGGTGTTGATGAGGGTCCCGGAGGGGAAGAAGCCTATTGATTTTGGTGATGGTCGGATATTATTTAGGGGTCGGAATGGGCAAAAAACTTATTTGAGGAAAAAGTCATCGTTTTTTTCCAAAGCGAATATCTCAGCTTCCATAAGGGGTATACCAAAAGGAAAACCTGATAATGAAAGTACAAAATATCACCTTTCTAACGATGTAAAGGAGATTGTCGTAGGTGGGCAAACAACGAAGATATCGCAATAGCCGCTAATAGAACCCAAATTTTCATTTTTGCGATTTTAGTTATAATGACGAATATCACAGCTTTGGTTGGCGACTTTCCAAAAGCAAAGTCTGGCTATGAAACTAAAAAATGCCAACTTTACAATGATGCAAAATAGGTTGGCATAGGTGGCCAAATAACGGAGATATCGCAGTAGTTGGTAATACATCCCATTTTCCAAATTTTTTGTAATCACGCTACAGGTCGCAATTTTGATGGGATCGTCATGCAATTTTGGGGGTTACTGGGGGTCCTACAGAGGAAGAAGCCTATTGATTTTGGTGATGGTCGGATAATATTCAGAGGTCCGAATGTGCAAAAAACTTATTTGGAGAAAAAGTTAACGTTTTTTCCTAAGCAAATATCTCAGATTACATAAAGGGTATACCAAAAGGAAACCCTGCTAATGAAAGTAGAAAATATCACCTTTCTAACGATGTGAAGAAGGTTTTCGTAGGTGGTCAAACAACGCAGATATCGCAATAGCCGCTAATAGAACCCAACTTTTCTTTTTTGCGATTTTAGTTATAATGACGAATATCACAGCTTTGGTTGACGATCTTCCAAAAGCAAAGTCTGGCTATGAAACTAAAAAATCCCATCTTTACAATGAAGTAAAGCAGGTTGGCGTAGGTGGCCAAATAACGGAGATATCGCAATAGTCGGTAATACATCTCATTTTTTATTTTTTTGTAATCACGCTACACGTCGCAATTTTGATTGGATCGTTACGAAATTTTGGGTGTTAATGGGGGTCCCACAGAGAAAAAAAACCTATTGATTTTTGTAATGGTCGGATATTATTCAGGGGGTCTATTCTGTAACTTTTTAACAACTTTACTCATTGTTTATTTTACAACAATTTCATTTGTTTGTTTTATTGTTGTTACAAAAACAAAAGAAATTTTAACAACTTTTGAATCGATAAAAGTTACAGAATAGGCATACAGGTGTCGGAATTTGAAACAAACTTATTTGGAGAAAAAATGCCAACGTTTTATTTTAAATCGAATATTTATCTTCGAAAGCAAAACCTGGCAAGCAAAGTAGAAAATATAGCTTTTACAACGATGTGAAGTAAGTTGTCATAGGTGGTCAAACAACAGAGATATCGCAATAGTCGGAAATGCATCCCTTTTTCCATTTTTTGTGTAATCACACTACATGTCGGAGGTTCGATCGGACCCTCACGAAATTTTGGGGGTTGATGGGGATCTTACAGAGAAAGAGGCTTATTGATGGTTAGCGTAGATCCCACTTTTTCATTTTTATACCCTCAGCCTTTAGGCTATGAAGGGTATATACACTTTCATACGGGCAAAATGTGCCTCATCGAAATAATGGTTTTAGACCCCAAGTATGTTTGGACGAAATGTGTTTCAGACAATTTGGAGTCGATTGAGCAATGTCCGTCCGTCTGTCTGTCGGTCTGTCTGGCTGGAGCGCACGATAACTCTCGAAGGGATGAAACGATTCGGTTAAAATGTTGGCTTTCGTAATATTTTGCCCATACTTAGTTTAAGTTCGAAGATGGGCTATATCGGTCCACTCCTTCCGGTACCTCCCCCACAAAAGTTCGAAAATGTTTGGAAATTTTGTACGTACGATAACTCTTGAAGGGAGTAACCGATTTGGTCCATAATTTGCAAATCGTGAAATGTCTACCAGACTTAGATGAGGTTCCAACATGGACTCAATCGGTCCACTCATTCGGGTACCTCCCACACAAAATTTCGGATAAGTTCAGTTTAGGACCTGCTCTCGATTCGCTTTGATTTTTGTTTTAGCAACTTATATTCACTGCCCCCACACGACGGTACAAGTTTCATCAGGGGCAAATCCATACTTCCTGAGAAAATAGCCTGAATGTTGCACAATACCCCTATGACTCCGAGTGAGGTGGTTGGAGCGCAAGATAACTCTCGAACGGATCTGCAGATTGGATCCAAAATTTGGCCTTAGTAATATTTTGTCCAAACATAGTTTATGTTCGCAGATAAGCAATATCGGTTCACTCCTTCAGGTACCCCCCCACAAAATTTCAAAAATGTTCGGAAAAATTGGTCGTACGGTAACTTTTGAAGGGAGTGGCCGAACTGGACCATACTTTACACATCCTAATATATATACCAGATATAGATCAGGTTCAAATATGGACTATATTTGTCTACTTCATCCAGTACCTCCCAAACAAATTTTAGGATAAGTTCACTTTAAGACCTGGGCCCTATTCCACGAAACAACTTATCGCTTTTCATTTTGCACTTATCTAAAAGTAGTTATTTTGAAAAGTGATAACCCTTTTTTGTTCCACAAAATTACTTTTCAATTTCCCTTGCACTTAGCAAATTTGTCTATCACTGTTATTTTAGCACAGTTGTTGTGCTCTCTTGCTCAATTTTTCCGCCATCTTGGTAAGTCTCTCAGTTTTTTGCAAAGTGTGAATGATATTTGTTCCACAGAACGTTTTATGATCTTTACATTATTTTTTACTTGGCAATAATAAATAAGACATGTAAAATTGAGACGAGCGAAAAAATGAAAAGAAACTGATATTATTAAAAGTAAATAAAATTAAATTAAATAAATTAAATTAAACTGAAATAAAATGAAGCAAAATAAAATAATATAATATAAAATAAAATAAAATAAAATAAAATAAAATAAAATAAAATAAAATAAAATAAAATAAAATAAAATAAAATAAAATAAAATAAAATAAAATAAAATAAAATAAAATAAAATAAAATAAAATAAAATAAAATAAAATAAAATAAAATAAAATAAAATAAAATAAAATAAAATAAAATAAAATAAAATAAAATAAAATAAAATAAAATAAAATAAAATAAAATAAAATAAAATAAAATAAAATAAAATAAAATAAAATAAAATAAAATAAAATAAAATAAAATAAAATAAAATAAAATAAAATAAAATTTAATAAATAAAATAAAATAAAATAAAACTAATAAATAAAATAAAATAAATTAACATGAAATAAAAATAAAATAAAATAATTTTAATAAAGATTAAATAATAATTAAATGAAATAAATTAAAATAAGATCAAAATAAATCAAATGGAGTAAAATAAAATAAAAAATAAAATTAAATAAATTAAAAAATAAATAAAAATAAAACAATATAAAATGAAGTGAAATAAAATAAAATTAAGTGAAATAAAGTAAAGTAAATTGAAATAAAATAAAGTTAAAAAATAAATAAAATAAAGTAAAATAAAACTAAATAAAATTAAGTGAAATAAAATAATCTAAAATAAAATGAAGGGAAATACAAATAAAATAAAATACAATAAAATTAAGCGAAATAAAACAAGTAAAAAGCGATATGTTCGGCATAGAGTAATTAGTTTTCTTTCTCCACAAAGCGGAGAAGTTACTTGCCAAATTATAACTAATTCGTTCTAGAAATGTATCTAAAAACCTTAAAATAGCTGAAATCGGACGGTACTGCTATATGGGGGCAATAACAAAGCTCAACTTCCAACTTGATTTAAGACACGTGTGAACAGCATTTCATCCCCCTATCTCAACTCGTTCGGAAGATAGCGTGATTACAACAGACGGACGGACGGATGTGGTTAAATCAACTTAGAATTTTACGCTGATCAAAAATATATGTATATACCTTATAGGGTCGCAAATGATTATTTCGATGAGTTACAAATGAAATGACAAACTTAATATACCCTCCATATTATGGTGGAGGGTATAGCAATAAATAAAAATAGTCTCTCAAATAGAGTTTAGTCTAAATGTAAAATCGAGAAACATCGATTTGTGAGGTTGTTCGCAGGGTGGAAGTTCGGAATGGGGTTGTTCGTAGGGTGGAATTTCGGATAGTGAGAGTTCGAAGTAGGATGGATGATTCAGGGGGTAGAAGTTCGGAAAAATCTTTACAATTTCTTGTCATAACCGTGTTTTCACTATTTCCTAACAAAATCACGCTTTAACAATGTACAATGGCAAAGAGAACGTTTACCTCGCAAATTTAAGGCAAACTTATCAACATTTGATCTGCAAAATCAAAATGCAGAGTTTTCTGTGGAACGAAAGAGCAAATTTTTTTGCAAAATCTTAGCAAAATACGCTTTGCCGTTACAACTTTTCACTTAGCAGAAATAACGTTTGTGGAACAGAAATCAAAGAAAGAGCTACATTATTTTGAAAAGTAAGCAAACTCACTTTATAATTAGCAACTTATCACTTATCAAAAAATAATGGTTCTATGGAACACTTAACTTTGAGCATTGTCAAAAATATTGATAAGTGCAAAATGAAAAGTTGATAAGTTGTTTCGTGGAATAGGGCCCTGCTATCAAATTACTTTGATTTTTGTTGAAGCAACTTGCATTCGCTGCCTCAATTACGATGGTAAAAGTTTTTCAGCGGCAAATCCACACTTCTTGAGCAAACAGCCCGAAGGGTGTAAAAAATTTGCTAAGATACATATAAAGGCTGTGATCGATTCTAATTCTTGTTTTTTTTTTTTTGAAATTATTGTATGTAATATTGAAAAGTGTATAATGTATAAGTGGCAAATCGGGTATATTAGGATGAGAAGCCAGTAATATAAGCACGGTATTTATGTAAAAAAGCCTTAGATATAATTATAAAGGAAAATAAAATATTCATTCTAGTTTGGATTGTTGAAATATAGTTTTTGCTAGAATGGTCATGGGAAATAAATATTTTATATAAATTTCGCAAATTAGTCAGGAAGAGTTAGTTTTTGACCGCATATATATAGATATTCTTGAACAGCTTACATATAAACTTTATTGGTAATTCCAAGATTATGGCGCAACGTCGTTTAAAATGTTGTTTATTTATGTTTTATTCATTTTCCGCATACGACATAACGGACATTTGCTAGTACCGTAAAAATTCAGGATAACATTCTGAATCGATCTAGCCATGTCTGTCTGTCCGTATGTTGTGATTACTCTAACGTTCGCAATAACTAAGAAACCTCCCGATTTTAGTTATTTTGAGACTTTTAGCCGCATTTTGTGACCAAACTACCCGTAAGTTGTCATTTCAGGTTCCCTGCAGTCGCGAAACTACTCCACCAAAAATTGTCAACATAGGTCTATATATTGGTATAGTCCCCATATATCGCACCTCCCGATTTTCGGTGTTTCGAGGAGTTTAGCTAAATTTTTTGGTCGAACTATCTGTTATGTAATATTTGTGGTTAGCAGTGGTAACAAAACTTCTCCATCAAAAAGTGTCAACTCAATTGAAAAAAGCTATGAAAAGTCTTCTAGGCTATGGCAGTTTCATCATCGAACGGGCTTGTACCATTATTTTTTCCAAAAGGAATAGTTTTAATTCGGGCATTCCCTATCAGCATATTCAATAATACAACTGTTCCCTACTTATTATGACATCAGCATGTCATCAATGATCTCCTTTCCAAAAAACACATTCTCCCCCTCCAACTCCCACAAATATCACAACTTCGGGCATAACTAAATAGGATCAGCTGCCAACACTAAGACATCATTGTGATGATCATCAAAATGTCATATGCAAAGTTTTTATTAACACTTTTGTCACTTTGTCAATTAGAGATCGTAATGAATCTTCTCGTAAAATCACAAACACACAGGCAGACACACTTGAAAACCATTAATAGCTTGTTAAGAGTCCAAAGAACAAGCAGCAGAAAACAAAAACAAAAACAATATTCAGCCGACAGTCAAGCAAGTCGGAAAGTGTAAGATTTATTGTAAAACAAACCAAAAAACAACAAACACCGAAAAAAGTGTCCAGAACAAAATGACATTGGATATGTGAATGTCGACGACAGGGCGGCGATACACAGTGGTGGTGGCAAAAACGATGGTGGCTTGGTGTTCGACGCTATGAATGTCGAGAAGTATTTAAACGATTTGTTTTGTTACATTTACTTAATGGGCGGAAAAAATCAAACGAAACGAATATGTTGAACAACACCACAAGAAGCAACAGCAACATGATGTTGTTGTAGTACCCGGGAGCATGCATTTCAGCCCAACGCCTCCCCATTAAACCACAAAATTTATTACCTTCTAAATCACTGCAAACATCTTCATCACTTCTTTAAAACTTATGTATGTAGCAGCTATGTTGCCTGCAGCAGATAGTAAAAGTGCAGCCATTCTTGCCGCATCCATGAAATCCATAATTTTCCTTTTGAAAATTTATTGGCTGGGGAATGAACAGTGTTTTGTGGGAAGAATACTCTGTATATACATATGTACATTGTACATGTATTTGGAAATATAATTCAAACTTGAAGCTAAATAGGACTTTCCTGAAAGCCTTTGAACGAAGCAGACGTGTTTTTAAACTTACGGAAAATTAATAAAACAATTTTCAAAAAAAAAAAATCTGAGCAAATTTTCTTTCAAATCTTGAAATGGATTTGAATTCAATAGGCAGTGTCGCTCGCGATCCTGCTGAAAACATACCTCCTGATAAAGGCAACCAGATATCGAGATCAAAATCTAGAATCGGCACGCTTTTGCATGCAGCTTGTTTCAATGAACATGTGTCGCCAGAACCTGAATCTATTGATGAAGATCAAACGCATTTGAACCCTACAGCTACGAATACAAGACGCAATGAGGAAAATTCCACGAATCTAATAATAAGTGTGGAAAATCTGCCTTCAATTGATACAAAGAAATTGCAAAACCCAAATTCCATGCAAGACCCTTCAACAAGAATTTCGTCATTAGACGCTGATAGCAACATGGAACACGAAGAATTGAACTTACCTGATGATGACGATGATTTCCAACGCGTGCAAAAAAAACGCAAAATCGCAATTAGCAATAGAAAGGCTAAGGTAGATTTATCAAATGTTAAATTTAACACTACTAAAAACGCAGCCGGTCAATCGACCGCGTCATCAAATAGATTTTCATTATTAGGCGATCTTGATGTAAGATCAAGTAACACGTTTCAAAACAAAGTTCCACTGAAGGGCACATTAGATGTAGAGAAGCCTGTTGGCAATAAAAAACCTTTCTGTCCCCCAATCTTTCTTTTTGGTGTAGATGTCCATAGTCTGATCAAAGATTTAAAATCGAGGAATATTGTATTTAAGGTAGTAAACAAAAGCAGAGTTAAAAGTAAGCTTTATTTACAAGACACACAAGTACATACTGAATTAATGAACCTCCTCCGCGAAAAAAAATTAGACTCATACTCTTTCACACCTAAGGAGTTAAAACGCCAATCCATTGTTTTGCGTGGCCTTTTGCATGAAACAGCTATTGATGATATTAAAGCGGATATTGATATGTTGGTACCTGGTACAGTTCAAAATGTCTCCAAGTTCACTACTTCATTCTCGAGGAAAAACGATATAGACACGGGTCTCTTTCTTGTTACTTTGCTTCCTGGTAAATCGGTATCAGAATTAAAATGTCACAGGTACGTACTAGAACAAAGAGTATATTGGGAATTGCCTAGGAAAAATTTGGGTAATGTGCAATGCTGGAGATGCCAAAAATGGGGGCATATGTCTAACAATTGTAATAGGGAACCCGCTTGCGTAAAATGCGGAAAAAATCATGCGAAAGGAGAATGCCAATTTGTACAAACTGCGGAAAATTTACCATTTTGCGTAAACTGTGGCAATCATGGTCACCCGGCAAGTTTTAGAGGTTGTCCTGAGTATAAGAAATATGTTGATCTTAAGAAGAGAGCTAAAGCAGTTGCACTAAAGAGGACAGAACAAGTTAACAATAATGTCGTAAACGCTTTAAACTCTTTTACTAAGCCAAGTATATCCTTTTCGGATGCCTCTCGTGGAATTGTTAATGCTCGTACTCAAATTTCTTCAACAAAACCTAAGATTATTGAAGAATTTTTAAAGATTGCAAAAGAAATTTGCCCACCTAAAGTAATATCATTAGAAGACAAGATATCTAAATTTATAAGAGAATTTAAATCATTTTCAAAGGATGAGGCTGTGCACCAATGTGTCAGTCTCCTACGCGAAGTAAACGAAGTTTATGGTCCATAATTTTCTTAATTTAATAACTTTTAACGTCAGGTCACTAATTGAGTATGGCCGTAGATTCGAACTATATAATCTAATCAACAAGTTTGATGTTGATATTGCTTTCCTTCAAGAAACGCACTTGCGCCCGGGAGTGAGAGTTTGTTTCGAGGGTTGTAAATTTCTTCGAGACAACAGTTCACAAGGCGTTGCCATAGTGCTTAGGCAAAATTACAAATTTAAAATAGAAGTTATTTCCGATTTCTGTTTTCCTAGTCTTTTTGTCTCTATTGATGTTTCTATTAATGGGGTTCCTAGAAAAATATTGCTAGGCTCTATTTATATCCCTGGGAATTCAAATCGTTCTCAAATAGTAAGTTCTTTAATGTGTTTAGGTAATTATTTAAGAAGTTTTGATTTCACCATTGTTGGCGGTGATTTCAATGCCAAGCATGTTTCATGGGGGGATTCTATGAATAATTCAAACGGCATTCAGTTGCATGATTTTCTTGAACAACACCCGCATCTTTTTACTAGAATTTCTTCATCTAGTCCAACTTTTCCAAATGGTACGTCTTACTTGGATCATTTTATCTTCAATTCAAATGCATCGGACTTACCCAACCCATCCTATTCCATCTCAACTTTGCCCACATTTTCAGACCACTTCCCTCTTAAACTTAATATCACGCTTCCATGTGTAGAAATGGTTCTTCAACCTCCACCTAGTTTTATGAGCTACAAAAACACGAACTGGACCGATTTTAAACATGAGGTAACACAAGGTATTATTAATGATTATCCAAGTTCTGTTAATAACTTAACAAACGAGGAAATTGACCAGCATATCGAAAAGTTTACTTCAGTCGTATGCTCAGTCTCGGAATCTCATTCGGAAAAAATTGAAATGGGAAGACGAAAGTTTTTAATTTCTGATAGAATTAAGAACCTTTACAGAATAAAGTATGGTTGGCAAAAACAACTTAAACGAATTTATCAACGTTCGAGTGATAGACATAATCCGGAATATCGTATCTTATCGAAGCAGATTCAATTGTTGGGTATCATGATTAAAAAACAGGTTGAAATGGAACAGACCGAAATTTTCAGAGAAAAACTACGGGAAATTAAACCCGGGCCTAACGCACATAGGCAAGTTTTTAAGATCATTGGTCATCGGAAGAGTCTCCCTCTACAAAAATTATCTGTTGATGGCATAATGATAACTAATGAGTCGGAATGTCTTGATCGTTTAAGATTGTTTTTTTCAAGTTTATATAATAGTCCTGTTCGTCAACCTTCTGAAGAAGCGCTTATAAATAGCTACATTGCCAACCTTCCACAACATAGTATTTCTTTTTCAAATGACGTAGATTCCAGAAATCCAGAAGGGTGTGAAAGTCTTACAACTATGGATGAAGTTTTGGGCATATCTAATGAAATTAAGAATAAAAAGTCGGCCGGTCTCGACGGACTATCTAATTTTATTATACGTAAGCTTCCTGTCAAAGCATTTGAATTTTTAACCATAATTTTTAATAATTGTATTTCTAATGGATATTTTCCAGATTCTTGGAAAATTTCCAAGATAATACCCATTAAAAAAAAGGCCAATACTGCAGACATCTCTAATCTGAGACCTATCTCTTTGCTTTCAAATTTAGGTAAACTTTTTGAGGTAGTTATTCGGAAAAGAATGGATTTTGGAGTATCGTTACCATATATTCCAAATTCACAGTTTGGTTTCCAGAAGGGTCATTCAACAGTTGATGCTATGACAAAATTCCATAATGATATAGTCTTGAACTTAAGAGATAAAAAATGTACTGTCGCTGTATTTCTTGACGTTGAAAAAGCTTTTGATCATGCTTCTCACTATGGGATATTAGCAAAAATGATAAACATTGGATTTAGTCCTCAGATCATAAGGCTGGTTAAAAGCTTTTTCACAAACAGACAGTTCTGTGTGCAATTTAAAAATAAGTTATCAGATCTATCAAATGTTCACTGTGGTGTCCCCCAGGGATCAGTTTTAGCGCCCCATTTGTACAACATTTTTATGTACGATTTCCCCCACGATTATGAAAACTCCTCAAGCATTTTATATGCTGACGATTCCTTGCTATACTCGCACCACGAATCACCTGTTATTGCTTTGAACCATGTCTCCCAATATCTCAATGAGGTGCATCAGTATTTCAATAATTGGGGTATCAAAATAAACACGTCAAAATGTGAAGCCATTTGCATAAGAAATGCTTCTGGAAAATGCAAACGTTTTGTGGTTCCAGAAAGTAAAACTTTAAAGCTTGTTTTAAATGGCACTGAAATTCCATTTAAAGACAAAGTAAAATATTTAGGTGTTGAGTTTAATAAACTTTTTAAGTTTAATGCTCACGCCAGAAAGGCGCGTAATAAGGCTCAAGGTGTCTTTGTTTCTTTTCTAAAAATTCTTAGTAACAAATATTTACCAGTTAATACGAAAATTTTATTGTACAAAACTTGCATAAGACCCATTATTCTTTATGCGTTCCCAATTTGGTTTAATATTTCGCCGACGGTAATGAAGGAACTAGAGATACTTGAGAGAAAAATTTTAAGGTATTGTATCGGGAAGAACTTTATTTCTACCAATAAAAGATATTCCAATAATTTTATTTATTCCAATTCTAATGTGAAACGGCTTTCCAAATATGTTTTTGACATTTTGGACAAGTTCAACTTAAGATTGGAACTTCATGAAAATGCACATATGATAGAAGTAGTAAACAGTCAGGCAAACTTTGGATTGTCGAACACACAATATCTGTCTCCTTTGGGTTACGCAAACGAGGATCCTTCCGGTATTACCCGCTTTTATGAAAGGGCGCTCGCCGGGACAAATCGTGGGTAGATACAGGATTACCTATTTTTTTTATCAGTTTTTGTTTGTTTTGTTTTATTATAATTTTTTATTTTTCTTAGTTTTAAGTTTCAACTCCTAGATTTAAGATTTGCACTTTATGTAAAAGTCCCGGGAGCAAGGGCGTACACTTTTCCATGTTATTTCACCATATTGTCATCCTATTAAGTAACGCATGATGCTGTATAACAAACAATGTTATTAAGATAATACATTATAGTCTTAAGGTTTTTTTTTATCATATTGTACCAATATCATCTTATTGTTGAAAAAAAAAGACTCAATAAATTAACTTAACTTAACTTAACTTGAAGCTAAATAATTATTAGTTGTTGCCGGTTGACATTTTTGGAGCTTTTGGGCCTTTATCTCAAGATATATGGACTTATTTATGAAAAAAAATATGCTTATAATCAGGACGACAAGGACTGCCTTCAGTAAAAAATCAGAAACGAAAGGTTGCTTTGATGGACCCTTTCTAAAAAGAAGTGTGCTTTGATAGACCCTTTCTAAAAGAAAGGGGGCTCCTATAGACCCTTTCTGAAAGAAACGGTGCTTCTATTAACCCATTCTGAAAGAAAGGGTGCTTCTATCGAAGCTTTCTGAAAGAAAGGGTGCTTCCATAGAACATTCCTGAAAGAAAGGGCGCTCCTACAGACCCTTTCTGAAAGAAAATGTGCTTCGTTAGAGCCTTTCTAAACGAAAGGGTGCTTATTTAGAGCTTTTCTAAATGAAAGGGTGCTTCGATAGACCCTTTTTAAAAGAAACGGTGCGTCGATAGACCCTTTCTAAAAGAAAGAGCGCTTCAGTAGACTCTTTCTGAAAGAAAGGGCGCTTCGGTAGACTCTTTCTGAAAAAAAGGGTGCGTCGATATACTCTTTCGAAAAGAAAGTGTGCGTCGATAGACCCTTCCTAAAAGAAAGTGTGCGTCGATAGACCCCTTCTAAAAGAAAGTGTGCGTCGGTAGACCCTTTCTAACAGAAAGGGCGCTTCGGTAGACTATTTCTGAAAGAAAGGGTTCTTCTATAGATCCTTTCTGAAAGAAAGGGCGCGTCGATATACTCTTTCCAAAAGAAAGGGTGCGTCGATAGACCCTTTCTAAAAGAAAGGGTGCGTCGATAGACCCTTTCTAAAAGAAAGGGTGCGTCGATAGACCCTTTCTAAAAGAAAGGGTGCGTCTATAGACCCTTTCTATCAACCCATTCTGAAGGAAAGGGTGCTTCTATCAACCCATTCTGAAGGAAAGGGTGCATCTATCAACCCATTCTGAAGGAAAGGGTGCTTCTATCAACCCATTCTGAAGGAAAGGGTGCTTCTATCAACCCATTCTGAAGGAAAGCGTGCTTCTATCAACCCATTCTGAAGGAAAGGGTGTTTCTATCAACCTATTCTGAAATAAAGGGTGCTTCTATCAACCCATTCTGAAGGAAAGGGTGCTTCTATCAACCCATTCTGAAGGAAAGGGTGCTTCCATCAACCCATTCTGAAGGAAAGGGTGCTTCTGTCAACATATTCTGAAGGAAAGGGTGCTTCTATCAACACATTCTGAAGGAAAGGGTGCTTATATCAACCCATTCTGAAGGAAAGGGTGCTTCTATCAACCCATTCTGAAGGAAAGGGTGCTTCTATTATCCCATTCTGAAGGAAAGGGTGCTTCTATCAACCCATTCTTAATGAAAGGGTGCTTCTATCAACCCATTCTGAAGGAAAGGGTGCTTCTATCAACCCATTCTGAAGGAAAGGGTGTTTCTATCAACTCATTCTGAGGGAAAGGGTGCTTCTATCAACCCATTCTGAAGGAAAGGGTGTTTCTACCAACTCATTCTGAAGGAAAGGGTGCTTCTATCAACCCATTCTGAAGGAAAGGGTGCTTCCATAGGGCATTTCTGAAAGAAAGGGTGCTTCCATAGAGCAATTCTGAAAGAAAAGGTACTTCCATAGAGCATTTCTGAAATAAGGGGTGCTTCCATAGAGCATTTCTGAAAGAAAGGGTGCTTCGATACACCCTTTCTAAATGAAAAAGTGTGCTTCTATAGACCCTTTCTAAAAGAAAAAGTGTGCTTCTAAAGACCCTTTCCGAAGAAAGGTCGGTTCGATAGACCCTTTCTAAAAGAAAAAGTGCTTCGTTAGACAATTTCTGAAAGAAAGGGTTTTTCTATAGACGCTTTGTGAAGAAAGGTCGGTTCGAAAGGTAGGGTGCTTCGGTACATAGAGCATTTCTGAAAAAAGGATGCTTCTTTCACAATCAACGGTTAAACTACGTCAAGCTTTCTTCCTCTTATTCTCTTGAAATTATTATATTTCGAAATCATTCATTCAGGTCTCTATATTTAATCCACTGTTCAAATCGAAAAGCATTCACGTAGTCAGTCATTCATTCACATAGATTTTACTACAGTGTCAAAAAATCGTTGTCACTTTAACATGTTCCTTAAATGTTTCGAATGCCGAAACATTAATTTTCAAGTGTAAATACTATATTATGTTTTGCCTCCGACAATACTAAGCGCATTATAATATCATCCCATTACAAAATGACAAAAATTGAGAAGGAGGGTAAGCATGCATTTAGCCACCCATTCCATTGCATAGATGAATGCATATTTCACAATTCCCCCGCTCTATAAGAGAAGCAATGAGCTCCCATAAGAGTCCCTATGTCGCCATTCAATAATATAGAGATCACTTAGCTACCGTGTGTGCGGCGGTTGTGTGAATGTTGAACGATAGCCTGCAATGTTCATTAGTGACAATATACTCTTGTCAAACACTCCCGTGTACATAAGTACACTACTCACTTTTAAATGATCAAACACAAGAACTTGTGCCCTTTCGACAACCCCTTTCCATTAATAATTTACAGCGGCAAGAAAAGGGGAGAAAAGGGGTCCCATTACTGGAGTATTAACGAATGGGAACCACCCACAAGTGGTATGTTGTCGAGCGAGGTATGTTATAAAAATCGTCCATGTGACATTTAACAAATGACAATAAATCATGGCACTTGAGAAGTCATTCATATTGAATGGGCAGATAGACTATATTTGGATACTTCCGGATATTAGAAGTATTCTATTACAGAACTGTGAAGGAAACTCTTTAACATGTAATCCACTAATGGGGACAATATTGGTTGTCGAGTCGAGCCATTTTTCGTTATAAAACGACCACATTATCTGCAGATTTGTTGGATTTTTTCGCAATGGCTTCGTTCTATGAACAGATCAAACGCCATCTATGGGAACAACATCTTATTTGAATTAGCGAAGCGAATTATGAGTGCTATCGGAATCATCAATCCAAGGCTCGGTTTTAAATCTTTAAATCTAAATCTTGAGAAGTATTCCATGGACACATTCCGACCAAAATTCAAAAAATATGTACTGTTATAATAGGAAATGCAGGCCGTAAATTCAACTAAGGCCAAAATATTCAATTTTAAAACTCCATTTATGTTAGGAAAAAGGTTAATATAATATTTGAGAGTTATACGGCACGTGAAATCGATCCAAATTGTTAAATCCTTATAATCGTTTTAACGCATCATACTGTAAGATTTATATAGAAGGCCACAACTTTAAAATACAAAAACAAGTAAGAAAAGACTATAATCGGACGGGGCCGACTATTTAATACCCTACTCCAATACTTTTGCATTATCTTTTGGCGGATAATAATAAATATTCATAACAATCTATAATGAAAATATGGGACGACAAACATATAAAGCCAGGTGGGACCAATATTTGCTATTGAATAAAACCAAAAGTAGCATAAAAACTTTAAGACGCTGTAGATAAATGGAAATCTAGTTTTTTTTTCACGATTCAGACAATTTCTTTACCGTCATATAATGACAAATTGTCGGATGAAAAAATATATATTTTATTAACAAGTAAGAAACGACTATAGACGGACGGGACTGACCATGTGATACCCTATACAACTATATCTGGGCGCTATATCTCTGCGGAATTTTCGTGTGTGTCTGGATACAATATTTCGAAGTGTTACGTGATTTTTTTAACAAACATAATGCCATCTACACATTGTGGGGTAGGACATGATACATAATAAGAAATGGAATGAACTTTTCTCCCAAATTCAGGACTAGGAATTTACGAATGAGTTGTTTTATACATGTGTGACAGTCGTAATCATTATAGTTTATATATCTTAATACGTTTTATTTACTCGAAATATTAGGATCGCTATACTTGCGGCACCAAAATTTCGAGATATAACATTATGTTTGAGCAAAATCAAAAATTATACAAAAATTTATAGACCCTCAGCATCCCCTAGATTATTCCGATTCCTTTCAATGTTAAAGCGTGGAATTTCTCTGTCATGGTTTCTCCAATTTCTTAATAATGAAAGCGAAATAAAAATCAAGGTTTTTACACTTAACAAAAAACTAAGGAACCCATCTATATATTAGGGACTAGTTTCGTTATCAAACCGCTGCATTATTGTAATAAGCAGAAAATAAAATATCAAGAGTTAATTTTGTATATATCAGCTAAAACTTGAATTTTAATATTTCTATCATCATCCAAAATTATTGGTATCTTCATTGCCCTAAACTCTAACCTCGTGCAAAATTTTGTTAGCATTGCACTATAACTACGACATTTTCGTTATTATAATACACTACGTACTGTGAGATCCCTTTATACATTTGGCTGTAACTCTGCCATCTGACCACCTACGTCAACATAGTTGACATCAGTGGAAAGGTCAAGAGTTCCTCTTCCAAATAACACTTACTGGACTGAACTTCCAAGAATAAAGATACAGGCTGTACATTAAAATTTTTTACAATTTTCACACAAAAGTTTTGGTCCATTTAACCTGTTAAATATTTTTTGATAATTTTCTAAGATTGCAACCTTCTTCTTTGTCATGAATTCAAACCTAATTTAAAACTTTACGTCGATTGGACAATTATTGCGACCTACAGAGCAGCTACAAAATCGGGTAAAATTTTTGTATTTGGTCCATTTCACCCGCTTAATATTTCACGATCATCACCAATTAAAATAGCGATCTATTCTGATGTGAAACCGACCTCCAGGTCTTCGGAGTCGGAGTCTAGCAAATTTTGCTGGAGTCGGAGCCGGAGTCGTGGAAAAAAGCTCGACTCCGACTCCGGGCAACAATCTGTTCCACATTTATCAAAATTTGTCAAATCAATTTAATTTATTTAAATGATGATAGTTAAAAAAAAACTCTCAATCTCTTTTTTGACTACAAAATGCATATCGGAAGCATTTTTGGGTCATTTGATTGGAATAATGTTTGCATGCTCCAAATACACTTGGGGAAAATCTTTTAGAAGATTTACAGGTCATTTTAAGGAAGACTCACTGGTCTTCTCTTGTTTTTTTATTAGAAGTCATTTATGTCTGCTGTAAAAGAACCTGTTGGACTTCTATGAAAGACCTTGTAGTACTTTAAGGGAGATCATACGAAAGACTTATTACGGTGCCCCTTAACCAAATTTAAATGGAAGGAGCTTACACCTGAGAAGTTTTAGCGGATTCTGAAACTGCAATAGCCAGAGGGCTTTTTAAATAAATCGCGGTCAAACTTCACACTTATAGGGGGTTTTTACATATTCACGATTTTGCTTGAAAACTGCAAGACCTATGGAAATGGATGTAAAGAAGATGTTGTAGCAGTGAAAATTTTCTACAAGAGTGATCTTCATGATATTTTCGTACCGTTTTTGAGATACAGAAGTTCAAATTGGGACAATGCACTGACTGTATCGCCTCGTTATAAAACTATACCATGACTACAATTTACCAACTTAAACTTATATATCTCAAAAATGGTACAACCTAGGAAAATATTGCAAAAGTCAGTCTTGTAGAGAATTTCCTAAGCTATATGATTTTCTCCAGTCCCATTTCGATAAGACTTGCCGTTCCCAAGCAAAATGGTGAAAACTTAACAATTAAAACTTAAAAACGTGACCTAAACTTCCATATCTCAAAAATGGTAAAACCTACGAACAAATTATAAAGGTCTAGTGAATTTTGACAGAAACAATATTTTCTTTAGCCCCATTTCGATAGGACTAACCGTTTTCAAGCAAAATCGTGAAAACATAAAAAACCCTAAAAATGTGAACCTCAAGCAACCTTAACCACGAGAGTGTATGTTAAGGGGAAATAGGCTATTGTGGTCTTCTATCACGATGCGGTGTTAAAATATCGTTAATTTTCCATAACTCAAAAAATTACAAAGAGTGTTACCGGACAGTAATTATGGTAATTTGATATCTCGAGTCTCATTGGGTACATAAGTCAAATTCGGAAAATTGTAAATACACTCGTATGTTGGTTTTTAGGTAGAGAAACCTTAGGGTTTTGCTACATGTTCTGAAGTGTGAAGTATACTGAAGTGCTTGTTACTTTGTATTCCGTATTGTCAACGAAAAAAACGAAGAATATAGGTCAATGTTTTGGTATCCTCCCAATGTAATGTATCTTGAAAGTTCAAACTGAAATGACTATAATTATTATATAATAATTTAAGTTATGCATTTTATTTTATCTATTTTCGGAGCCGACTCCGAAGTTGGTGTCGGAGTCGAGAAAAAAATGGGTCTGGAGTCGGAGTCGGAGTCTGACCAAAAATGGCTCGACTCCAAAGCCCTGCCGACCTCCATACCAAATTTAGTTACGATCGGTCCATAATTGCGGCCTGGAGTTTGATTACAATTTATAATGGACAGACGGACACACGGACGGAAGGACGGACGGACACACATACCACATTGGGGGTCTGCGACGAATATTTCGCGGTGTTACTTGAATTTTTAGCAAAACAAACTTATAATACCCTTCCCACATCGTGGAGTACGGTATAAATAGGCAGGTATCATCCTATGGTCGAAAGTTTTATGCTCCAAACGAAGATTATGGTCGGATTTAAGCCCGAAAATCTGAAAGAACCATTCTATGGAATCTATATGATGACGTGGATCTATATCTAAAAATTTCAGGTATAACGGTTTATACCTTCAACGAAGACTCAATACCAAATTTCAGCCATTTCGCTGTGATATTGGGGCTAAAACTATAGAATACCGAAAACCGGGAGGTAGCGTACTATGGGGGCTATATCAAAACATGGACCTATAGTATTCCCGTGGAATATTTTTTAGGAAGGAAGAAGACTAAATGCCAAATGCCACTCATTTTTGTAGGATAATTTGCTAAAAACTTAAAAATGCCAAACATCGGAAGCACCGTTCTACGGAGGTTATATGAAGGCGTGGACCTATACTGACAAAAGATGTGTGTAGTGGTTGGAGCGCAAGATAACGCATCTGGCGATTCGGTCCAAACTTTGGCCTTCGTATTATGTTGTCCAAACATAGTTTAAGTTCGAAAATAAGCCATATCGGTCCACTCCTTTAGATACCTCCCCCACCAAAGTTTAAAAATGTTCGGAAAAATTGTGCGCCCAAACTTTGGCCTTCGTATTATGTTGTCCAAACATAGTTTAAGTTCGAAAATACGCCATATCGGTCCACTCCTTTAGATACCTCCCCCACCAAAGTTTAAAAATGTTCGGAAAAATTGTGCGCACAAAAACTCTTGACGGGAGTGACCGATTTGATATATACTTTACACATCCTAATATATCTACCAGATGTATATCAACTTTGAATATGGACTATATTTATCCACTCCTTCGGGTACCATTCACACACATTTTTGTATAGTTAGTTGAAACCAAAATGTATTAGGGATAAAAAGCACTATTGAAAACTACAAACAATTGTTTTTTCTTTTAGAGACACAAAGGTTGTCTTCGGTAATAACATATAAAAGTGCGCAATATTTGCATACATTAGCAAATGTAAGGTTCGAATCCAAAAAAGACCAACATTTACATCGCAAAAGTTAGTATACAACAGAGAATCCTCGTGGAACTGTGTGAAAAAGTTTTGATATTTTTTAACAAAATGAAACTAAATCTGTATTTAAGATCATCAAGAGGATATTAATTGGTTTTAATTACAGTTATAGTACTTATAGTGACAAGTCTAACGTACTTACTTACTTAGTTGGTCAATTACAGAACATTTGTTCCATAGACCGAACTAAGAAAAGATCTCCATTCCACTCTGTTTTTCGCTTGACTTTTTGGAATACCGCGCCTTTTAATTTCTTCATACACTTGTATGCTCCATCGAAGCTTAGGCCTACCGATTCTGCGCGCACCGGAATGTGACATGTATTCATACGCCTTTCTAGCGGGTTCATCATCGCTCATTCTTATGATATGGCCTAGCCAACGCAATCGTTGCATCTCGATACGTTTAACTATATTAATGTCTTTGTATAGCTGATATAGCTCGTGCTTCATACGACGTCGATATTCACCGTCAATGCAAATCGGCCGGTAGATTTTTCGAAGAATTTTCCTCTCAAACACACCAAGCACTGCCTTATCTGCTTGCGCAAGTACCCATGCTTCGGAGCCATACATTAGCACGGGTAGTATCAGCGTTTTGTATAGTGTTATTTTTGTTCGACGAGATGTGGCTTTGTTTTTAAATTGCTTACTTAAACCATAGTAGCACC